>NW_004443990.1:2508375-2529509 GCF_000243295.1 Trichechus manatus latirostris
CGCCCCCCACGCAGGCCGGGCTCCCTCTGCTGGCCACTCACGGTCGTCCGTCACTCCAGTCACTTCATGCCTCCTGCCGGTAGCCCGAGCCAGGCGAAGCACAGCGGAGCTGCCTGGACTCCCGACTCCAGGAGTCGGAAAAGGGGCGTCCGTCGGGGGAAGGGAATCCCCACCTCTCCTGGGGGCTAAGGGACGAGGTTCATAGTGGAAGCGCATTCCTTTTCAGTGCCTCTGGGTGGATGGGGCTGGGTAGGTGGGTGCTTCCCGATCCCTTTCTCACTTCCCAAGAGGGGCCCAGTCGTGCCCGCCCCCAGCTACCACGGACCCCCGAATCCTTTCCCATCTCTCTACTCTCGAACTTCAACGGGAAACATCCTCCCCATACCAGGGCTTTTGACTAGAGTTGCAACGTCTGGCCTGAAAGTTCTGTGTAACTTATCGAAATCTTTCTTGGGGTGTGGGCAGTGTGGATCAATAAGCTTATCCCTTTCCCTGCCTCACTTTCCCGCAGTATAACGAACTGGTCTGAGTGTCCCACTGTGTTAGTTTCCATTCGGCACGCCCTTCCCCTCAGCCCATCCCTGCGAGGACTGTTCCCCTGTTCTCCTCCCACCCGCATCCTGTGAGCTCAAGTGGGAAACATCCTCCCTCTCACTCTTCACCCAGCTAGCAGGTATCTCCAGGCCCTCTCCCTCCTCCTGAAGCCTTTGGGGTTCCTTCCTGATTCCTTCGCTGAGCTGGCTGCCCATCTTGGGCACTGCGGGGGCAAGGACTGGCCTCCAACTCTCCAGGAACACCAAGGACGGTGGGATGGAGTAAGGGTGAAGGTGGGTGCAGAACTGACAGTATCTGCGCCTCCAAGGGCCCATGGCACCTTCGTGGACCGACGCATTTGCAAGGAAAGAGACCAATGTCTGCCTCTTCGGTGGAGGGGGGGAGCTGCCCCCATGCCACACTGAATTCTGGCTGGGGGACTCGACCAGTGAACGAGTGGGAGGGGGCAGAAGACCCTGCCCTAGTCTCCGGAGGGCAGGTTGCGGCTTGGAACTTGACGTCGGAACCAGGAAGGAACGGTCCAGGAGCTAGGTGGGGTCAAGGAAGTCCCTTATCCGCTCAGATAGAATTTCCCTTGGACAGTGTGTTATTCTGAGATCGCCCTGAGCTAAATGCGCCCCTAAAATTCGAAGAGCTGGGGCGCGTTCGCTTCTTCCCGCTTCTCACTTTCAGCATGACCAGAAAGGAGAGCTGGGCAGAGCCGCAGGTCCGCAGCGGCCAGCGGACCGTTGCTGCTGACACCAGAGGGCAGCACTGACCTTGGGCTGCGGGAGGGGCTGCGAGCAGATTGGGGAGGAGGGTAGGAAGACCAGGATGGGCGGTGTTGCTGCATCAGGCGGGGTGGGGTGGTACTCCGGGGACTCGAGAGGCCCCCAGTCCCCGAACGCAGCTTGGTTTCGTTCTCCCCACCCGTTCGCCGCTCCGTCCCCCCCCTCCACCCCCACCCCAGCTCACACGTCTCTTCCCAGCTGCAAGCGTGAGTGCGGTTGCGGAACCGTGCTGCCGACGGCAGGGCCTTGTCCCAGACAAAGGCCAGGCCGCTCCCAGGCCCAATTAGGCCACCCGCCTCCCCGGCCTCCGGCCCCCATTGTCCCCGGGGTCGCCAATTAGCCCAGGCTCCCCACGTACCCGCCGCTCCGGTGCCCCAAGGCATCCTTAACCCTTCAGGGACTAGCACCACGAGCCTTGGACGGTGGAGCGCAGCGCGGGCGTGAATGCAGGGCGTGCAGTGGGATGATGTGCACTCAGGGGACGTTGAGGTCTGTTGGTGACTGGGTGTGTTGCCATAAGAGGCTTTGTATTGAGAGTGTGAGGTCTGAGAGTGGAATTGTGCGTGTCAGCGTAGGATTGTGAGTGTGATTCACAGGGGAACTGTGTGGGTGTAGGTGGCTCCGTGAGACCCCTAGCGGCTCAGCTGCCTGGATCCTGAGACCTAAAACAAAAAACAAAAAGCCAAATCCGTTGCCCCTGAATCTATTCCCACTCCTGGCGACCCCATGTGCTACAGGGTAGAACTCAGCTTCATAGGGTTTTCTTGGCTGTGGTGGCGCAAACTGTACGCATTCCATTGCGAAACTGCACTCCACTGCTAACCTGAAGAGGAGCCCTCTTGGCTCAGCGGTTAAAGAGCTCGGCCGCAAACCGAAAGGTCATCGGTTTGAATCCACCAACTGCTCAGCCGGGGAGAAAAAATGTGGCAGTCGGCTGCCATAAAGATTTACGGCCTTGGAAACGCTGTGGGGCAGTTCTGCTCTGTCCTGCAGGGTCGCTATGAGTTGGAAACTACCCCACCAGCGGCAATGGGTTTGGTGGATTTTGGCTAACTTAAAGGTTGACAGTTGGAACCCACCCAGCGGTACCGGGAAAGAAAAGGCCTAGGGATCTGCTTTCGTTAAGATTACAGCCCCCACTCCAACCAAAAAAAAAAAAAAAACCCTATGGGGAGGTTCTACTCTGTAACACATGAGGTCACCATGAGTTGAAATCCATTCCACAGCAACTAACAACAATCTTTATGGAAGCAGATTGCCAGGCCTTTCTTCAGCAGCAATGGGTGAGTTGGAGCCTCCAACCTTTCCGAAATAGCAGCTGTGAGCAGACGTTTGTTGATGTTGTAGTTAGTTGCCATGGAGTCCATTCCAACTCAACCTTTTGGCTAGTAGGCAGCGTTTAACCATTTGTGTCCTGACGTTTAACCCTCCTGAGACCTGAGACCTAGGAGACCTCATTTCCTCTTTGGTTAATCTGAGTCTTCCAGCCCTCAAGCCATTCCTTCTCTCCCCCTTCCCCCAGCAAATGCTGCCAAGGAGGAAATCACGAGCATTGATCGCCTGACCCTGCCCTCCCTAGGTTACCACAAACGCCCACAGGGGGCATTCCTTGGGGCCCAGAGGGGCGCGTTCAACCTCCCCCTCCCAAGGACACCCACACGTGAACGCCCCAGCTCGCGGCCCGACTCGCCACTTCCCGGGTATAGGACGGCTCAAGGGACATAGTTGCAACGAGACAGAGGTTTAATCTCTGAGTCCGCCTTCCTCCTTTGGGAAGGACCCCAAATCCAATCCCTTCCTCCTCCTTGCCAGTCCAAGATTCCCGCAGGCAGGGTCCGGCAAGGGGAGGAGCGCTCTGTGCTCGCACACACCCTTGGGACTGGGCGGCGGCGGGAGGGGGACCCGTTCGCGCCCAGGGACCTGCAAAGAAGAGGGAGCTCGAGAGTGCCGTCGGCAGTGAAGCCTGGTTACCCCCCGCTGAATCTGTAGGTGCTCTATCGTAGTGCGCCTGGGACTCTGTTTAGCCCTATGGAACTCTTTTTGGGCTCTTCTGAGCCGCAGAGCTGCGCCCCACTTCCGAATCACCTGGTTTCCGGAACTGACGGCTGTGACTGGTTTCCTGGCCCCTTTTCCAGGCACCGCGGGCGGCTCCAGACCATCAGGGAACCAGGAGCCAGCCCAGTCCGCGACAACTCCCCACATACGCACGAGATGGCGCTCCAGGCCAGAGGCCGGACAGTGGCCAGACGACCCGCCCCGGGCTAGAGCCGGGAGGTGGAACAACAGTGAGATGGGCACGGAGACAGAGCCACTGACTGACATAGATCCAAGCCCAGAGACAGACACCTGCATCCAAGGGACAGAGTCTGCCGCGGAGCCCGAATGCAGCTCCGGGCTGGGACTGTGAACACATTGACCCGAGGGACCGAGGTTCGGGATTGGGGCTTCTCCTCCTTCTCCTTGGGGCCGCCCTGCTATGCCAACTTTAGAGCCTGCGAGGCCCGGCAGCAAACGCTGGCCGGTAGCCTACTGTGTGCCTGGCTGGGCTGGGGTCTCCAAGACCCCTCTCAGGGCAGGGCGGCCGCATGACTCCGGCCTTCCTGGCCTCTCAGAAGTGGGACTACGGGCTGGGATCACCGGATGAGCAGCTCCAGCCGTCAGGGCCTGGGATGGTAGCCGCTTCCGGCCGATGGGCGGGACCCAATGCTCCGGTCGCCGCAAGGTCCGCCTACGCTCACCTTCACTTCCTCACGACCCAGCCGGGATCCTCAGGGGTGGAGCGCGGTGGTGTGCCGGTGGAGCTGCTCACCTGGAGTCCTGTCTCCTTAGGTCCTGGATGTGAGAGCCTCAGGGGAGGCTTTGAGTCTGTGCTGCACTAGCAGGAGGTGGTGGGGAATGGCGAGGGCCCAGGGGTCAACCAGAGAACGTCTCCCACTAAGGTTCTGGGTCCGGTTTGAATGGGGGTGGGGGGGTAGGTGTGAGGCCCGGTGGCAGGGGAGCCCCAGGGTTGGAGTGGGGGATTTGGAAGCCTGCTTTCCACCTACAAGAGCGCTGGCACCTTTGGAAATTATCTCCCTTATTATCAACCTTACACACATTTCCTAAGAGCATGCAGCTGGAAAACAGCCCAGTCAACACCAGTCTAAGTCATTTCCACAGTGACAAGGTCACCAGCTTGTGGTATGACCCCAGCCAGGTGTCTTCCCTGCTCGGGGCTTCCGGCATCTTTCCCCTTCAATTTGTAATGTAGGACAGGATCAAACCTGTGATGATTTAATGATTATCTACATGTCCATCTACTGCTGAGGCAGCTGCTTGGCAGGAAAACTGGGCAGGAGATAAGTACCAGGTCAAGCTCTGCCTCTAGCTGTGTGACCTTGGACAATGTCACTTTCTTCTCTGGGCCCCAGAATCCTCATCTGCAAAATAAGTGGTTTGGATTAAAATCAGATTGATCTGTGAATGACCAGCAGACCCTGACCCAGTTCCCAGCAACCCCCAGCCTCAACGTCTTCAGACAGGAGGCAAGGATTACAGCACCATTTAATGCTTGAGGAAACCGAAGGCAGGGCGGATAGGGGGGGTCATTCTCAGGCCCTTGGGGACCTTGGCTGTTGTTGCTGAGAGCCTTGGGGAGGAGGCAGGGCTGGTGGCCTGGATGAATTCCCAATTAGGAAATTACATTCCAAGTCCTGAAACCCTCAGGGAACAGGCTGGCTCCAGCTGCCTCTGCTCCCTGTGGGGTGTGGGTATTATTCCCCTGGCACTGCCTTCCACCTGGGAGCAAACTTCATTTGGGGAGGCAGAGACTGGTGAGTTTGGGGGTTGACTCTGGAGCCCGGCATCACAGGTCGTTGACTGCCTGTGTGACTTCTCCCCAAAGAGAGAAGCGGATACCCGTGGAGAATGTGCAGGCATCCATGTTTAAGGGTGCCCCCCAAATCTGGAGTACCCAATGTGCCGATGCCTTCCCTGTGTGGAGGCTTTGGGATGCTCAGAGCACTTGCACTGCACGTATCGCCTCTCACTGAACCCTCACTGTCAGGGTAGAGGTTATAAACCCCTATTTCGCTGACGATGACACTGAGGCTCAGAGAAGTGCAGTGAGGAGCCCAAGGTCATCCAGTAAGTACAAGACAGAGCTCTTTCACAATCCCATGGGCTGGGCCCTCGGAAATGTTAGCTGATGAGGTGACTATGGGCAAGAGTCAGCCTCACCACTGGGAAAGGGCAAAGGGGCCGGGCTAGTGCCCTCTGCCTCTGGATGCTGAGCCCCAGATGGCCCGCCCAGGAGGTGTGTCCGTGGGAGAAGCAGCCTGACTCAGAGCCCACGTCCAGAGGACTGGGGAGGGCAACTGCCCGGCTTTGTGTCAGTTCAGCTGGACCTGCCAGAGACCCTGGTGGAGGTACGGGCCTCTCATCTGTAAAACAATAACAGGACCTGTCTCTTGGGGAGGTTGAGAGGATTACCTGGGATACTGCATGTCAAGTGCTCAGCTCAAGGCATGACTCATCTTTGCTCCCATTATTGTTATTATTGCTCTCATTTTTATTTATTTCTCTCCCAAAGAGACCACGCTGTCCTCTGGCCCTATGGCCCATGTCCTTGGCCTGACAGGAGGAGCTGGGGAGCACCCACTGGGTGCCTAACACTGAGCATACATTTTCTTACTTAATTCTCAGTACGATTACTCCCATTTTACAGAGGAAAAAACCAAGGCTTAGATTTGACCAAGGTTACATAGCTGCTAAGAAACAGGGCACAGGGTCACACCAAGGTCTGACTGACCCTAAGCCTGTGGCCTTTCCTGGAGTCCTAAGAGTTCCTGCTCTAAGCCCTGGAGCCTCCGAGCCCCACTGGGCACTGTGGGGCCCAGCCCTCAGTGGGGGCTGTTGTGGGACTGTTTGTTACTTAGCCCTGGACTGGCTAGTTGGTTCCTTCATCCTGCTACAACTTCGGGTCTTACTCCCTTCTGAGGGGCCAGTTAACCCACCATATATTGCCGCAGGCTTTGGCCTCACACAGCTGTCCCAGTTTGCCCAGGACAGTCCCAGTTTTAGTACTGAGAGTCCCATGTCCTGGGAAAGCCCTCAGTTCTGAGCAAACTGGGACAGTAGGTCAGTCTACCACCCCCGCCCCCCATGCAGACACACACAGATTCCTCGCACATGCACTCACAGGGAGGTCTAGACACAGGCACACCAACACCCACCTACCCACAGACACACAAATATACACATATGCAGACGCCCCAGACACACAGAGGCACACTCATACAACAAGCACATGCAAACACACAGACATACAGAAACACACACAGGCATGCACACACATAGCCACACAGACATGCAAAAACATACAGACATGCTCCGACCCGACACACATACACACACACAGAGACAAACACACACAGACATCCCATATAGACACGCACATGCACCCACCACGCAGACACATATGCGCACACACACACGGACATGCCCATATGCAGACCCTTCGTCGAGGTGGTTTTCCACAGAGAATACCAGTCCAGTTACCAGCTCCCCAGCCTGGCCTTACTTGGCTTCAGGGCTTCCCCCTACCCCCAATTTGCTGGGGCCAAGCCCTTCTCCTCCCTACCCCTGTGCACTGCCGCACCTCCTCTGGGAGGGATTATAATTTGCTTAATATCTCTGTCTCCCAAATCATTGGTTCCCTCAAGGGGGGCTGATGTCTGCTTTTCCACATTGCCGGGTCCCCAGACTAAAACTGTGCTGGGCTCAATAAACATTTGCTGAATGGAGCCCTAGTGGTGCAGTGGTTAAAAGCTTGGCTGTTAACCATAAAGGTCGGCAGTTCGTATCCACCAGCCACTCCTGGGAAACCCTATGGAGCAGTTCTATTCTGCCCTATAGGATCGACTATGAGTCAGAATCCATTCGAAGGCAATGGGTTTGTTTTTGTTTTTTGAATGAATGAATTAACGAAGTGCACCCTCCAGAGGCAGGACCCACATCTAGCCCCTCCAGGATTCTCCTGCCCACGTTGACTTGGAGTCTGCTGCAGAGAGCTTCTGAGGGACTCAGTCCCAGCTTTGGGGGCTCCTTGCTCTCCTGAGGAACTGAGGCTCAGGGAGGGTGTGTATCTTACCTGACGACTTGCCCCTATTGGAGGAGGTTCCCGGCCCGAAGCCCTGCTCTGCAGCTACACTGGGGGATTCTTTGTTCGCTGGGGGGTCTGGCACCCTCTGGCTTCTGGGACTTTGTTGCTGTTGAGCCCCCTTCCTGGAGCAACAACCTTGACACCTCTCCCCGAGACACACACACATACACACACATACAGACACACATGCGCACACACATGCACTCCAGAACAAGCCTCTCTATCTGGGACCTTGAGGAACCTCCCAGCACGTCTGCCCTCCAATCCTTCTTGTACCAGCAAGGGGACCTTCCTGAAAGACAGATGAAATCAGGTCACCGCCTTGTTTAAAATCTTCCAAAGGCCTCTCATACTCTTGGGGTCAAGTTTGGACTCTAGTCTGGCAGTGGGGGCCTGTATGAGTCCTGCACCTCAGCACCCCACCCACCCCAGACCTCCATGCCACTGCCTAGCAGGCCCAAATCATGGTTCATCTTGCTCACCTTGCCTCAGGGCCTCACCTGCCCTTCCCTCTGCCGGGAATGCTCTTCCTGCCTTCTCCAGGAAGCTTCCCCTTGGCCTTTTCCCTTCTGAGTTAGATGCCCACACACAGTGTTTTGTAGTTAGTACTCAGTGAACGCGTGACCTTGGACAAGTTACTTTACCCTTCCTCCCAACATTTCTAGAAAACGGACATAATAGCACCTAGTCCATGGTGTTGTCTGAGGATTAAGAGAGATGCTGTTTATAACAGTTCCGGGCTCAGAGCCTGATACACAGTGAACGCTGGTTTCCTGTGCCTTCTGAGAGGCCCTGCTCCTTTGGAGGGGCTGGGGAAGCTTGAGGATAGGGACTTGGGGGCCATCTGGGGCTGGAGCAAATTCCCCTTGGCCCTGGGCAGCAGCCGAGGTTGAGCTCACCAGAGCTGGGGGTCAGAACCCCCAGGCCAGAGTCCCCTTCTGCCCTGGAGGCCAGGCACAGGCCAAAGGGACCCTGCTCTCTGGGGCAACAGGCTCAAAGCCCCTGACCCTAGGGAATCTGGCCTGGACTGAGGAATTTAGACCAGGAGGTGGCCCGAGGGGCCTGTGATTTGGGGTGTTTGAGCTGAGGAAAAAGCCCCTGGCAGGAGACTGAGCTGCTGCTGAGAGCTCCTCTCTCACCTGAGGATCCAAGCAGAGGGAGCCTGTGTCGCTCCAGCTTGGGAACTGGTGACCTGGCTGGATCTGGGCCGCCTGTGAACAGCATACGCTGTGGGGACAGTGGCTCCCTCCTACCACTAGGTGGCGGTCTGGAGTCATCCAGACCTAGGGTCCCAGGTTTGGGTTAGGCTTGGAGCCCCACTCCTGCCTGAGGATTGTTTCAGGTCAGAGTTTCCCAGCCCGCCTGGGATCCCGGCCATTCTCCACTTTAATTTCTGGCTAGGTCCTGCTGCCAAGCCAGTAACATTGAGGGAAGTGACTAAAAGCATGGACTTTGAGCAGCCAGAGAGACCTGAGTTCAAATCCCAGCTGCACCTCTAGCTCTGTGACTTTGACCCCTCTAGCCTGTTTCCTAATCTCTAAAACAGGCTACTCTAAGGCTCATATTTGCTTATTCTGCAGGGGAAAGAGAAAATGTGGCTGCCCTGATTGTGCCCACAGTAGAGGGAATGGGCAGTGTTTGGTGCTTCTCTGAGCCCTCACAAAGGAGAAGCTGACCCAGGAGGAGGAGCTGAGGGTTTCTATCTGTCCCATCCAACACTCTCCCAGAGCTCCCTGCTTCCAGGACCCTGTGGGGTCCCAAGGGAGCATGCCTTGGTCCCTGTCCTCAGGTTGCCCACAGACAAGCACCAAGTAGAACATGGTGAGTCCACAGGGAAGTGAGAACAAAGGGCTTTGGGTTCTTCCTCAGCCAGGTCAGGACAAACCCCACATTCCTTCTGCCTGGAATGCCCACTGCCCTCCTCTCCTAAATGCCTCGTTACCTTCAAGGCTCAGGTCAAATGTCCTCCTCTCCTTCACGAGGCCTTCTCTGGTCCCCTCCCTCCAATCTTGGGCTCCTGCAGTCCTGCTACATCCCTCTCTGCCAGCTCAGCTACACTGGGTCAGAGACCTTGGGCCAGGGGTGGGCTTCTGGCACAGAGGGTGCAGGAATGTTGCCAGAAGATGAGGAAGACTTCGTGTGAGAGGTGACCTGAAAAGATCGGGGAGCATTCTCAAGGCCAGGGGGAGGGATTGGGGTTGTGTGAGGAGAGGCACGAACCCCAGTTTAGGTGAAGTGTGAACTTGGCTCAAGGCTGACAGCCCTGAGAGGAAGGCCCTGAGGACAGGTTTAGGAGGGCAGAGGTGGCTGGGGGGTGGATCAGCCCCGAGCTAGGATGGGGAGAGAGGAACTGGCTGCTTAGAGGGCCTCCTTGAACCCCAAGTCGGAAACTGCACCTTGTCTGCTCACCCTGGGAGTGGGCTGGGACTAGCCCAGCCTTTCCTGAGCCGGCTTATGGCCACGCCCTCTCAGGGGTCATGTGCCCATCCTCATGCCCTACCCCCACCCCCAGGCCTCATGTCCTCTTCAGCCACCACCATGGGGTTAATCAGAGGAGTCAAAACTTGCAAAGGGGCTGGGAGCCCAGGGAGGGGGCGCATGCTCCCTACTGCGGGCAGTTTTCAATTTTACCCAGGCTCAGTTTGAAGTGGGGGTGCACAGTGGAAAGAGCTTGGACTGTAGGGTCAGATGGACCTGACTTCCTGTCTGGCTCTGCCACTCCTCAACTAGGTCACTTTGGGCAGATGATTCCACCTCTCTGAGCACAGCTGGCTTCCTCACCTGTGAAGTAAAAATGAGAACTCCTACCTGCCTAGGCTGCTTCCAGGTTTTAGGAGCCAATGAGCTTTATCAGGTATCGTGCCCTTTTTCCTCCCTGAGTGCCGTGGAGCAGACTGTGTTTGCTTCATCTCTGCCCCCGCAGAACCCCGCAGGGCCTCCCGCAGTGTTCCTCAGTTTCCCCAGAGTGTCCCCCTCAGTTCACCCCACTGTGCCCCCTGCAGCGCCATCTTCAGGAGAGCAGCTGAGCTGCAGGCTGAGCTTGCCTCTGCCGACATCAAGGCCAGATCCTGCTCCTGCCCGGACTGATTTGCGGCATCGAGAAATGGCTTGTCCTCAGGGCCCTCCTAAGTGCCCACAGTGCCCTACATTCCAGACCTTCCCCATTCTCCCACCTCCTCCCAGGCTTCTCTAAGGGCTCCCTCCCTTGGAGCCTTGCAGGGAGAGGGGCCCTCTGACTCCACGTGCTCCCTCACCCAGGTGCCAAGCTTGCGATTTCCATCAGTCTGCTTTGCTTATTGTTGTATCATTGCTCCTAGAAGAGTACCTGGCACAAATGTTTGTTGAACAAATGAACGAGGAAATGTAGGGTGCTGTGCTGGGCACATGGGATAGAACATGGCGAGTCCACAGGGAGGTGGGCTGTCACTGAAGCCACAGGAAGGTGTACCTAGTGCCACCAAGGTGACAGGGAGGTGCACCAGGTGTCACTGAGGCCACAGAGAGGTGGCCCAGGTGTCATCGAGGCGCTTTGCCTGGGCGTTTCTCCACGTGCCCAATCTGCTGCGGGGGCTCAGCCCAGACCACTCATGCTCTTACCCCCACCTAACCAGGGGAAAGGGGGAAGCAGACCACCTCTCATACACCAGGCAGGAGGTGGGGAAGCAAGTCTGTTAGCCTTGTAATCGTTACAACAGGTCCATTTATTGTATAGAACGCTGTTTGTAGACAAAACAACAGTTTAGTCAAAGGGCTTGAAGCATGGCAATTGGAGAGGGCATTCAAGTGTGACATTGGTGCCCTGACCTGGCCCTGCCTGACCCTCTCCAGGACTCATTCTGCTTCAGACACTGGACTGAGAGCTGCTTGACGGGAAAGGATGTTGGCAGTTCCGCATGCCGGGGTTGAGAGACAGACATCCTAGCTGCTCAGCTGACTCAGTGGGTCTTTTATGGACTCACCTTAGCTGGCCTTGGGGCATGTTAGTCAGGAACCCTCTAGTCACAAAGGACCAACCCAGCTCGAGCTGAGGAAAAATCATTTATTGGCTCACACGAAACCTGGGAAGTGCAGAAGAGGGGGCAGCTGGCCTTTGGAATGCTGGGAGCCAGGGCTGGGAAGGCCCTTGGCCCCCTCACTCTTTCTCTGCCTTCTCTCTCATTTCTTTTTCTCTGTGCTGGCATCATTCTCTCCTAGCACAGACAGGCTTTTTCATGTGACAGGGAGCTTGGATGCAGGTGGCTGTGGTTTACAGAAATTCGGCTTAGTGGCCCAAGAGGAAAGGCAATTGCCATGTTGCTCCTTTTAGAATCATCCCAGAGAAACTCTCTGATTGGCCCAGCTGGGATCACATGCCTGCGTCTCCTAACACTGGTATAAAGCAACCCATTTCCATCCGCCACTATCGTTACAGTTATACAGAACGGTGCTTGCTGGCCTCTCACAAAATGCCTGCTAAGTATCAGGTAATTTGCACTATGATTTCTTTTAATTCACACAACTGCTCTGCAGAAAAATATACCAGTCAGGGCTCTTTTGGTTCTAACTGACAGAAGCCCAACTCAAACTAGCTTAAATCAAAAAGGGAATTTATTGCTGCACATAATTGATAAAGTAGGAGTGGACCTTAGGCATAGCTGGATCCAGGGAGTCAAATAAGTCTGGGCTGTTTCTCATTAGCTCCAGCTCTTAACCCAACCCCTGTCTATACTGGCTCAGCTCTCATGCATGTTCTCCCTACCCAGCAGGAAAGATGCCTGAGGCGTCTGAGCCCAGATGGCCTTTAGAGCCCTCACACCCAGGGGAAGAGAGCAGCCCTCTCTCTGTGCAGCGCAAACCACCTGCTAAGACTTTGATTTGCTCCCTGGAGGTCAGGTATTCATTCTGAGGATGGAGGTCAGCAAACATAATAGTCCAGGCCAGCTCACGTGCTCATCCCTGTAGCAAGAGGATGGGACAGAGCTGTGGGGGGTAGTGCTATCATGACTGGGGAGAGGCAGACAGATTGCATATGGTCAGGTATAGTTGGTGTAACTTTCCCATTGTATAGATTAGGAAACTGAGGCTTGGAGCGATTAGGTAACTTGCTAGAAACACAGCTGGGATAAAAACCCAGGTCTGAGTCTTGTGGGACACCTAGCTCAATTGCCATAACATAGTTTATAAAGAAAATATTCTCCATCCTACTTTGGTGGGTAGCGTCTGGGGTCTTAAAAGCTTGTGAGCAGCCATCTAAGATACGTTTACTGGTCCCACCCTGTCTGGAGCAAGGGAGAATGAAGAAAATCAAAGACACAAGGGAAAGATTAGTCCAACGGACAAATAGACCACAACTGCCACAGCCTCCACCAGACTGAGTCCAGCACAATTAGATGGCACCTAGCTACCACCACTGACTGCTGTGACAGTGATCATAATAGAGGGTCCCAGCCCGAGCTGGAGAAAAATGTAGGATAAAATTCAAGCGCATGCACACACACAAGAAATACCAAACTTACTGGTCGGACAGGGACTGGAGAAACCGGAGAGTATAGCCCCTGGACACTTTTTGAACTCAGTACTGAAGTCCCTCTTGAGGTTCACCCTTCAGCCAAAGATTAGACAGGCCCATAAAACAACAACACATAGCTCAACCATATATATGAGACTAAATGGGCACACCAGCCCAGGGGCAAGGACGAGAAGACAGGAGAGGACAGGAAAGCTGAACGGATGGAAATGGAGAATCCAAGGTTGAAAAGGGGAGAGTGTTGACACGATGTGAGGTTGGCAACCAATGTCACAAAACAATATGTGTGTCAATTGTTTAATGAGAAACTAATTTGCTCTGTAAACTGTTACCTAAAGCACAATTAAAAAATAAATAAATAAAAACAGTTCCGTTAGCTATCCCCAGAACATCACTCTACCTCCTTTTAAAGTGTTGAGTTAAAACATCACTTGAATTAGATTCCTGTTGACAGCCATGCCATTCCCAGTACCCCTTGCAGCAGCTGTCACAGAGAGGATGCCCGGGGACGGGGCACACTCTCAGACAAGATCCTTTACAAGCCCCGCTCTGTGGTTGGAAGGGTGTCTGAGGTCGTTGACTCCAGTTGCCATACTGAATCAGGAATCCATCACTTGGCCTCTCTGCTTGGACACTGCACGTGACAGGAAGCTCACCACCTCTCAAGGGTGGCAGCTTGTTCCAGATTTGAACTAGTCCAATGGTTAGAAACAGGGCAGTTTTGGCTGGCTCTTGGTTATTTGATTGTCCTCATTAATCTGTAGGGAAGCTGTTGCTTTATAAGTGGAAGAGGAGAGAGAAAGGTTGGGTGGAGGGTGGGGCCCTCCACATGTTTAAAGATTGTTATCATGCTCCCCTTGCCTCCAACCCTACCTAGTGATCATCCCCAGTTTTCTCAGCTGCCCTTCTGTAACGATGTTTATTCACTATCCTGGAAACACTGGTAGCATACTGGTTAAGAACGACAACTGCTAACCAAAAGGTCAGCAGTTCCAGTCTACCAGGCACTCCTTGGAAACAATATGGGGCGGTTCTACTCTGTCCTATAGGGTTGTTATGAGTTGGAATCGACTCAACGGTAACAGGTTATTCACTATCCTCATTTCTGCTCCCAGGGACAGCCCCTATGGTCAGGGGCCCTCTAGCGGAAAGGTCTCCAAGCACTTTAGGGGCAGAGCTTGCTCTAGAATGCACTTTTCTTCAACACCTGCTGCAGGTAAAACGATGTGGTGGTTCTGCGGTTGGGCTATTTGTTGGCTGTGCAACCGTGAACTTGTTAATGAAGCTCCTGGTGCCACAGGTTCCTGGCTTACCAAATCGGAGCTAAAGATTGTACCTACTTCACAGAATTGACGAGAGTATTAATGTGGGATAATCTATATCTAGTGCTTAGGACAAATCCTGGCACAGAGGAAACTCTTAGTAATATTGGCTTTTATTGCTATTAACCTCTGGGTCGGAGCTTTTTCCACTCCTGGTAGTTCATTTTCTGTGTGGGTTGAATTATTTTCCCCAAAAAAAGATACATCCAAGTCCTAGCCCCCGGTACCTGTGAATGTGACCTTATTTGGAAATGGGGTCTTTGCAGATGTAATTAAGTTAAGGATCTCAAGATAATATCATCCTGGATTTAGGGCGGGCCCTAAATCCAATGACTGATGTCATTATAAGAGAAAGGATGCAGACAGAGATAGACACACCGGGAAGAAGGCCAGGTGAAGACAGAGACAGAGACTGGAGTTTTGCTGTCACAAGCCAAGGACTGCCTGGAGCCACCAGAAGCCGGAAAGGGCAAGGAAGGATTCTTTCCGAGAGCCTTGAGAAGGAGTGTGGCCCCGCTGACACCTTGATCTCAGACTTCCGGTCTCCAGAACTGTGAAAGCATATATTTCTGTTGTTTTAAGCCACCAAGTTTGTGGTGATTTGTTATGGTGGCCTAGGATACTAATGCACCTTCCTTTTGTTTGTCCAGACCGCAGTGAGGCCCTGTCCAGGCTCACTCTCCCCAGAAATATCTGTCCATAGGCCCACCTTTCCATTTTCTTCTCAGTGGAAACTCCCATCTCTCAGGGAAATTTACCTTGGTGTTAAGTGGAAAAAAATATGATAATTTAGTTAAAAAGTCTTTCCCTCTGAGACATTAAAAACTTTCCCTCACACACCTGCATTCTAAATGAAGCCTTCTTGGTAGAGTGTGGTCTGAAGATTTTTGACACCCTCTCTGCCTCCCTTGCTGGGCTGGGCCCCCTCCGAGGAGGGCACAACCACCACCACCACCATGCTGACCACACCTCACCCTCATGAAAGCCCTCTTTGTCCTGGCTTTCTTAGACTGCAGTGCAGCACCTGGCACATCATAGTCCTACTAAATGTTTGTTGATTGGTGGGTGAGGGAGAGAGGGCCCTTTCTGAAGTCCCTGCTCCTGGCCACCTCTACCCTAGTAGAAGACTTGGTGAGAAATGAAAATGTATGTCCACATAAAGACTTGTATGCTAAAAGAAACACTTTTAGTGGCTTTTTTCACAATTGCCAAGACCTGAGAACAACCCAAATGTCCATCAACAGGTGAAGGAATAAACAAATTGTGGTGTATCCATATAATGTAATATTATTCATTAATAAACGGACCCAACTACTGGTCTACACAACATGGATGAATTTCAAAATCATTATGCCGAATGAAAGAAACCAGACACAAAAGAATACATACTCTATGATTCCATCTACATGTAATTCTAGAAAATGCAAATTAATCTTCAGCGGCAGCAAGAAGACCGAAAGTTACCTGGGCTGAGGGTTGAGGGGGATTGACCGCAAAGGAATAGAAAGGGACTCCGGGGGGTGATGGAAATGTGGTTGTTGTTGTTGAGTGCTATTGAGTAGGTTTCGACTCATAGCGACCCCATGCGACAAGGTAGAACTGCCCCATAGGGTTTTCTAGGCCATAATCTTTATGGGCTGTAATCTTCATCCCGTGGAGCCACTGGGTGGGTTCAAACCGCCAACCTTTAGGTTAGCAGCCAAGCTCTTAACTGTTGCGCCACCAGGGCTCCTTGGAAATGTGGTTAGGTGAACTCATCCAACTGACACTTTGAATGGGTGTAATTTATTGCATGTAAATTATACCTCAATAAAGTTGACTAAAAAGAAGAAAATTCTATGAAACCAGGGATCCTAAATACTCCATCTTCTACTTCGATAAAAATAGGGTAAGTGTCTTTGCATGTGGAGGAGTCTATCTGAGAACTTACTTAGTCAACAAATATGTACCAACTCTGTGGAGGCATCTGGCTGGTACTGGGAGGTGGATAATGCAGCCTTTGCCCTCAAGAAGCCCAGGGCTTTCGCTCTGAGCTTGCCAAGTTCTCAGAGAGGGAAGCTGGGATGAAAAGAATATGCAAAGGGCAATGAATATGAAATTACCTCCTCAGTGTTTGCAACTTTGCCTGAGGCACTCTTTGAAAGTATTAAAAACATTAATTTACACCTCAGCACTAGGTGAGAATCGCCACCCAAGCCAACTCTGGGCTAGAAGGGAGGGTGAAGGGCCACCGATTGTCCATCTACCTGCCTCTGGTCAGTGAGAAGCCACTGACCACTCTTTTCCTCCATTTCCAGAGCCTCATGCCCTGTCTGCCAGGAGAAGTTCCCGTTCTAGCTAAATATCTCCCTCTGCAGAAGCTCCTGATTGCTGGATCCATTCTGGGAGAAATAGAAAACAACTCCCTCACCCCTAATCCCGCCATTTTTCAGAAGGGAAAAGTTTTGTGAAGCGTTTCTGCAACTTGGGCCAAACAATGTCGGCTGTTCGATTTTTGTTGTTGTTAGGTGCCATTGAGTCAATTCTGACTGATAGCGACCTTTGTAGGACAGAGTAGAACTGCCGCATAGGGTTTTCTAGTCTATAATCTTTACAGAAGCAGATTGCCAGGTCTTTTCTTCCTCAGAGAGGCTGGTGGGTTTGAACTGCTGACCTTTCAGTTAGCAGTCAAGCACTTAACGACCGCGCCACCAGGGCTTCTTATTTAGACACTCTATTTCCCAGTGCTTCTGGTCTTCTGACCAGTGTTATCCTATAAAATCTAGTGAACACATTCTCCATGCTGAGAATGGGGAGGTGGGAGGAGTTCTGTCCTCTGCTGACTCAGACAGGGAGAGGTGGTCACCATGGCTACAGCACTCTCTCCTCTGCAGGCAACCATTTTGTTTTCATGGGCAAGACCCCAGCACACCAACAAGTACGGACAGAACATTCAGAGTCTGTTTCATGGCCTGACATCACCCGGCACCTCAGGGTCAGCAGTTAGACCCCCTTCCAAGGCTGGCTGGGCACATCCCCAGGATGCCAAGCCTTTGGGCAGAGTGCAAGAATTCAAGCCTTAGCTGCTCTCCTTCCCCCAGAAGAGAATAACTGTCCTCTCTTTGTGCATATGCCATGGGAACCATATTTTAAAATCTGAAATCAGGACATCATGTCTGATAAAGAATTTTTTTTCTTTTACGAGTTGGTCATAATTTCTTAAGAGTCTAACATGGTAATATACCAGTCACTGGATGTCACTGGATTGCACAAAGATTTTTTTTTTAAATTTTTTTAAATTGTATTTTAGATGAAGTTTTACAGAGCAAACTAGTTTCTCATGAAACAATTAATACACACAATATTTTGTGACATTGGTTGCCAACCCCATGATATGTCAACACTCTCCCTTCTCGACCTCGGATTCCCCATTACCAGCTTTCCTATCCCCTCCTGCCTTCTCATCCCTGCCCCTGGGCTAGTGTGCCCATTTAGTCTCATTTTGTTTTATGGGCCTGTCTAATCTTTGGCTGAAGGGTGAACCTCAGGAGTGAGTTTATTATTGAGCTATAAGGGTGTCTGGGGGTCATTACTCTCGGGGTTTCTCCAGTATCTGTCAGACCAGTAAGTCTGTTTTTTTTTTTTTTTTGTAGGTTAGAATTTTGTTCCACATTTTTCTCCAGCTCTGGCTGGGACCCTCTGTTGTGGTCCCTGTCAGAGCAGTCGGTGGTGGTAGCCGGGCACCATCTAGTTATGCTGGACTCAGTCTGGTGGAGGCTGTGGTAGTTGTGGTCCATTAGTCCTTTGGACTAATCTTTCCCTTGTGTCTTTGATTTTCTTCATCCTCCCTTGCTCCAGACAGGGTGAGACCAGTGGAGTATCTTAGATGGTCGCTCACAAGCTTTTAAGACCCCAGACGCTACTTACCAAAGTAGACTGTAGAACATTTTCTTTGTAAACTATGTTATGCCAGTTGAGCTAGATGTTCCCTGAGACTGATAAAGAATCTGTAAACTGATCTATGTGAAAAGTCCTTTGTTGTTGTTATTGTTAGGTGCCTTCGAGTCAGTTCCGACTCATAGCGACCCTATGTACAACAGAACAAAACACTGCCTGATCCTGATCCATCCTCACAATTATTGTTATGCTTGAGCCCATTGTTGCAGCCACTGTGTCAATCCATCTCATTGAGGGTCTTCCTCTTTTTTGCTGACCTTCTACCAAGCATGATGTCCTTCTCCAGGGACTGATCCCTCCAGATAACATGTCCAAAGTATGTGAGGTGTATACAAATTAAGTCACATTACATATTGAGTAAATTCTGTTTCTTGAAAATAATGCAGTTAAGTTAGACATTGTCCTGAAAAATCTAGGCCAGTGGTTTGCAAGAGGGGGCAATTTCTCTTTCTCTCTCACCCACACACATACACACACTCCCACTAAAGGAAGTGTTTGGAGAAATTTGGCAGTGTTTGAAGACATTTTTGGTTGTCACAACTTGGGATGAGGCCGGGGTGCTGCTAAACATCCTACAATGTGCAGGACAGCTCCTCACAACAAAAAATTATCAGGCCCAAAATATCAATAGTGTCACGTTTGAGAAACCCTGGTCTATGCTATCTGGTGTTGTACCTATGGCCCCCAGTGTGTCGGGCCTTGCCATTAGCTTCTTCTCAAACCTACTTTAGTGTCTGGACCTGCTCTCCAAGGTTTTGAAGCTGTTGTTGGAGGAGAGAGGCTTGGGACCCCCTCGGCTCTCAGCTGCTTCCTCTTTTGTTGACAGATGCAGGGAAACACTGACCCTGAGGTGTTCCAGGCACCAGCTCAAGCATAGTAAGAGGAAACCGGGCAACAGTTGAGTCAGTATCTCTCACTCAAGTTGCCAGAGTAGAGACAAGAGGCAGCAACTGGGGAAGAAGGAGCACAGTATTTTGAGGGAGAGCCTTGGGTTCTAGTTCTGCCTGGCTCTGCTGTTAACTTGGTCATTTAACCTCTCTGCCTCACTTTCCTCCTCCAGACATTGGGTACAGGTTCCTGTCCTTGCCTACCTCACAGGGTTGCTGTGAAATTCAGGGAAGAAGAAGGCTATGGAAAAAACACACAGATCAGGCAGCTAAGGTAGGAGTTTCCCGGGTGGGTTTGCAGATGGGGGGAGGGCAATTCTGGGCAGGGGGAACGACATACATAATCGTACTGGGAACTGCAAACAACTGGGCATGATGGGAGCACAGAGCTGGAGCGGGTAGGGAGTGGCAGGTAGAATGGCACTGGGCAGCCGGTGGAGCCCCACGTATGAGGATCCCGCTTTCTTTTGTAGCTCTCAGGCAGAGGGAGCAGGAGCTGTGCATGAGCCTGGATGCATGCCCAGGCATATGCACTGTAATAGGCTAGCATGGAGAGATGTGCTGGGGCAGGTGGGCTCCAGGTGGTTGGCCAAAAGCAGGCTGATCAGCAGCATGGCCTTGTGAAGTGATGAAAACTAATATCCACAGTCACTGTTATTTAAGTATTAGTATTTTTGTTCCTTGTGAAATGGTTTTGTAACCTTCAGGTGCTCATTAGAATTTCTGTCCATCTTTTCAAGATTTTTGAAATTGACTTTCTAATTTTTTGTAGCTAACTATTTCTTCTTTGTGTTGTATTAGCAAATATTTGGAATAACTTAAATGCCCAACCATAAAGCATTTATTAAAACAAATGAAATATTTAACGACGAGTTAAGGGAACAAGCTAGGTGTACTTATGCACACACAAACATACACAGGCATGAAAAGGAAACCACAGCCAAAGATTATGGGTTAAGATAAATTAGAGAAGTTTTGTAACTAGGGAAAAACTTATCCAAACTCCTAAAATTCTAAAAGTACATACATATATACGGAGTATGGTGGCATAATGGTTATATGCTTGGCTGCCAACCAAAAGGTCAGCGCTCCAAGCCCAACAGCCTCAAGACCTGGCGATCTGCTCCTGTAAAGAAAGATTTCAGCCTAGGAGACCCTATGATTGGAACCAATTCTACGGCACTGGGTTTTGCAGTCTTTACAGAAGGAGACCTTGGTGCCCTGGTGGCACAGAGTTAACCTCTCGGCCACTAGCTTCCAACCCACCAGACATGCTATGGGGGTGGGGGTGGGGGGTGGAGTTTGGTAGTCTGCTTCCATAAAGATTATAGCCTTGGAAACCCTATGGGGCAGTTCCACTCTGCCCTATAGAGCCGGAATCCACTCGATGGCAATGGGTTTGTTTTTGTTTTAGTTGTTCTAAATCTTTACAGGAGCAGATTTGCCAGGTCTTTTCTCCCACGGAGGTGCTGGTGGGTTCGAACCACCGACCTTTCAGTTAGCAGCTGAGCACTTAACCACTGTGCCACCAGGACTCCTTGCGTAGTATATAGTGTTTGTTGAATCTTAAATGAACTGCACAGATAAGAAAACTGAAGCCCATAGAGGTTAAGAAACGCACCTAGAACCAGTAACCTGATGGAAATGGATTTGGACAGAGAGATGTAATACTGATGTAATATTCTGTAATACATCAGAATGTGCTTTGTAATTGTCTCGATGGATGCCAAAGACTGTTTGGGGGACGCTGACATAAAGGGTGGTCGCTATCTCCCTTAGCTCTTTGGGAAAATGAGGTTCAACAGGCTCAAAGTCAAATCGGAAGGGATTTAAGTTAAAGAATGGCCTTCTTATTGCTGGATTCTGGTAGAGAAAAAGGGAGCTGACTCAGAATGCTGTGGACTTGGCCTTTAAAAACAAGGGAGACTTTAGGTCTCCGGCAAGATGGCGGTCTAGGCAGAAGCACCACGCCGTCCCTCCACAACAAAGATCCGAAAAACTAAGCCAAACAGAGAA
>NW_004443990.1:2537786-2568574 GCF_000243295.1 Trichechus manatus latirostris
AGCATGTGTGTTACTGTTACATGAGAAACTATCTGTTCTGTAAGCCTTCACCTGAAGTACAATAAAATATTAAAAAAAAAAAAAAAACAAGGGAGACTTTATCCATCAGGACTAAGTTGGAAGTCCTGTCAAAGGTGAGCAAATGGCTGTCCCGACGCCTGAAGAGGTTGCTTCTTGAGAGGGTCCATGAGAAGAAGAGCAACCAGCCAGAGGCCTTCAGCGTCTCCAACTACGTTCCCATGGAGCTTCAGGGTGCTTGGGGGAGGGGGAGACGGATGAGGGAACCCACGCTGATTAAGCCTCTACCCAAGAGCGAATGTGAGGCTAATAAGGCGGCCCCATTCCAGGGCACCTCCACACCAAGCCAGCCGGTTTGCCTGTTTATTGCCCGTATGGAGATCATTAATGCCTCCTGACACTGGGGTCACTCCCGGGGTCAATCCCTGAGCCCATTCTGCAAAACAAGGGGAAATGAACTTCCCAGCACATGTGGCTGAGGCTTGGTGGGGAGTGGGGCTCCCGTTACTCCACCCCTCAGCTCTGGGAGAGATCAGCACCCCAGGCTGTCGGACCCCCAAAATCAAGCCCCTCCACACCTAGCAAGAGTCTGGGGAGGGCTTAGTCCTGGGGAAGGACAAAGTGGAGGCCTTAGTCTGGGCTAGGACAACCCCCACTGAGGCCTCCCCGACTGACAGACGGACACTAATCCCCTGGCGACGGGCTGGGGTGGTGTCTGGGAGTCGCAGCTGCAGCTCGACAGGGGCCAGGCTGCCGGCTGCAGGTGACGGGAAGGCGCAGGCCCGCCGCCCACGTGGGCGTGAGGCCAAGGCCTTGACCCCGCCCCACCCGCTTCCCCTTCCACGATTGGGCCTCCTGCCTCTCCAGAATCCAAGATGGCAGAGAGGGGTGGGGTTCCGGGAAAACCGAAGCTCTGATTGGTGTAGCTCAGGCCCTCTGAGCTGAAGGACGGCTTCAGTAGCCACTCAGGGAGCTCTGATGGTAGCGGCAGCGGTTGGGCTGCCACCTTACCTCACACTTGAGTGAGGGATGCTACTTTATGAATGTCTTTCTGCACCCTGGGAAGGGGCTAGGTGGGAACAAGGAACCCCCAGATGGTCCTCTGGGCTCCGAGAAGGCCCCTTACCAGCATGGGGTCTCTTCCTCGGTAATGACCAGAACTGAAAATCAGTCCCCACCGGCCCAAGAAGAAGACGAGAAAACCCCCAACTTGCTTGGAGGCAATCAATAGGATTATGAGGTTAATGCCAGAGCAGGCTGAGTGTCAGTTACCAAATAAATGATCCCAGGAGGACATGGCTGAGGTTAAATGAGGCCCAATAAATAAAGGAACGTGTTCAAAGGAGAAACTTAAGAAAATGCAGGGATGCGGGGTCGGACCTAGGGACTCCTTCGTGCCCCCACTTCTATGGCTTGTTGAATTCTGGAGGAGCCACAGCCTGGGGTCTTGCCTCCCAGGAACTCACACACTTGGGCCTGTACCTTGCTCAGTACCAGTGTTGGCACAGTTCCCTGGCACAGGGCTCCTTAGCACTATCCACCCAGCTGCAGGGGATGAAGGAAGGAATGAAAACTTATGGGGAGGTCTGACCAGTTAACAGAGCCCTAGCTGCCTCTAATGCCTTAGAGGCAGAGAAAAGACCAACTGCAGCAGGAGTGGTTGAAGCTAGATGTTAGGAGGCACTTCCCACATTAGTTAGTTGGAGGAAGCCTTTGGATTTGTGGACTATGGGACCTTATGGATCTTGGAGGAAAGGAACAGTTTCCCCTTGGCCTGCAGCTCACTCAGCCTCTTCCTTTCAAGAAATCTGCTAGAGAAAGGTTTTGGTCACTGAGTAGTGAGCAGGAACCCTCCAGTTTCCTCCAGATCCTCGCACTGATGACTGTAACAAGTCTTCTTCCATTCCCTTTTCTACTGTGCTGCCCTTTAGAGTTTGGGATTTAAAAATCTATGATTGAAACAGAGAGCAACTCTAAGATGAATGAGGCCCAAGCCTGGTGGGGGATGTTCACGGAAAAGGCAGCAGTGAGAGGAGGGGTAGGGGTGAGATGGGATGGAGGCAGCTCGGAAACTCCAGGACGGCTTCTTGGGACTGTGAGTGGAAAAGAAGTTTGAGCTGGCTACAAACAGAGAAGGGCCTTGAGATGTGAAAGAGAGGAAGGTAACATGGAGGTGTCTGCTGTTGGTGTCAGCAAACATTTAGCATTGTTACAATGAGTTGTTTGGCTTCCTGTTTGTATGGTACATTCATAATAATGAATCAGACTCAAAGTAGTGAGAGAGAGAATGGTGTTCTGAGCCCAGTGTGCAAACCTTACAGTGTATCCCCTTGACATCCAGGGTCAGACTACTGGGGCGGTGGTTTGTGCCCAAGGATCTAGGATGGGGAGAAGTGGAGGGAGAAGGGTTCTTTGCCTTATTGCCTGTTATAGAGGCTTTTATTCCAAATGAAAGCACATTTATCCTTATCTCCCTTTGTGCCTGGGTTAGTCGAGCATTTGCCTTTTTGGCCAAGGCTGTGTTCCCAGCCAGAAGGGCCCATAACACCATCTTTGCACGTGAAAAGCTTGGAGTAGAGTCTGTGTGTACCACACTCTCCATCAACAGTGTGTCCTGGTGAATGAGAAGCTCTCTCCCATGGGTTTTGCTGACCTTCTTCTAGTGGCTACTTGCTGGAGGTTACTATTTGGGTTCAAATCCAGACTACTTGGGTTCAAATCCTCACTTTCCTTCCTGGCTGTATGACCTTGGGCAAATGACCTAACCTCAATGTTTTCTTCTGTAAAATGGGGATTATGGTAGTATCCATGAGAGGGTGGCGAGGTTGAAATGAGATAATGCACAGAAAGCTTGTAGAGTCCTGCCAGGCACATTGCAGATGCTCAATAAATGTTAGCTATAAGGAGTCCTGGTGGCACAGTGGTTATGCACTGGGTTGCTGACCAAAAGGTTGGCAGTTTGAACCCACCAGCTACTCTGTGGGAGAAAAATGTGGCAGTCTGCTTCTGTAAATATTATAGCCTTGGAAACCCTATGGGGCAGTTTTACTCTGTCCAGTAGGGTCCCTTTGAGTCAGAACTGACTCGATGGCAGTGAGGTTTTTTTTTTTTTGGTAATTTTGTGAACCCTTAAAGCACTTTTGTCAATGTGATATCACTACTCCATCCTTTCTACTACCTTTGGAGGTGGCTGTTATTCTTAAACTCATTTTACAGAAGAGGAAATAGAGACCTAAAGCTGATCATGCTCTAGATCCGTCTGTATCAGCCCACTGAGGACACGAATTCAGGTTTTCTAGCTTAAAAGGGCTTTCTGATAGTCCACACCCTCTCTCACTTCTTAAAATTTTTAAAAAATTTATTTGGTTGTTGTTGAGAATATATACAGAGAAACATATACCAGTTCAACAGTTTCTACATCTACAGTTCAGTGACACTGATTACATTCTTCGAGTTGTGCAACCATTCTCACCCTCCTTCTCTGAGTTGTTCCTCTTTCATTAACATAAACTCACTGCCCCCTAAGGTTCCTATCTAATCTTTCAAGTTGCTGTTGTCAACTTGTCCCATATAGATAGTTTTTAAAAGAGCATAATGCACAAGGCAGATATTTTTTACTAGCTGTCTTAGTCATCTAGTGCTGCTACAACAGAGATACCACAAGTGGATGGTTTTAACGAAGAGAAGTTTATTTCCTCATAGTCAAAGTAGGCTAAAAGTCCAAATTCAGGGTGTCAGCTCCAGGGGAAGGCTTTCTGTCTCTGTCGGCCTTCTCATCAATGTTCCCCCGGACTAGGAGTGTCTCAGCACAGGGACCCCAGTCCAGAGCACACGCTCTGCTCCCGGCACTGCTTTCTTGATGGTATGAGGTCCCCCTGTCTCACTGCTCACTGCTGTCTTTTATATCTCAAGAGATTGCCTCAGGACACAATCCAGTCTTGTAGATCCGGTCCTGCCTTACTAACACAACTGCCACCCGTCCTCCCTCATTAACATCATAGAGGCAGGTTTACAACATACAGGAAAATCACACAGTACCAGGAATCATGGCCTAGCCAAACTGATACACACATTTTTTGGGGGACATAATTCAAACCATGACACTAGCTAAGCTAAGCTATTGTTTGGTTTTAAGAAGACTTCAGGGGGTATTTTTGGTTTAGGATTAACCTCTCTCACTTTTTAATTCTAATTTATTTCAGCCTCTTGTTCAAAAATAATATCCTTGAGAAACTAAATTAAGAGCTGGTTTTGGATTATCCATGCTTAGGATGAATGGAGGTGTGGAAGAAAAAGAAAAGTGTGTATATAGGGTGGGGTGGATAATTAAATAAGTTCTCTGATTTAGGAATTTTTTTCACTGACCACAACCCTAGCAGATGTACCTTCCTCAGACAGACAGAAAAACGAGTGTGTACAGTATTTCAGAGCGGTGTTACTGGAGGAAATGTTCGTCCAGGAGCATGTGGTGTAATGGGGGAGGAAAGTCTGACCTTCGCAGAGATTCCACCTGCAGATAAGGATTCTGGAACGGAAGGTCTAGACTGCTAGCCCAGCCTATGTGAAACACAGACTCAACAACTCTGTGGTGTCTCCAGTGAGAGTTATAGGAGGGACTCACCTGTGCTGTTGGTGAATCACTGCCTCTGCCCTCAGTTCTAAGGGGGCACAGACCAGCTTAAGTTCACCCAGGTCAGGGGTCAGGCCAGCCCAGTCCTCGGTTCCTTCTAACCTGAATTTTCCCAAGTCTCTCTGGTGGGAGAAGGCCTGGGAGGCAAGGGCAAGAGGTCAGGTGAGCAGACCTGCATCTGCGGTGTGAGGGGAAGCACCTACAGCAGCAGCAGCTGCCACCTACTACGTGTCCGCCTGCTCAATTCTTCAGCCTCCCAGAATGAGCTCAAGCTCCTGCCCCACTCCCGCTGTCCTGAGCTTGATAATCCCATTGGGATGTGGGCTGTGGAATCTGAAACCAAGATTTAGGGCTACTGGGTAACAATAAAGTCACAAGGGACAGAGAAATTCACTACTGCCTCAGCCATCCTTTCCCTTTGGGGGCCTAAAAAGCATCCCAGGCCTTAGGCCATAGCAATCACAGAATAACATGGCTGAGAAGGGAGTGGGGAGGGATTTTGTTTGCTGGATTTGGATGGGAAGGTATATACACATGCACAGAGACACACACAGACACTCAGATATGTGTCTTTCATTTATGCCAGTGTCACACTGTTTTAATTACTGTAGCTCTGTAGTTTTGAAATCGAGAAGTGTGAGTCCTCCAACTTTGTTCTTCTTTTTCAATGTTGTTGTGGCTATTCGTGGTCCTTTGAAATGCCATATGAATTTTAGGATGGATTTTTCTATTTCTGTGAAAAATGCCATTGTGATTTTGATAGGGATTGCGTTGAATCTGTGTATCACTTTGGGTAGTATTGTCATCTTAACAACATCCTGACTTCTTGTCTCAAGGTCTCTAGAGGGTGAGAACTCTAAGGATCTGCTCCACAGGGAAAAGAAGTCTGTTAGTGTCTTCCCCTGTATCAAGAAAGCAAAAGCTTCTCCACAGCCCTTCTCCCCTCCAAACTTCTGCTTAGGCCTCATTGGCCAATACTGGATCACGCGACCAACCCTGGCTACAGGGAGCTAGGAAAGCAGGGAACAGGATTTTCATGATTGGCATAGAGGAGTGTTCTCAACCTTGGCACTACTCTCAGAGATTCTGACTCAATTGGTCAAGGTGGGGGCTTGGCATTGGTATTTATTAAATTCTCCAAAAACCTAGGTTTTAAGAAAAAAATTTAATTGTTTTTCACTGCACTATGGTGCCAGCTCAAGAAGTCATCCTCAACCAAACCCATCCTAGGCTTTGGGCAAGGCACTTTCCTGTGCTACCTGGGATTCCCCAGCTTTTCCTGCAGCTCCTGTTCCCTTTCAATTGGTTATTTCGGTGTTTAATTAGTGAGTTTGCAGGTCATTATTAGTGAATTTGTGGTTAGTAACTGGCTAGCCAATCAGTTGGCTAATAGAATGTTTATGTGTTTGGCACATAGTAAGCACTTGATAAATAATTTTTGGATGCATGCATCCATAAAATGGAAATAAAATGGAGTTAATACATTTTCAAATGGGATAGTAGCTGTGAAATCACTTTATAAAACACTGTACAGATATAAGAATGAAACTTTACATTGACAGTAATTTTGAAATTGCTTTCAAAATTTAGGGCCAGGGCAACGTTTTTTCCTCACAGAATTATTCTGTTGTCACTTTTCTGAAGGGGAGAACTACCATTTTGCCCTGCTGTTGGTAAGCCAAGTAATGCTGTTAATTATACCAACTTCGTTAACACTTATTGATAGCATATATGCTTCCTCCTTTTTCCTTAATCCTAATTTGTCTTTCTACTTGTATTTTTATTAGCTTATTTTGGTTATAAACTACCTTAAGCCTTTTTGGGAAAGAGGTGAGGTAAAATAAATTTCAAAAATACTTGGAGCTAACATTTATTAACCACCTACCACAAACCTGGCATTTACATGCATTAACTTAACCAATCCTTGCATGAAGCTGGTAGGTTGGTCTGATTATCCCCATTTTATGTAGGTGTGAAGGGACTTGTCGAAGGTTGTGCAGCTACTTAGTGGTGAGCCAGGACTCACACCCAGGTTTCAAAGCCAAGGTCAGCCTGACACCAAACCTGAGCACTTTCCTCTGAGCCGTGTCAGTGTACTAGATGCTTGCTTACAGCTAATTATTTGCTTAGCTAGTTGAAGAGTGTTTTTGTATTTTGATCTCCTCAAAGCAGTTTTGGGAAAGAATTTGGTCTTTTTTCTTTTCTTCACAGACTATTTATGAGCAAATACTGTATTTCATCAATTTATAAGCTACTCAATTATTGTATGTACCACTAAGAAGAAATAAATGCTGCTAATTAAATCATGATACAGCATTGATTATGAGATGCATCTCAATCTCAGAGATGTCAAAATACGAAAAATATGTGTCTTACAATCAATGAAATAAGGTATTTCATTCTAGTAACGGGGAATGTGTGCATAACCTCTCTTTCTTTCTTACTTGCTGGCTGGCTTATTTACCCCTTCCTTCCCGCCACCAAAACCTTGCCTGTCCCTTCCAATCTCATTTCTCCATCATCATGACTCAGTTTTGACCCTGCATCAAATTTAGACTATCATCTCCTGTGACTCTCCAGAAAGCCCTATACTTATAAGAAAGCTCTAGTCTAGTCTTTTTTAAAGAGCTACACTGGACGATCTCGTTACACACTTCCTCCAACGACTGTCAACAAATTCTTTCCAGAGTGTGGCCTAACTCCAGTCTTCCCATAGTACCTGGTGATTCGCTACCCTCCCTGCTCACTGTCCCACCCAGTGGTTGGTTCTTTGGTTGGTATGTACTAATCACTTGCAAAGGATTTCCCTACAGGCTGTTGGAGAATGGCATGGTAGGGGACCTGGGTGCAGAAGCTGAGACAAGTCATCCTGTTCTCCCTTGGCACAGGAAGTATGGCTCCCAAGGCCTCTCCTGAAACACCAGGGCCTTCCCTTTCTCCACTCCAGGAGGAGGCAGGATTGGGGAGGATTAAGCTTCTCCACTCCTCTTGGATTTTACTTACCCTCCCTGGTTTGGGACTCAATGAGATGAGCTGTGAAGGGAAGATGGGGCAGGAGCTCTGGTACTGGCTGGGGTGATAGGGATTCTTGAACAGTCTGCCCATTGTTGATCTGGATTACAGGCTCCCGACAACAGCGACAACAGCAGCTAGCTCTTCTGAGCTGGTATTTACTTCCTTCTTTGAGTGGAGGGGTGTGGGGGGCAGGGGGACACTCATACTGGCTTTCCATTTCCTAACACAGAAAAGGGACTGCCACTCAATTTCAGAAGAGTGAAAGTAGTAACCACAGTGAAGGAAATTCTTTGTCCTGTTCCCTTCAATCTGCTTTTGAGATCCAAATCGGGAAAGGAACAGAGGCTGATAGGAGAGGTTGGGGATACCAGCAGAGAGAGGGATGTAGCCTGTGCTGAGAATGAGGAGCTAATCTGGGAATCCCTGGTGACAGAAGACTCTGGGACCTTTGAGGATGAGTGAGCAGGCCTATCCTTGCCCTAGTATTCCTGGCATATGACAGGCTGTGAGGCTGGGTCTGTCTGTGGGGCTGCAGGGTCCTGTAGGGAGATACAGAGGACAGAGAAACAGAGGGAAGTGGAGATAGAAGGAGTCAGAGTCAGACTGATGGAGAGTCAGAGGCCAGGCAGGGAGGTCTAGAAGACTGAACTAGCCCTACTGAGGCACAAAGGCCAGCGTGGCTCGGAGCAGGACGCTCCTTGGTCTAGGGTCCCTAGACTGAGGCAGGCGCCGGACTGGGCTTTGTTTGTGGAGTTCAGGCCCTCGGCACTGACAAGTACCTGGCACCTTCAGGCCCGGCCTGGGCTTCATCAAAGCCTGAGCAGAGGCCCAGCTCCTCTCCACCACCACTGCCACTCCTCCGGGCCTCCACCCTCACTGTGACCGCCCGAGCCGACTCCCGAGGCGCGTCCAGGCCGGGTCCAGAGCCTGCTGCCTGGCTGGGCCGGGGTGAGGAGGGGCCGGGGAGCAGAGGGACGTGCCAGACATTGCCCGGAGCCGAGAGCAGGAGCGGGCGCGGGACGGAGCGCATAGGTGTGAGTGTGTGGAGTGCATGGTCGGTAAAACAGTGTGTGACTGTGAGGCCCGTGAGCGCGAGCTGAACAAGAGGGTTTGTGCGCCTGCGAATCGGGGAAATGGGCTTACAATCAATTGCTTGCGGGGCTGGGAACGGGTCTCGGACAGGGGATGTATGCGGGTGCGGAGTCGTGGCGCAGGGGTTGGTGGAGGGCGGCTGCCTGGGAGTGGGCCCGGCGTGGGCCAGGCCCGGCCGCGGGGCGCCCTGTCGCGGGCCGGGTGGCGGCGCCGGGAGTGCAGTTCTAGTTGTCGAGACCGGGGTGGGAGACTTGCGGCGCGACCGAGCCGCTTGTCCTCGCTTCCCGCCTCTCTAATCTAAACCATGCGGGGCTCCCAGCCCCTGTCGGGCCGGCGCAGCCCAAGGGCCGTGGCGAGGGCACCGTGCCGCGCAGCGGGGTGCGCACGGGCGGCTTGGGCAGGGGTCCTGGGGCCGGGGAGCCGGGGGACCCTCGCGCCCCTCCCGCGGGGGGCGGCGGACGCTGATTGACAGCGGCGACGTCAGCGGGGTGGAGAGGGGGCCCAGAGGGAGGGAGAGATGGGGAAGGAGCTAAGGCTCCAAAGTGCAGCCTCAGAGATCAAGGGCCCGCTCCAGAGCGGGGATGCGTCCGGCCCCGAGGGCGCGGCAGGCGGCGGGACCCTGACCCAGCGGCCCCAAGGCGGTGCCCCAGCTGTCCCGCGCTCCTCGGACCCGAACCTGCAGTGGACCCCGGCCACAGGCGCCTCCGCATGCAGCAGCGCGGTTAGGGTGAGTTGGGCGCGTGGGACTGGGGCCACCCGGAGCCCAGGGTCAGGCTGCAGGGTAGGGGAGGATGAGCTGGAAAGGGAGCGAGTAACGGGACCTTGGTCAGGACCTGGGCAGCCAAGGCGGCAGAAGGGCGGCGATGTGCCTCATCTCGGGCCGCTGCCTCGGCCTGACTCACAGCGCTTGGGAGCGAGCCCTCCTCTCCTCTGAGTAACAGGACGAATTGGGTCCAGGGACCCAACAACAGTGTAAAAACGATGGCGCCTTGGGAACAAGGTTAAGCCGCGACAGGCGGAACGGTGGCCTTGGAGTCAGTGTTTGCAGAATAAGAAAGGTCAAAGAAGAGGACCCGATACGGGTGGCGAATAGCGATGTAGAAATGTGAATGAACATTGATTTCAGAGCCTTTGGGGCAACAGACTCGACAAAACTGAAACAAGGAACATTGTATATAAATAATGATTGATGGTCAAGAATTATCAGAATGTGAGCAATTATCAAAGAACCAAAGCTAAGCAGCACAACTAATACAACGCTCAGATTTTTAATCACAGTCACCTTCAGAATCTAGTGAAAATAGTAATCACACTTTTAAATGAGTAAATAAAGACAAAGTAACTCCGAATATAGGAACAATGTAATAAGAACTATTATATTAAAATAAATTAGAATATGATAACAAATGATAAAGAAAACTGTAGGAAAAAGGTGAACAATGAAAAATACTATTTACAGTAAAAATACTAATAGTAGTATTGATAGAATACTATCATACTATTCAGAACTATTAAAACAAGTATTAACCAAAATCTTAAAAGCAATAGTAACATAAAGACACAGAAACAAGAATTGCTCAAGTAATACAACAATTTATGACCAAGGTATTAATAGTTACAACATTATAAGAAATGACAGAGTAATAAGAAATATTGTACCAACATGATGAAAAATAATCAGAGTATTAAGAGCTATGGCAAAATTACGAATTATGACAAAGTAACAAGAAGTAATAATGTGATGAAAAATAACCAGCGAATTAAGATCAGTTATATTACAAATAATGACAAGATACTGTAATGATGCGATGAACAATACCTGGAGTATTGTGAACAATCCTAGCAAAACAAATTACGGCAAAATAACAAGAAATATTATAAGGATGTGAAGAAAATTATCATGAACACTAAGAACGATATTACAAACTATATAAATAACAATAGCTATGGGACCAGCGGAACACTGTGGCAAAGTATAAATAGAATGTAGAACCAGCAACGGAACCATTTTAGGGGTAGGGAGTAAACATAAAAGTAAGGATGGAAGAACATGAATACTGTAATCAATAATGACCAAAATATTGGTAATAGTATTACTAATGTGCCAGAAGGCCCAGGAATGATGGAGCAGTGACAGGAAAGCAACAACATATGTAACAATGATAAAGTTACAAAACGGACTAGTGCTTTAAACATCCAGTATTAAAAAAAATAATAATTTGTTATGTGATAGAATATTCTTAATGTTACTGAACTTACTAGAATATTACCCTAATACTAGCGACAATTAAAATATTAAAAAGAGTTCAAAATATTAACAACTCCCCTAACGTAACAGAAATATCACCAGTAATCTAGGGGTGGAAAGGAAAATGCTATCCTCCTTGGAAAACGAGGCAGCCAAAAGCAACCGACCCAAGAGCAAAGGGAGCGGAGCCGGCGGGCCGCTCCCTCAGAGGGGTCGGCGCGAAGGACGAGCGTGGCTCGACTGTGCCTGCGTCTTGAGCGCTCTAGGACTCGGAGGCCGCGGGGACGGCCGCCCCGGGCCAGCCTGTCGGGAAGAAAACCAAATTGGCGGGGAGCTCTGGCAAGGGAGAGCTGTCGCGACGCTGGTATGTGGCCCGGTGACCAAAAGAAAAAGAAGAGACAAACCCGAGGAGGGGTAGGAGAGCGCGGCGCAGCCCTCGTCTCGTGTCTGAGCGGCGGGACCGGCGTCAGTGGACTCCGACCACGGACCTGCTGGGCACGGAACAGGACCGGGAGCTCGTGGCGCGAGCCGCACCGTGCCGCTGTAAGGCCCCGGGCGTGACGAGTGCCCAGGAGAGGACCTAGCGGGCAGGCCCCGCAACGCGAGAGCGGCCCCTCCTCCTGGCCCCGCGGGCCGCCACAGCTGGGACCCGGCAGAGTGTGGATGGCCGTCCCGGCTGGACCCCAGATATAGTCGGGGGCCGATAAGGCTACGTTTGGCTACAAGAACCAGCGCCGCTGGGTTGAACGCACAACTACCCTACGCACGCAGGGTCCCCCTGCTTGGGGGATCCTGGGTTTCTGAGGCTCCATCTGGAAACTGGTGCGTGGTCTGAGGCCGGCACTAGCCAGGCCTGTGAGTCTTGCTCACTGCTAGCTGTGGCCTTAGGCCGAGGACCGAGGCTGTCAGCCTTATCTTTATGGGCTTTTCCCAGCCCTGGCTGGCCCTGGCCCCTTTTTATCTCTTCGGTTGCACTTGGCTTGTTTACTTAGCGAGGTCCTGGAAGCTGAAGTCTAGGCCCTGGCTGCGGAGGCCAGTGGACAGGGTGAGAGAGGGGCCTGGGCCTTGGGATGTGCAGAGAGATCCAGGGGGAGAGCAGAAGGAAGGCAGGAGTAGTAAAGGGGGACATTCAGACACAAGAGACAGTCAGGCACACAAAGCCCTACCAGAACTTGCCCAGCTCCAGAAGAAGGAGGAAGCACAGTGAGGTAGAAAGGGGAAGTGGGAATACAGTAGGGTTGCACCCCTGATACAGGCAGGACAGGCCCATTCTTGCCGACTGGGATTTCATCCTGTATTCCAGTGCCAGCGGTGGGCAGAAATAAGCCACCTGGGCAGGGGAGTGAATAGGCTTAGACACTTGGGGAAGAATAGCTGTGCCCAGGCCTGTGAACTGGACCCACCCAACTCGCCTGGTCCTAAGTTGGAAATGGTCCGGGTTTAGCCCACTGGCCCAAATTGGAGCCCTTTGGAGCTAATGTGTGAGAGGGTGGTGAGCCAGTCGGTGTGAATGTGAGGGCTAGGCTAGGCAGCCCAGGGCCTGAGTTCACTGCCTGGATCAGAACAGCCCTAGGCGAGTGGCTGTTTGGGTGACTAGAAGGCAAGGTGCGAGGTTGTGTGTGTCCGTGTGGGAAGAGGGTGTTTGTGGGAACAGAAACGTGTAGGAATGAAAGCCTTCTGTCCAGGGGGTCTCTACTGGAGTGTCCTCTGAGGGGCTGGGTGCAGGTAGATGGCCCTAGGCCATCTCTGCAGGTGTGAAGCCCAGCCACAAGAGCCTGGGCCTGCCCTCCTGGCGAGGCTCTCGTCTCCTGTCTACCTGGGAAGTGTCCTAGCTGCCCTGGGCTAAAAGTGGGTCCTGGACTCCGGTTATTAGGGAACAGCAGAGAAGGCCAGGCTCAAAACCCCCTGGAGCCCAGCAGGAGGGAGGGACTGGGGGTGCCGCTGGGGCAATGCCGAGAGGGCGGTCCTTCCCCCAGACCCACTCATCACACAGCCCCACACCAGGAGCAGGCAGACAGAGAACTGCACCGCAGACCCTTTGGGGTCCAGACCCTGGAGGCAGGAGGAAGGTCCTGCCCTCCCTGTCACTCCCTCCCACATCTCAGGCGGGGCGGGGTCCACGTGCGCCCGGCGGTCTCCACGCCCTGCACGAAGCCCACGAAGCTGGCCGAGGGGCCTCTGGTGAGCGTGGGCTGGGCGAGTAACTCTGTGTGTGCTGTGTCCGCAGGAGATGCTGCAGGACAAGGGCCTGTCGGAGAGCGAGGAGGCCTTCCGGGCCCCGGGCCCAGCGCTCGGAGAAGCCAGCGCCGCCAACGCCACCACCGCCCCCGAGCCCGCGCTGGCCGCGCCGGGCCTCGGCAGAGCCGCGCTGGGCAGCCCTCCCGGCTCCGGTGCCGACGTCGCCGCAGCCACCGCTGCGGAACAGGTAGGCCGCGCCGCCGTCGGGTAGAGTCCGGCGTCCGCCTGTCGGCAGGTCTGCCTGTGGCGATCAGTACTTCCGACTGTGGGCAGGGCTCCTTCCAGGAGGACCTGGCTGAGTCCAGGACAGTCTGTCTGTTCGTCGTTCCCTGGGCAGGGCTCGCTGCTCCACTTTGAGTCTTCGGGGCTGCTCTAGGACAGGCGGGGGAGGGAGATTCCTGCGGCAGCGAAGTGACCCCCGGCTAAGTGTCCAGCTGCGAGGACCCCAGGGGACCGGGCGGCGGCCTGGGATCAGCAGGAATAGCTGACCTTTCCCCGGTGCTCACGGGAGCCGCGGCGGAGCTCTCAGGCCGCCGGGACATCACTGAGAGGCTTCAAGGTGAAAACCCGACGATCACAAGGAAGGGAATCCGCAGTGCCTCCCGCGGCCTGTGTGGGTCTGTGTGCAGTGTCTGTGGGTGCGCGCGTCTGGCCGAGGGCGTGGGCGCCCCTCCCGGTGTCTGTGTGTCTGCCCGCAATCCTGGGGCTCTGTCCCGCCACGTGAAGCGTGCGCCTCTCTCTGCAGATGTTTGTGTAGGAGTGTGTCATCTACCTGGCAGGGTCAGTATATGTGTCCTCTCCGTCCCATCTATAGCTGCAGCCCTGAAGGAGGTACTTTCAACCACTGATTAAATTTTTAAAAATATCCTAATGGTACAAAATAATTTTGTAAACGAAATCACGAGGCGTGGACGCCCGGGGCTGGCGGTGTTCTAAACGCTTCCTGGGGCCGGTGTGCCCCTTTCCGAGGGCTTGGTCCCCTAACCGCCCCAGGCGGGCGTGAGAGCGTCCTGCGTGGAGCCGTGGGCCAGGCAGACATGAGTCTTCCTTTCCATCCCAGACCATCGAGAACATCAAGGTGGGGCTGCATGAGAAGGAGCTCTGGAAGAAGTTCCACGAGGCGGGCACCGAGATGATCATCACCAAGGCGGGCAGGTCAGCGCTGGGAGATTTACTTCAGGAGAGGAGGGATGGGAGCAGTGGGGGTCTCCAGAGGAGTCTCTTAGCAGTCCTCTCGGTCCCCAGTGTCGGGGGGCTGCCGGCGGCTTCAGCCTTACTTTATGCTGTGACTTCAGACCTGGCATGGAGGCGGCAGGCGGCTACCTGACCAGGAAGCTGGGAGGTGGGATGGAGGAGGGGAGACGAACACTATATAAATGAGATGCAAACAAGGATCACAACCCCGAGTCCTTGTTCTAGCACTTTTTGCCCCCTGAGGGGCTGCTTTGTCCTCCCTCCTTTAGGGACCTGCGGGGGGGATTCTCAGGATTGCACTGATTGGGAACCCCCAGGAGATGCCTGTCAGTAGATGGGGGAAGGGAATGTGATTTTTTCCTTTTTCCATAACTTTCTTGGGGCACCATGGACCCCAAGTCTCTTATAGGTGCTGCTCTTCTGTTTCCAGCCCCCTCCACAGCACCATTGGGCTTTGTGTGTGTGTGTGCGTGCGCACGCGGGGAGCAGCTCTCGGGGTGGCTGCCAGAGAGGGATGATTTATAAAGTGGAAACATCTTTAAAATGTACTGGTGTCTGTGGGAGAGAATGGGGAGGAGAGGGTGAGAGGAGGAAGACACAGACGTTGGGGATTCGCTGGAGCTGCGGGTGTCTGGGGTGGGGCAGGGAATGGGGCCCAGCGGTTATCAGGTGAAGGGAGATTGCTGCAGACAGAGAAGCTGGTAAGTTCAGGTTCAGGAACTCCCTCCTTACTCGCCCCCTCTACCCTCTACGTACACACACACACACACACACACACACACACACACACACACACTTATTTTTGGTTCCCTGGAGACAGGTTAGGTGTGAAAATGTTCCTTTGGCTGGCTGTGGGCCTGTAATTGGGCTTTCGGAGGAATAATATCATGGTGAAGCATCTAGGGCTTGAAATCTGGAGTCAGACCTTGGGGTTTTCCAGTTCCCGCCCAGCTGCTTATATCTGCGTAACCTTAGGCAAGGTATTGAAAGGTCTCTGCCCCCCTCGGGATCTCCATCTGTAAAATAATAGATTCTGCTTCATACAGTTGTATGTAAACCACTTAGTACAGGTCCTGGCACAGGTAAGTAGGCAATAAATGTTAGCTAATAATATTAATAATAATTAGAGAAGTGTCTGGCATCCACTCAGCATTTTCTTGTACTTTTTAGAGAACTTGGCTGAACTGCGTTTAGGGAATGGTGCCCATTCAAATGAAACAAAAAGCCGGTGGCCTGCTGTGTGCAGTGTAGGGGTACTGCCGTCCTTCCTGTCTCTGCTCGCTGGCCAGCCTTGGTCTCCTTTGTTTTGTTGGGGCTGGGGGTCTGAGCACTCAGTCACCCTCTTGCCTTAGTCAGGGAGGTGGCATGGCCACCCAGGGTCTTTATCAGGGGAGGGAGCAGGGAGACTTCAGGGCCTGCGTTTGGTGCGTTTTGGGGATAAGGAAGGAGTGTGCACTGGGGGGGAGGTCATATCATGGCAGTGGGGGCCCTGGTGTCACAAGCCCTGGTGCTTCCTAGCTAAGTGCACTTGGACAAGTCACTGAACCTCCCTGTGACTCAGTGTAGTCTGTTAAAATAGAGATGGTGATGGAGACCTACTTGCCACCCCTCCATTTTCAGTTACTGTGAGGCTCAAACCAAGCAATCATTTGAATGGTGCTTGGTAAATTGTCAAGTGGATTACAGGTGTGAAGAGCAGGATTTATTCCTTGTGCCTGCTGGGGTGGAGAGAAGGAAAGAAGAAAGAGAAAGATTCAGAACTTCCATTTTTAGGCAGCAGAAATAACTTCTTGAAAATTATTGGCCAGTAAGTTCTCTGGGCATGCCTGGCCTCTGCCATTCTAAACAAAAGGCATTTGTGGTGCTCCTCAGTGGGGTTTCCTGCACCTGCATAGGTTCTCCTCCTTCCCTTCCTCCCAACATGTACACTCACATGCGTTTCCAGAGGTGATCAGCTTCAGGCAGATGTTTGTGTCTGATCCTGGTAGAGCCTTAGAGATGAGCCTCAGGGAATAATGGTAATAATTCAAAAATGGCTGTGATGATGTTGGTCACTTATGGATTCATCACAGCCTTCTATTTCTCTAGCAGAAAGTTGTCCTTGCACCAGGTCTAGTCATTAAGTTGCTGGCCTCATACTCCCCCCAACCCCCGCCCCTGCCCCAGGGTTCTCAGAGAACTTTCGTCCTCCTGCTTCGTGCCCTCTGTCTTCAAAGACCACTTTCACCGCCCTGGTCGCTGTGTTCCCCTTCCTTCCATCATCTCCTCCCTTACACAGGCGGCCTCTGAATGAAGCTTGCTTTGCTTGGGCTTGGAGCTCTTCACTGTCCTGTCCAAGACTCTCTCTAGTCCCCTAACTCTTTTGTGACTCTAATGAGCCCCTCCTGGGACACTTCCATTACTCAGTAGACGGCCTGGGCCTTTCCCCTGAACCTTGAATCATAGATTCCTAGACTGCTAGAGCTGGAGGCGGACTGAGAGAACATAAACCAAAGAGAAGGGAAGGCTGGCACTTGACTCCTGTAGACAGAGGCAGGGTTGGGCAATTTCTCGGTCTAAACAAGCCCAGCAGATGATGCACCCCACTCCCAGAACAAAGCCCCAACTTTGAGAGATCCTCATGATTGCTTGTTTTACGGAGTCTCTGTTTAATTTAGGGTTGTTGCTCTGCCCTGCGACCCTGGCTGGTTAAGAGCATGATAAATTGCTAACTTGTTGTGGGCCCTCGAGAAGGAGACCCAGAACGTTCTCAAGCCAGTTTGAATTTTTGGGTCACAAGCCTCCTGCCTGCCTTAAGTCCTTTAGGTCTTTGAAGCTCTGAGACCAAAGGAGAAAGTGGTCTCCTTCATTGGATAGTGACTTTAAATTGTTAAACCACTTGATCTGGTGAATAAAATGCCCCCACAAGGTGGGACATCAGTTTCTGAATGTTCAGGGATCCCTGATGTCAGGTATAAAATGGGATGAAATCCCTCCCCAACCAGTCCCTGTCCCCCCCACCAGTTCTCTGTACCCGAGAGTCCATGCTGTTAACTACAGAGAGCAGATCCCTCTCTCCACCCTCTGACGTCCACCCCCTCACATCCCGGCCAAGCTTGATCCATGTGAGAAACTGCATTTTCTCCCAAACACAGATAAAAGTGAACTCCGCAAAAATTTAAATATAAACCTCCCCAAAATGAAAATTTCCTAACTGTCTGACCGCCCTACTCCTAGGTCACAGTTTTGCCACCAGATAAATCTCCTCTATCAGCCTTCATAGCCTGTTGAGTTCAATGTTGCTTGTGTTAGTGACAGTGAATTTGCGTTTGAAAAATGAACTACCGATGAGAACTCCTGTTGAACCTGTATTGTTTGTTATTCTGAGGCAAGGATTTGGCCCGGCTTAATCCGGGGCTTCAAAGCCAATTGCCCTCACTCTGTATACAGAGCGTCAGAGCCCAGTGGCGTGGGTGATAAGAGAAGTAAGGGTTGAAGACACTGGAAAAGTGCGTTGGGGAGAGAGTGCTTTGATCTCTTTTTAAAGTATTTTCTGAAAGCAAAAATCTATCAGAAGGAAGTGCCTTAAAAAGAAAAATCTAAGAGAAGCAGCTGACCTTCCAAAACAGCATCCATTCCATACACCCTCACCCCTGCTTCTCCTCCCCTCATTCAGGGAAAATATTTCTTAAAAATGCTTTTGGCGAATTAGAAAACATTTTCTTTTTTTGGTGGACAGTGGAAATAAATTAAGTGGCTTTGTTATTGCTCCCAGAAATCATTTTGGCTACAGAAGTTTTGGTCCTAGTGCGGGCAGCATCACCACTCTCACCCCCATCCTCAGCCTTGGCTGCTGGGCCCTGGCCTCTCCCCAACACGCCCAGGATTCTTCCTCCAGACTCCCAGACATTAGGCACAGCAAGACAGGTGGGGTTTTCTGCGGACCCCTGCCGTTCCCCTGCAGCCAGTTCCTTTCAGACTCAGCTGGCTCCAAGACGTGTGCCCATATAATTTTAAAAAACGTACATTTTACTGAAGTGGAACTTTCCTGCAGAAGAGGGCACAAATCGTAAGAGAAGAGCTTGACGAACTTTCACAAAGTGAACAGCCCTTGTAATCACCACCCAGATAAAGAAATACAACGTTACAACAATACCAACATTACCACAACTCCTCTTGTCTGCCACCCCCACCCCCACCCCGCCGCAGTCACGACAACCCTATCCTCACAAGCACTCTCCAGGCTTCCCACCCCTTCCATTCGGTTTTTCGCCTAAATTGAAAGCAAGGCACATGCAGTTGCTCCTGGGTCTCTGGGATGCTCGTGGGGAAGTCGGGCCGGTGGCTCGGGTCCCCGGCCAGGCGGAGAGAATTTGACAGGTGCCCTAAATCCGCTATTCCCTCCCTCCACGGCCCGGAAGGTAGGTTGGGGGAGCGAGTAGGTCAGCGCCGTGTTTGGCCACCGCTTTGGCGCCGGAGCCCCGCGGCTCTCCGAGCCCAGCAGTAGCCTGCGCGTCCGGCTCAACAGCGAGTCCGCGTGTACCGGTTTGTTGCCAAAATCAAAATGCTCCGAAACCGTTGCCCCCCGCCCCGCAAGCCTCGGTCACCAAGACACGTCCGAGGAAGCTTATGTTAGCAGTTCATTCTAAAACCATTTCCGAGTATGAAGTAGATAAAGTCTGCAGCCCCGCACCCTTTCAGAGCCTGTTTCGTGATCAGAGGAGAAACCCCGGGCTTTCATCTCCTCTGGGCAGGCGGGGCAGGCGGCTTGTTTATTCCCCTGGCGGAGCCGTTTCCGCGTGCGCTGGGGAAGCGCTCCATCTGCCGGGGTAGGGGGTACGGGAACCCAAGGTGCGGGGGGTGGGCTTGTGGGGCGCAGAGAGAAGAAGCTCAGAACGTACTGAATGGGTGCGGAGAGGCCCAGAGAGAGGGTTTGCCGGCCGCCTGGAGAGAGCGGAGGGCTCGGGGAGAGGGCTCATGAGGCGCAAGGACTGAGTGGAGGCGCGGGGAGAAGGCTCAAGGGGAGCATGGAGAGAGTGGGCGGCACGGGGAGAGGGTTCCTGGGGCGCATGGATCGAGTCAGGGTGCGGGGAGAGGGCTCGCCGGGAGCTTGGAGAGATGGAGAGAGTGGGGGCGGGGGGAGAGTTGGGGGCAAGGGGGTGTAGGGGTCAAGGAGAGAGAGGGGCGCTCAGGGGGAGAGCTCACCAGCTGGGCCGAGGAGAGAGTGGAAGGCGGGGAGATGGTTTGGGGAGCTTGAAGAAGGTGGGGAGCGCAAGGAGAGGGCACAGGGCTAGAAGTGGGGCGTGAGGGGGTGGGGGTGGGGCTGAGTGGGACACCAGCGGCTCTGGTCAGTGCCTCCCTTTTTGGCCCTCCCTCCTTGACCCACTGATGTGTTGTTTCCCCCACAGGGTGTTGGTTTTTAGTTCATATCAAAGAGCTTGATAATTCTAGAAGGAGGACGCTCAGGGGCAGGCCGGGTAGGGACCTTTAGAGAGGGCATTACAGTACCCTAGAGCCCAGAGTTATGCTGACCTGGTGAACACTCCCATGCTGGGGCCTCTGGGTTCCATCTTTAGTCTCCTCTGGAACCAAGGATAGATGACCCGTGAACTCTCCTTTCAGCCTGGGCAGGAGGCCTATGGGTGTGTGGAGGCTGGAGGCGTGCCTCGCGTTCACACTCAGCCCTTCCTGCACACTGGGCTGGCCCTTCATCCTTCCTAAGTGGTGAAATGACAATGTCTAGTCTCCGAGTAAACCTTATGGGGCAGTTCTACTCTGTCCTATAGGGTCCCTAGGAGTTGAAATCGACTCAACGGCAATGAGTTTTTGGTTAGTCCCCAAGTGATGCAAACTGAACCCTTGGCTACTAACCAAAAGGTTGATGATTTGAACCTGGTTATCTGCTTCTGAAGGGCCACAGCCATGAAAACCCTATAGAGCACAGTTCTACTATGCAACACATGAATCGCCATGAGTTGGACTCAGACTGCGGGGCAACTAGTGGTTGGTTAGGGTCTGGGTGGAGTGTGTGCTCCATGGCCCAGAAGCAGTCCCTGAACTGGACCCTGCCAGACTGAGATATCTGTTTCCATGAAGGCAATGGAGCTTCCCAGTCAGCCAGCTCAGCCTGGAGCAGAGGATTTTTGAACTCCCTGATCAGAGCAGACATCCTCCCTCCTGCGTTCTGGGGGCTGCTGCCCCAGGAAGAGGGGAATTGGTGGGCAAGAGAAGCAGAGGCTAGGAGATACCCTCCCTCCCCACCCAAAGTCCAGCAACATCTCCCTGAGGCTGTTATCAGTCAGGAATCTGGTCTATGGTCAGCTTCCAGGGGTGGCCAAGTTCTAGGACACCAGCTCCATCCTTCTGGAGGCAGAACACAGGCTTCCTAAAGCCCTTTTAAAGAGCACTTAGTCAATGTCAACCTGGCCTCAGACGCTGCTGAGGTGAAGTGTAGCAGGGAGGAAGAGAAGGGGAAGCACAGGACCCCTTAGCCCCCGCAGCCTAGGTTATGAAGACTGTGAAGTGGCAGGGAGCCATTTTTTTCCTGGCCTCTGTGGATGCTGGCCCCTTAGAGAGGCCATGTCTACCCTCTGCTGCTGCCACCTGGAGTGATTACAGGAGAAACAGGCTAAGTGCAGGGCACTGATACCACGCCAGCCCAAGCACAGCCAGGACTGTCCCATTTCACGGCTGCTTCTGTAGCAGTTACAAAATGGTGGCCTGAAAGGGACAAGATTCTGCCTTTCCCCGGGGAGGGGGGGAGATGATGCAACTGCTGCCTTCCTTGCCTTCAGCTTCAGGCCAGGAAAGAGGGTGGTTCAGGCTCCAGTTGTGCCCCCAGGCTGGGGACAGGCAGGCTGTTAAGCAGGAGGTGGGATTGGGTTCCTGAGCCCTCACTTCCCCCATTCCTAGGGAGGGGGTGTGGTGGACATTTGAAAATGCTTTCAATTGACATCTGAGACAAATTCTTCCACAAGGTTTATAACTCTCTAGGCTTGCAGTGAGAACTTCCCTCCTCCCTCCAGGCACTCATGCACGTGTGTGCGCACACACACAAACACGCGCACTCACATCATGGGCTCATGCGCTTGTGCTCATGCAGATACACATTCACACATAGACCTCGCACTGGCCTTTCCTTCAGCATGAGAGGGAGTGCACAGACTGGGGCTGTGATGGGGCCTGGGCTGGGTGTGGAACTGAACCCTCAACCTCAGGGGCCTGGCCTGGGCTTGATGTGGGCTCTGTCAGCTTGTGGAGGCTTTGATTCTTTCTGGAAGCCCTGCCCTGTCCAGGTAAGCTGGTACCACTGCTGACAAAGTATGGGACTCTATTCATATGTAAGGTGTCTAGGACAGCTTATCTTGAGGGCCTCTGCACTGTTTCTCGGGTTAAGGAGAGGCAGACAGGAGCCCCTGATGACTTTCCTAGAGTGGATTGGTTGGGCAGTATCACAACTCAGAGGAGCTGGTTCTCCTTTCCCTTAGGGTCTTCAGTTAGGTTGAATCCTGCTTCTCTCTTGGGGCCGTCCTCTTTGAGGAAGACCATCTAGAGAAGGAGGAACATCTGAGGAGCATTGTTAAGAATTTCTGTCTGCCTCCCTCTGGTGAAGTCCAGTGTTAAGGACCTGGTGACCAGGGGAGGGAGCTGTCTCCCTGCAGGCATGTTTGCTGTCATATTGTGTATGTGCTGAGAGGCCTGGAGAACCCTTTCTCTAGAATGTTCCCTGAGTCTCAGTGTCCTGTGCAGCCTCAGCATGGACTGTAGGAACTAGAAAACTTTGTTATTTGGTGAATCCATTTTCATAGATGTAGATCATACCACTGGTTTGTGGAGGGTGGAGCGCACTGAGGGTTAGTGGTAACAGTCAATAAATTGACTCATTTAATCCACACAGCAATCTATGAGGTAGGTAGTAATATATCTCCATGTTAGAGAGAGGGAAACGAAAGTATAGAGAGATCCAAGTAAGTTGCCCAAAGCCTCACATCTAGTAAGTGGTGGGGCCAGGGGCCATGGCAGTGTGGTTCCAGAATCCAAGCTCTTATCGACAAGACTCCTGGATACCCAATTAGTGTGAGCAGGCCCAAGGGAGGAGTTCACAAGGATAAATACTCTGCTAAGCACACCTAAGGAATCCAAAGACCGAGGAGGGTTTTGAGCAACACTTTCCAGTTTTCCTGAGAACTTCCACAGAGACAGTGACCCAGAGAAGGCATCTCATTGTTTAGGGAAGCGGCTGACAGGGGCTTCCAGGTCATCTGTGCCAGCCTCCTGAAATGGCACCCCAGAATTTTGGCTGGCAGGATAGTAAGGAAATAAAGGCTGCCAAGTTGGTATCAAAATTCCTTTCTCATAATCCTGACCAGGAACTTTGTGCTTCAGCAGCTCAGTCACTAGGCCTAAATCTTAGGGAATTATGGGGTAGTGGGGGGCGGTGGGTGAGGCCACTGGATTTGGAAAACTGCATTAACCTTCCTCAGACACACAGAATGAGCGCCCCAGGGGCCCTGAGAAAGCAGCTGGCGCAACCCTCTCCTTGTGCAGGGGGAGGCTGAGCCAGAGAGAGAAGTGACTTGTGCAAGTCCACACAGCTATGACCAGTGCCAAGATGTCTTGCTGAAAGGACCAAAAAAAGAAAAGAAACCCATTGCCATCAAGTCAATTCCGACTCATAGTGACCCTATAGGACAGAGCAGAACTGTCCCATAGGGTTTCCAAGGCTCTAATCTTTACGGAAGCAAACTGCCACATCTTTCTCCTGAGGAGTGGCTGGTGGGTTCAAACCACCAACCTTTCGGTTAGCAGGCGAGCGCTTAACCACTGCACCAGCAGGGCTCTTGCTAAAAAGAACAGTGCCTCTTAAAGGCTTTCTGCCCCTTCTCTTTAACTCTGTTCCATCCTTCCTGGTGCTCTGTCCATGCCTCCCACCTCACCCCTTGGCTTCCCCCAGGAGGATGTTCCCCAGCTACAAGGTAAAGGTCACAGGCATGAACCCCAAGACCAAGTACATCCTGCTGATTGACATCGTCCCTGCCGATGACCACCGCTACAAGTTCTGCGACAACAAATGGTAAGAGGCCTGGGACACTTACCACATCACCAGGCTTCCCTTCAACTGCTCTGCCACTCACCTCTCCCACCCACCTGATGTTTCTTCCAAGGATTCACCAGTTAGTCTAAGTGATTGCCCAGATCAGCAGCCTCAGGTCCACTTCCTGGAACTGGGCCTGCAGAGGCTGGGTTGGGTTGGCAGATGTCTGCATACCTGCTGCAGGTGGGGCTGGGGCTAGAGGCTGAAAATGAGCTGTAGCGTTTGCCTCTTTGATAGATTCCAAGGGCCTATGCCCCCAACCACAGACAATCAGGACCTGGTGACTATGCTGTCGGGGTGACGGACAACATGGGCAGAGTCAGGCTCTGGCAGGGCTGGATTGCCTAGAAGGATGGGAACTGTTTTCTTGGGAGACTCTGATAACTTAGGGTCCAGTTACCTTGTGTGGCAGCTCCTTCCTATTATTCACTCACCTCCTATTTGAGCTATCCCTTCCTGTTTGTCTGGCTGCATGTCTACTGTCCCGAGTGAGTGAGGCTCTGCCTGGGTGGTTGGGTGGTATGACCCAAGGGAATGAGGGAGACAAGCAGAGTGAGGGGCAAAACCAAACTGAGGCCTGGTAAATAAATACTGGGTTACTTTTCATGAAGCCAACTCCTTAATGCCTTATCTGCACTCCGAGCTCAGGACAGGGCTCAAGGAGAAAGAGGGGGTAAAGGAGTCAGCAGCCGTTCAGGTGGGTGGGTGGAAGAGCCAGCAGAGATCAGGTGGGGAGGCAGGATTTGGTGGTCACGTCCTGGGCAGGGTGATGTTTCTTCTGTTCTTCTCTCTGGGCTGGGTTAGACTCTTTGGCTGAGGGCACAACTACCAATTAATTTACTGCCATTGTTTTTGGGGCAAGCAATTTGAAAGTTGTCTAAGTCCTCTGAGAGGCTCCCTCTAAATAGCATAATGTATACCGTTTAAAAATTGTGAAATATAACGCACATACAGAAGTGCCTAGATATCACCATAAGGTCTTTGTAATTAGCCCAGTCGCTCCAATAAATAATCGCATTTCTCCATCATCTCCCTTTCTGTTTCTACTGCAGTAAGCTAAGAGAGGTTCAGAATTGCTATCCCCTCCTCACCACTTTTGCCTCTGCTCCTCATTCCTATCCCCAGAGTCCTAAACTGACAATGTGATGGGACCAGCAGCTGTCTTTTGTCTGGTCTATGGGGATTTGCTCCCAGAGGGGACAGGGCATCTGGTTGTCACCAGACCCGAGGGTAATCAGCTGCTACCGCTCTGTCTGCTCTGTTGGCAGGATGGTGGCAGGGAAGGCTGAGCCGGCCATGCCAGGAAGGCTCTACGTCCACCCGGATTCTCCCGCCACTGGGGCTCACTGGATGCGGCAGCTGGTCTCCTTCCAGAAACTGAAGCTGACAAACAATCACCTGGACCCCTTCGGCCATGTAAGAACGGGGACTGCCTCACCTTGGGGGCAAGCCTGGGGGCAGTGTTGGGGGTGGGAGTGTCTACTCTAGGGAGCCAGCCCCAGGCTTTGGCACTTGCTGGGCCAGTTTGTGGATGGAGCACAAACTTCTGAGTCTCACAGACCAGCTATAAATCCTCCCCCTACCCCTTACTGGGGAGTAACTTTGGGCAAGTTTCTTAACCTCTGTGAGCCTGAGTTTGCTTGGCTAGAAAATGGAGATGACCACACGTACCTTCATGGCTGTGAGGATTAAATGGGAGAATATGAACACAGCACTTATACACCGGGGACTGTAAATAAACTGCAACCATGATGGCAATGATGATGAGCCAGATCTCTGCAGTTTCCCAAAACCTGGTCTTGCCCGAGCATAACATAAGACAAGTAAACCTTGGAAAAGGGTCACTGATGAATTCTGAAGCCCGTCTTTGGAGCGTACTGTCTGCCTGGCCTGACAGCCACCTGCCCTCTGGAGGGGAAGGCCTTGCTCTGGCTCCTGTGTCAGCTCCTTCCTGGCCTTGCTTGGGACCTGGCTCTCATAACAGAGATTCTGGAGCCCCAGGGATGCTGCTGCTGACGTCCCATCTGGGCTGCTGAAGCTCATTCTTTCCCCATCTGGCCCTGGCTGGCAGGCCCTCAAAAAGGAGTTTTTTATGTGGAAATTTTTAGCTTAAGTGTGTGGCAAACAGAAGCCTGAGGACCCGGTATTATTTGCCAGGGCACAGGTCCTGCCCCTCTAGGCAACCCGTGGTTCCCCTGGAAGCACGGGGTAGAGGTAGCTGGGGTGAGGGCTACAGCAGAGGCTGCTAGGTACAGTGGCCTGTGTTGTCCACAGGACACTTACTCTGTGCGTGGCGGGGTGGGGGTGGAGGGAGAGTAGGGGTGGGGATGTGTGCAGTGTGTTCCCCTTTTATGTCTTAATTCTGTTTCTGGGGAATTGTGTGCAAATCAGAATTCTGTGAATCATAGTTCCTCATGGAAAACCCCAGCAATGCTTCATTTCTGATTGATTGGTGTGTAACTGGCAAGCAGCTCCTCGCTTGAATTCTCTCAGAGTCTATTCAGCTCTCTTGTAAGTCGTTGGTGAGCTATAAATAAGCAACCAGGAGAATGCTTCCTGAACGTCATTAACTCCTGACTTATCTGTTTTGCAAGTCCATATACTGGATTTTCCCATGCTAGGCAGGCAGATCCTGCTGGGTGTGTAGCCAGACAACAGAGAGGTACACACATGCACAGTGGTATGTACACATGGGGGTGTAGCCCCAACCTCTCAGGGGGGCAGAGACAAGCCACTGACCCAATGGGAAGGGTCAGTCAAGCCCCAGCCTCCTAGAGGCCCAGGGTTCTTTCACTGAGAGGCAGAGGGGGCTCCTGGGTCTTCCTGGGCACCGTCCTGGTCCAAGACTGCTCCTGGTTGACTCCTACCTGGTTTCCTCTGTTTGGCCAGGCTATAGCACCAACCTGGAAAGGTCAGGGAGGGCCTCTGTGGTGGGAGGCTGGGGATCCAAGTTGGCAGGCACAGTCTGCCCACAACTACACACACGTGCGCGCGCACACACACACACACACACACACACACACTCACTCACAGACCCCATGGAACACACGACTTGGGTGAGTACAGAGCTTGGAAGGAGCTGGGCTAGATGCTTGGACCCACACCCTCTGACTCCTAGTCCAGCACTCTTTTTGCTTCTCCATCTGTCTTTCTGTACCCAGGGCTCTAGTCATGTCTTCAGCCATTTGAAGCATCTTTGGAGAGCGAGCAGCCTTTGGCCATCCAGGCAAGGGCTGTGGAGGCTGAGCTGACTTCTTAGACATATCAGGGCAAACCAGCCCATTTGGACCTTGTCTTTCTGCTCCTTGCCCTGTACCAGTTGGAGTGGTGACTCCCTAAGTCACTCTTCTTGGCTTCTCAGTGCAGGAGCCTGTGAAAGAACCATCTTATACTATGAACTTGCCCCTAAAAACCCTTCCTTCAGCACAACTCACCTCTACATCTTTCAGTTTTACCTGAAAGCTTCCAAACCTCAGTGAACTTTCTCCAGCCAAATGGACTTTGGATTTTCCCCTGGGGTCCTCACAGTATCCCAGGGGCTTTAGCGGCTATCTTCCATTGGCAGTCTTCCCCCACTACCACCACCTAAAGGGCTGGGATCGTTCCTTGGGAGCTGGAACTGGGGCCATGTGCTGAAGACAGTGCCAGTTAGATTGGTTGTAGCATGGTCTTAGGGTCTGCAAGGTGGACTCAATGCCCTTCTAGCTTAGAGGTCCCCAAGTCCAAGTTGCCCCATTTTCTTATCCCAAGATTTGGACAGGGGTGGCCGAGAGGCCATGTGTAAAGGCCTCAAGGAGAAGGAAATCCTGGTTGTAGAGGGGTGGAGAATAGCCATTTTGGGATAGTCTGTGTTTTACTAGTTTCCCTATCTCCTAAGACCCCTCTCCCAGCACATATACTGCTTTTGTCTATTCACTGAGGATTCAGGAGAAGCATCCAGGGTCCAGGTGGAGACTTGTGCCTAGTAACCTGTCCTACAAGGCAGGTGGGGCCCTCAGACAACATAGACAGATGTTCCTATAAGACAGGACTGGGCTCCAACTAGAAAACTCCTTGTGGGTTGTTGCTGTGAGTCCAGAAAAGCCCTCTGTTTCTGGGGGAGAGGTTCAGGGTATGACCACTGGGTTCTGGAAGTAATGGGCAGGCAGGCAGGGGTAGGAGGGGTCAGGGGGGCTAGAGCAGGACTGAACTGCCTCCAGTAGCCCAGATTCAGCTCCATTTCTGTTGTTCTACTGGTTACAGAGGCTGCTTGCCAATCGTCTCCTCCTACTTGCTACCCCTCCTGTAGGGTCCTGTGCCAGGCTCCATGTCATAGAAGGAGAAGCTGCTTGTTTTCTTCTTCTCCTCTGAATACGATTCCAGCAACGCTTGGGCTTCAGGAAGTCTAGGAGGGCCTCACTGGGGTGTGGGTAGGGGCTGCACCCTATGCAGAGGCCTCAGAGGGGGCCAGCGTGTGGGTCTTGCATTTCTCCTGATCTGGAGGCAGGGAGAAAATGGCTGTAGGGGCTGAACGTGCCCTCATGCTGGTACCTGAGTGTGTGTGTGTGAGGCTGTGTGTGAAGGAAGATGGTCATCTTCACCACCACTTGTGTCCTGGCACTTCCAGGGTGCTGAGGAGGAAGGGCCAGGGCATGGTTTCTGACATAGTGAGTCTAACTGTCCGAGATGGTGAGTGAGATCTGGGCTAGGGGTGTGGGCTGCAGCTCTTCATATAAAGCATGTGCACAGGCCCCTCGTGTGCCAGCTCGTCCTCCGGCCTCTGGGCTTCAGGACAGCTCCCTCTGCCTGGGGTGATCTTCCCACCCGCTTCACCTAGTAAATTACTCCTCGGCCTCGGGATCCGAGCTCAAATGCCGGATTGGGAAGACAGTCAGTTTCCCCATTATATACTCTTAGAGCACCATGTACCTCATCGTCCTGGTACTTGCCACAGTTGTAATTTTGCACCTGTTTGTATTTTTAAAATTTAATTTTGAATTGGAAGTACATTCACATGATTCAAAAACAAACCGGTGAATAAATAAAAAGGTATGCAAAGACGTTTCTCTCCACTCGATCGCCATCCATCCAGTTTCTTCCAACCTTCACTACAGGTAGCCTGTGTTATTAATTTCTTTCCAGCATTTCTTTATGCATATGCAAGCAGATATGAATACATAATCTCAAATCCCCTTTTATACACCGAAGGTCACATACTAAACACTTTTTGCATCTTGCTTTGTAAACCTAACGTATCTTGGAGATTATTCCATTCACAGAGAGCTTCCGCATTCCTTTTTGCAACTCCGTAGAATTTCATTGCAAGGTTGTTCCATACATTATGTAACCAGTCCCTTACTCAAGGAATTAGGTGTTTCCTATTTTTTTGCTCTTTGGGATAAGCTTGCACATATGTCATTTCATGCCTGTGCCAAGTATATCATCTGTGCAATAAATTACTGGCTCAAAGGGTATTTGGATTTGTAATTTTGAAAAATATTGCCAAATTGTCCTGTATAGGAGTTGTACTGATGTATATTCCCTCTGTTGCTGCAGCCTCACCAACAGGGTAGGAGAGCAATTTTGGATTTTTGCCAGTCTGATAGGTAAAAAATACACCTCGGTTTTAGTTTTAATTTTCATTTCCTTTCTTATGAGTGAGGTTAAGCGTCTTTTCTATATATTTCCTCTTCTGTGAACTGCTCGCTTTTCTCTTAAATTGTTGCTCTCTTTTGTTATTAACTTCTAGGAGATTTTTATAAATTAGGAAGACTTATTTGTGATATAAGTTGTACGTGTTTTCCCAGCTTGTCATTTGTCTTTTGATATCACGTATAGTAGTATTCCATGCAGAAGTTTTTGAATGACTATTAGTCTTTTCCTTATGGTTCTAGATTTTGAACAATTGAAAGCCCTTAACTATTCCTTACATACAAGGGAATTTTCTCACCTTTTCTTCGAGTATCTTATGGGTTTATTTTTACACTTAAAGTATTGGTCCTTTTGGAATTTATCCTGGAATTTATCATTCAATATGAGACATGTATGATCCCAACTTTTATTTTTCCCCTAGAGAGTCATCCAATTGCCCTAACATCATTAATTGAACAGTCCTCTTTCCACCTGTTATTTAGGATGCCTTATTTCTGTATAGGAGCCCTAGTGGCGCAGTGGTTAAAGCGATTGACTGCTAACTGAAAGGTCGGCGGCTCGAAACCACCAGTGGCTCCGTGGGAGAAAGACGTGGCAGTCTGCTTCCATAGGGATTTACAGCCTTGGAAACCCTGTGGGGTCGCTGTGTGTCAGAATCAACTCCATGGCAGTGGGTTTGTTTGTTTTTCATTTTTATATGGAGCCATGGTGGTGCAGTGGTTAAGCGTTTGACTGCTAACCAAAAAGTCAGCAGTTTGAATCCACCAGCCACTCCTTGGAAACCGTATGGGGCAGTTCTACTCTGCCCTATAGGGTCGCTATGAGTCGGAATCGACTTGATGGCAACGGGTTTGGTTTGGTTTGGTTTTGGGTATTCCTGTATACTCAATTCCCATATGAATTTGTGTCTTCATGTGTCAGTTCCTTAACTATTCAGACTTTGTAACTGTCTGGCATGGTAAGAAAAGATTCTTATTCGTATTTTTATTGGAATTACTTTAAAGTATTAAAATTAAATTAAATTAAATTAATAGGAATATCTTTGTATTTATGCAAGTATTTTTTTGTCCTTCAAAAGCATAGTCAAGTTTTCTTCAGAAGGTCTGACATATATCTGGTTAAGTATTTTATCTTGTTTGTCATTATTATAAATGTAGTTTTTCTTTCACTACATTTCTCACCATTTAGTTTTGCTTAATTTTTTTATTTCTGTGTGACTTCCCCACTAGATAGTCAACCATGAGGTTTTTAATCATGTTGTGTCCTAGTGCCTGGCACGGTGTCTGGTAAGTGAATGAGTAGACCTACTGAAGGGGTGGGATGTAGACAGAGAAGGCACTTCGTCAGCCATGGGCTAATGTCTCCCCAAAGCTAATGCCCTCAACTCGCCAGTGGGACCCAGAGCTATTATGTCCCTCTTTTCCTCTTTTCTCCCACATTTGCTGAGCCGTGACAATGTGCCAAGCCCTGTGCCAGGTGCTTTAGAGGATACAGATGCACCACAGAACTCCAGATTAGGCTCAGCCCTCCCCAGCCGGGTGGCTGTGCTTCACATCAGCTGTCTGATGTTGGGCAAATGCTTTCACCTTCCTGAGCCTCAGTCACTTCACTCATCTGTTAAAATGGGAATAATGATAACCCTACCTTAC
>NW_004443990.1:2568674-2640122 GCF_000243295.1 Trichechus manatus latirostris
GGGTCCCTGGGTGGTGCAAATGGTTAACATGCTTGGGTGCTAACCGAAAGGTTGGAGGTTCAAGTCCACCCAGAAGTGCCTCAGAAGAAAGGCCTGGTGATCTACTTCTGAAAAATCAGCCACTGAAAACCCTATCGAGCGCTGTTCTACTCTGACACACATGGAGCCACCGGAGTTGGAATCCACTTGATGGCAACTGGAATTTAAAGGGATGCTGTAAAGGTTAATTATATGATACATATGAAATACTTAGCACAGGGCCTGGCACATAGGGAATACTCAGTAAACACTGGCTGTTATTGCCGTTACAGTGAGAGAAGGCAGGGAGGTGTATGTGGTAAGACCCCAGGGTTGCTCTTTGGGAGTGAGCCCAAGGCCTATCTATCTGGCCAAGGCTTCTTGAGTGGCTTATGGGCTGCCTGCTTAGTTCTGTTTTGGATTTTCCTTGGGCTAGTCAGTCACCTCTCTGGATATCAGTTTTCTTTCTTTCCATTTTTTTTTTTTTTTAAGCTGTAGATCCTACCTCTGTCCTAACCTCTTTGGCAGGGTTAGGGAAGGCAAGAAGGATGATGGAGAAGGTAGTCTTAGAAAGTAAAATTATGATGTGGGGTAAAATCTGATTTTCATATATGACAAAACGGACATTAACACCAGATATGTTGTGATCTATGATGGTCAGCTGGACCTGGTGAATCCACGTCCCTTACAGTGTTTGATTAACACCTTATCATTAATTACTGAGCTTGGTGTTGAGAGCAGGGTGTGCTCTCTTAAAGAGCATCTATCTGGATTCTGCTCAGGACTCTGCCTCCAACCAGCTGTGTGTCCTTGGGCAAGTCATGTTCCACTACAGGCCTCCTGTTCCTTATCTGTAAAATTAGGGGATTGGACTAGAATGATCTCTAAGGTCTGCCTCTCCATGCTCTAGTGCTCTGTAATTCTAATGTATATAAATCTGGGCCTCATTGTCGAAGCACGCTACACTGATCTCTTAAGGGGATGGATGTTTGGCGCTATCACAATTGTTAAAATAGAACAGGCTTCTGAATTGTAGCCAGAACATAATGAATCCCATTTCTGTAAAACAGTGACGATGGCAGGACCAGTCATGTAGTTTGTTGATGTGGCTGGTCCATTTGGCCCAATATCCTCTGCAAGAAATAAAAATGTGAGACTCTGGTTAAGGCGTTTAACGTGGCGCCTGAGGACCTTCCGAGGAAAGCCAGGTGTGTGAGTCACTGGGTTGGTTTCACCTTTTCCTGGGCTGATGGTACTGAGGCTGTACTTTATATTTGCATTGGTTCAAGGGGTGGAACCTGTCCAGGTTCCACTGTCAGAGTTGGGAGGGATGTTTGGGATCACTTAGTTGAAGGCCCCACTTTACAGATGGGAACCCCGATGGCTGGAGAGGGGAAATGCATGCTCAGGAATTACAGCTGGTGGGCAGAAATCCTTAGGGGCTTCTGGGCCCTTCTTGACTTCCCTGTGGCTGGGATTTGCACACACCAACACCTCTCCCCCAGTGGCTCCTACCTCCTCCCGCTAACTGGTTGCCGTGGTGTTCTCCACCTCATCGTGACCCCATGTGTGTCAGAGTAGAACTGTGCTCTATAGGTTTCCAATGGCTGATTTTTTTTTTTTTGGCCTTTCTTCCCAGGTGCCTCTGGGTGGACTCAGACCTCCAAACTTTTGCTTAGCAGCAGCCGAGCGTGGTAACCATTGACACCATTCAGGGACTTCTTAGGGTCTGGCAGTTTCTCTCTTCTCTGGTTTCCCTGCCAGCCTGTTTGTCCCCTGTATTGGGCAGTCTCTCCTCCCCTGTTATAAGACACTATTTCTCGAGGGCTGAGGACTTTGGCCTTTATCCCGAGGGGCAAGAGGGAATCATCAAAGGTGACATTGTGAAGATAAAGCATTTCCTGAGACCTAAATGCTGGCAGGTGTGGTGGGGGAAGGAGAGCAAGAGGAGCATATATAAAGGGCACTGTTCTCAAGGAACATACAGTCATCCTGGATGCACCGGAAGCATTCCAAGCAGCTCAGTGACCTGATCCAATGTGTAGCGGATGAAAATGGAGAGGAAGTGGATGGAGACAGGGAGGAGGCTGCCCCAGCAACCCAGCAGGAATGGTGGGGCTGGGCCCAGGCTGAGAGAAAGGAGAGGCTTTTGTTTTACAAATAGAGTCATAGGATTTGGTCACTGGTTGGACCTGGAGGTGGGTGACTGTGAGAAGGGAGAGCTGTTGCTGCTGCTCAGAGCTTTGGCTGGACTGCTACAGCTTGTGACTGCCTAGGCGCCACAGAGGTAGGGCCACTTGTCCTGAGGGGTCCTTATGGGGCAGCACAGCCTCACTGGGGCACAGGTGCCTGCGGTGTCTGTTTTGAGTTTTGTCAGCCCACTGTGTGTGTTCTCCCCACACCACCCCCCAGGAGAGCCAGAGTCCAGGGGCTGGTCCTGCTGCTGGGGAGCTGAAGCATGTAAGTGCTCACAGGAATATTGTCTATGCAAATGTCTAGTCACGATTTTTGAGCAGAAAAATGCCTTAGACATTATCTTGTTTCTAGTGAGAACAGTAAAGACCAGAGAGGAAGGGACTTGCCTAAGTTCTCACAGAGAGTTTGTGGTCATGGCACAGGTCTTCCCACCCCCATGACCAGCCAAACAGACAATGAGTGGGGAGGAAGCTTTGGAACTGGTTGTTCAGAGCAGGCCCTAGTAATTTGGGAAGGCTTCCTGGAAGAGTTGAGCCTTGAGATGATAGGCCTAGAAGGTAAGAGAGAATGGAAAGGAAGACCAAGACAGCAGAGGGAACTGCATGCGCAAAGGAGCAGAGGTAATGATCTGGGTCCTCACCTAACAACAACAACAATAGATATCTAGGCCAGGTATTCAGTTGCTGGGTCCTCAGGGAACTTAGGCTCTTTGTGGGCTCCTGCAGCTTGGCGAACAAGGCAGGAGGATAACAAAACCCAAGGGGACTGGGAGGTATTTCCCAAGACTCAGCTTCTCTCCCCAGAGGAGTGTCCCAGGCTCCTGGAAAGAGACACATTCAGAGTCCCTGGACAGGACTGTGTCACTTAGTCTCACTCAGTTTCCTGTCTGGCAGGCCCTCAGCTGGGCACTGGGTCCCTGGCTGCAGGGCCTGATTTGGGGTTTGGGAAACTCTGCACTTGCCCCAAGAGGGTCCAGAGGCTTTGTCACCAAGGGCCGAGGAGGGGAGAGGCCAGAGCAGGAGGCAGAAAGGCTAGTCCCTGCTGGATGGAGCTGCCCAGTCAAACTGAGGAGCTCGGTGAGGCCAGTGCCTGGCCCACCCTCTTCCCCAGCTGAGCCTGCTCTCTGGGCTGTCCCTGCCCCCAGGGCAGAATAAGAGCAGAGCCTTCCCAGACTTAAGCTTCAGCCCAGGCTTGCTGTGGAAGAGCCCTGACTCTGGCCTTTCTCTGACTCTGAACACCCAAGGGTTAAATCTTTCACTAGGTTTTGGCAGTAGGCTGGGTCCCCAGGAACCTGGAAGGGTGGGAGCCAGCAGGGCCAGCCGAGGAAGGGGCACTCCCAGGGTAGAAAAGAGCTATGGCCGATGGGACCTGAGGGCCAGCCCAGCCCGGCCAGGAGAGAAGCCAAAGGGTTAACAAAAGGAGCAGGGCTGATAAAATGCCCCAAATTCCTGGTCCTGCCTCCAGTGGGGAGGGTGTCTGGCAAATGTCAACAATAAAAAGATACATTTTAATGGCACACGATGCCGCGGCTACTGTGGGGTACCGCCAAGTGAAGCAGGTTTGGGGCAGCGACTACTGTGCGTTACTCCTTGGGGCCCCAAGGCAGAGCCTCCTGGGCCCTTTGCTTAAGCCTTGCTTGGCTGGGGGACCCACCTTACCCCCAGCCCCAGGTGTTCTCAAGGGGCTTTGGGTGCCTGGGGCTTCTGGCCTTTTCTGGCATTATTTTAGGAAATTTGCTTGTCTCCTACCTTGGTACTTTGAGCTCCAGCCTGTGGTGGAGTTTCTCCAGGCTGTGACTTGCTATGGGAAAGTCTTAGGGCAGGATGCATCCAGGTCTCCCCAGCATTCTCAAAGTGGGCCTTTGTGAATGCTGAAATTAGTGAACGAATGAGTGACTACATGAAAAAGTCAAAGTGGGACATATTCCTCAGCATCTCTCCAGCCCCAATTCTGCAATACTCTGGGCCATGAAGCTGCTTTTGGTGCTGACAAATGTGGGCGGAGGGAGCTGAGAGCTCACAGCTGGCGTTTCTAGGAAAGGCAGTCACACATCAGAGGAGGAGGGAGGGTGAGAGGGAGAAGCAAGGGGAGATCAGCTTGGAGGGAAAACACCTGAGGGAGGTAAGTTATGTATTTTACAGATATTCTACAGTAAGAAAACGGAGGCTCAAAAAGTCGAGTGACTTCCCTGAGGTCATACAGTGAGTCAGTGGCACCCTGGACTTTTGACTGCAACTCAGAGTTCTTCCTGCTACCCTATACTGGGCTTCACTGGGGGCTTCTAACCTGTTAAGGACTGATCCTGGGGTCTCTGTTACCATAGTGAAACAATTTGTAACATCAGGGTGGTCCTGGGACCAGGCATTAGGTGCAGGAGCAGAGAGGCCAAGTGGGCATCCTGGAGGCTGAATTTGAATCCCAGAGCTTTAGGATCTTTCTAGGTTCTGTCCTGGTGGTCAGGCCCTGGGCCTGGGCTTTTAGGAGAATGAAAGCTAGCCCAGGGCCAGCTGAGTGAGGCCAAGGACCACAGGGTGGAAACCTGGAGCTCAGGATGAGACCTTTCTCTTCCAGATCATCCTCAACTCCATGCACAAGTACCAGCCACGGCTGCACATCGTCAAGGCTGATGAGAACAATGCTTTTGGCTCCAAAAACACAGCCTTCTGCACCCACGTGTTCCCAGAGACCTCCTTCATCTCTGTGACCTCCTACCAGAACCACAAGGTACAGCCACAGACTCCACAATCCCCACAACTGACATGGCCTGGCGTTTCTGCTCGCCCTACAGACAGCCGGGAAGTAAAGTCCAAGACACTGTGAGACTGAGGCAGGCCCAGTGCAGGGAACTCAGAAACCTGCAGTGTCCCTCAGAGCAGTGAGCAAATTGAATAACAAGCAGACTCATAAGTCTCCAGCACAAGAAATTTCGGTCTGTGTATTTTGGACAGTGGACAAAGTTGGCAAGTATAAAAACTGGGAGTGTGGAGCCTGCCCTGTGACTTGAATGTTAGGCCCTTAGTTGTACAATCTTCTTTCTCTTGGTGCATCCAAAGGTAGGATTCTAGGCCTGCCAAGAGGACTAGGAGTTCGGGAGAGCAGCCCTGGAGCACTGTCCACTGTGTGGGAGCAGTGGGACTGAGCCTCTGGAGGCCCTTCCCAGGCTGTGGTCAGAGATGCCTGGGATGCCCCAGCCCACTTCCCACCTGACTACTCGCCCCTTCCCAGCTCCAGCCTGACGATCCCAAACTACCTCCTGATCAGGGAGCAGGCCGCTGTCTCCTTCCTCTCCACCTTTGCCCATGGTCCTCCTCCTCAGGGTGCTTTTCACATTGTGTGCATTGGGGCTGGTGAGGTGGGCAGGATAAGTTGGGGAAGGGTCATAGGCTGTGGTGCATTTTAGGCAGAAGAGTGACAATCAGGTGTGGCAGTTGCACTGACTGGGACACCATGGACAGGAAGCTCATTGGGAAGGGGTTACAGGCATCCAGGAGAGAATGATGGGAGACTGAAGCCACGTGGTGCAGTGCAGATGGAGAGCAGGAGAAGGAATTGGAGGGTCTGGAGCAAGGAGAATGGATAAGAGCCAGATGTGAATGGCAAGGCCCAGGAGGACCCCGCATGACTCTGAGCTGGGATGAGGCTTCTCTGAGTTTAAAGGTGTGCACTCACCTTTCCCCTCTGCCCTCTCTGGACTCTTCTTCACTAATGAGGAGAAAGACGCCTTCTCCCTTACCCAGCTCTCTCATTCACCCCTCACTCATCCCTCTTTTCCATCTTCTAAATTCCTCTGGAGTCACTGCCAGAACAAGGAAGGTCTGACAGATGGGGTGAGGGACAGGGGCATGAGGAAGAGGTGGGAGAACCACCCTGGAAGAGAAGCAAGTTACTGAATATTTGCTGTACTGTCTTCAGAGGGGCTGGAGAAGCCAAGCCCAGAGGTGGGGTGGGGAGGAGCTGCTGAGCTCTAGACCCCAAGGATCCACAGGGGTGCAGCTTCCCCATCCCTGCCGTGAGTTCTGAATGTGCTTGGGTAGGGGAGGAGGGCCAGGGGCAGTCCATTTCTGCTCTGCTCCCAGCGGCTCTCCCGTGTGTCCTCTCCTGGCAGATTACACAGCTGAAAATCGAGAACAACCCTTTTGCCAAGGGATTCCGGGGCAGCGACGACAGTGACCTGCGTGTGGCCCGACTGCAGAGGTGGGGCTGCCCCGGCCTGGGGGTGGGGTGGGTGGACTGGGTTCAGGCACATAGACTCAGTAACCCTTAAAGTTTCTTCTTCCCTCTCTTCTGTCTCTCTCTCACTTACCTCCCCACCCCTTCAGCAAAGAATATCCCGTGATTTCCAAAAGCATCATGAGGCAGAGGCTTGTCTCTACCCAGCTCTCGGCCAAGCCTGATGTCAGCCCCCTGCATGGCGCCCACCAGGCCCTCCAGCACTACCAGTATGAAAATGGGGCTCACATGCAGTTTGCTGCGGCTGAGCCACAGGACCTTCCCCTCAACACCTTCCCAACCCAGAGGGACTCAAGCCTCTTCTATCACTGCCTGAAAAGACGAGGTAGCTCTTTTCTAGTCTGGAAGCCCTATGGAATCAGAGATGGGATGAAGCTCCCCCCAGAAACACTCCTCACTACACATATGAGCCTGTGTGGACGTGCACACACACATACCCACACACACATCTGGTTACTTGTGTGGCCTGGGAGAGTAAGCCTGAAGGGTTAGGAGCCACAGGCAGGCTCAGGGCCGTCTTTTCCAGGGCAGGGATGGTGGTTCTCTCCTTTAATGTAGCCTTTGAGCCCTCACAGACCGCTGTGGCCTTGGTGTCCCCCAACCCTGGCCCTCTTCCCCAGCTCCAGCTTGCTTTGTGGTCACTGCTTTGAGAGCCTCTGTGGGGTGACAGAAGACACACAGATCAGTTGGGCTCTGCCTAGAAGTGCAGGAGGAGGCTGAAGATTCAGTCCAGAGGTTTTTGGGTTGGGGCTGTCATTTATCAAAGCAATCTTAATCCCAGGACAGGGATGACCTGGAGTCATGTGTACAGAGCTCTGCCTGCATCATATCAGGATCTGCAAAGGTTTTTTGAAAGTTGAAGTGCGCTGTTGTGGATGTAGAGTGGGGGCAGAAGGCAGGCCACAGAACTGACTGTGCTGGGCCTTTTTATGCAGAAGAGGAGTCCTGAGCTGGGAACCAGAACATCAGTGCTCTGGTGCCAGATCTCGATTTTCCCATCTACAGAACAGGGACGATCAGTGTTTCTCCACCAGAAGACCTCTCAGGGCCACTGTAGTTCTCTTGGGAATGAATTTGGGGACTTTTGCTTACAATCCAGAATGTTCTCTCAGCCTAGCCCTCTGGGACCATCCAGGCAAAGCTCTGAACAACCCCTGAACAAGTTTTACTAGAACTCAGTGACCTAGAGCAGGGGTCAGCAAACTATGGCGCTTGGACCAAATCTGGTGGGCTGCCTGTTTTTGTACAGCCCATGAACTAAGATGTTTTTTGTATTTTTACATTATTAAATGGTTTTAAAAAATCAAAAGAAGAATAATATTTTGTGACATTATATGAAATTCAATTTTAATATCCATAAATAAATTCTGTTGGAACATAGCCACAGTCATTTGTTTATGTAGTGTCTGTGGCTACTTTCTGTGATAACAGCAGAGTTGAGTAGTTGCGACAGAGACTGTATGGCCCACAAAGCCTAAAATATTTACTATCGGGCCCTTTACAGAAAAAGTTTGCTGACTCCTGACCTAGAGTAACTGGTCCACCTGCCAACTCCAAGAGCTTAGCACAGAGGGAAAGGAGGAATTTGGAGAGAAGATGAAGAGGAGGGATGAGTGAGGGATAAACAAGAGAGCTGGGTAAGGTAGAGGGAAGATGATTCCAGAGGGGGGCATAGGGGAAAGGTGAGTTCAGGCCTTCAAACTCGGGCTTCCTCCTCCCTTAGGCCACCTCCCCCAGGCCACCTGCCCTGTTGTACACACACAGCTCCTAGAATAAATCCCTAGAGAAAACAGAAGGAGGGAGGCCAAGATAAGCCACTGGACAAGTGTTTTTAAATTTGTTGAGTGGGCTGCTGCCCAAGCCTTCAGACCTGAGCCATCTGTGGATCCCAGGAGAAGACATGTCACTCCAGATAGTTAAGCCCTCATGGTTGAGGATGTTGAAAGATACACATACATGATCTGAGGCAGCTGTTGTCATCTTTCCCCAAGCAGAGTATCAGTTTAGCCTTAAAAGTGCAAGTCACCCTTTTCATTTATTATCAGCTCCATTTCTTAATTTTGTAGACTATATTGTGTTAGAATCTGTGTAATAACAACCTAATGTGTCTTTGCTGAACATATGTAGAGTTATCTTCCTATCTTCCTCTTCTAAAAGCAATAGGAACATGCCTATGAGTAGCATTGGCTTGCTAAGGCTGAGGATTGAGGCAGAAACACTGTGGCCTTAACTTTCTGGCTGATTCAGACAGATGTGGCCTCTGGGCCTGGTTTGGCCTGGTTATTGCCTCCACTTTCCTTGGCCAGAGTGGATCTAGCCTAAGAATGCCAGTGCACATTAGGCCTCTTACCACCCCCTAGAGTCAGGCTGGCAAAGGATCAGAGCTGTATGTTGCCTGACTAAACACATCACTCAGTGTCAGCAATGTAGTGTCCCCCGTGGCCTTTAAGCAGGGTCCATAATCTAACCACTTGGCTGCTGCCACCTTTTAAAAGCTGTAGCTGATTAAAATGGTTCTGGGAGTGCTGTGGCAACGTGGGGCAAGGGTGGACCCTCATGACAAGGGTAGGCTGTCTTGGCATCCAGCAGGGTGCTCTGGGACCTGGGCTGGTGGAAATGACTCCTCCTGAGGTTTTTTTTATTTTTTATTTTTTTATTGTACTTCAGGTGAAGGCTTACAGAACAAATAGTTTCTCATTTAATAGTTACTACACATGTTGCCCTATGACAATGGTTAACAATCTCACAACACATCAACAATACCCTTACTCAACCTTGGGTTCCCTATCACCAGCTTCCTTGTCCCCTTCTGCCTTCTGGCCCTTGTCACTGGACTACTGTACCTCGTTAGTCCCATTTGGTTTTACGGGGCTGTCCACTCCCAGGCTGAACAGTGAACCTCGGGGATGACTTCACCACTGAGCTAAAAGGGTGTCTGGGGGCCATACTCTCAGGGTTCTCCAGTCTCCTTTAGGCCAGTAAATCTGGTCTTTTTTTTGTGAGTTAGAATTATGTTCTACATCCTTCTCCAGCTCTGTCCAGACTGAGGTTTTTTTTTTTTTTTTTGGTCTTCCAGCAGACAGTGCTCGCCACCTGGACTTACCCTGCAAGAGATCTTATCTGGAAGCTCCTTCTTCAGTAGGGGAGGATCATTATTTCCGCTCTCCCCCTCCCTATGACCAACAGATGCTGAGTCCCTCCTATTGCAGTGAGGTGACCCCAAGAGAAGCCTGTATGTACTCAGGTTCAGGGCCTGAGATTGCCGGGGTGTCAGGGGTGGACGACTTGCCCCCACCCCCACTGAGTTGTAACATGTGGACGTCTGTCTCACCGTACACCAACTACAGCGTTCAGACCATGGAGACTGTGCCTTACCAGCCCTTCCCCACGCACTTCACCGCCACCACTATGATGCCTCGGCTGCCTACCATCTCTGCTCAGAGCTCCCAGCCACCAGGAAACACTCACTTCAGTGTCTACAATCAGCTTTCACAATCTCAGGTCCGGGAGCGGGGGCCCACCACCTCATTTCCAAGAGAGCGTGGCCTCCCGCCAGTGTGTGAGAGGAAACCGCCCTCTCCACACCTGAATGCTGCCAATGAATTTCTCTACTCCCAAAGCTTCTCTTTGTCCCGGGAATCTTCCTTACAGTATCATTCAGGAGTGGGGACTGTAGAGAACTGGACTGATGGATGACTCCCATGTCTCCTAGACAGACAGCAGACCATGTTAATCCAGTATTAACCTCTGTGGGTGGCCTGCACTACCAAGAAACCCTCACAGAAAGGTATTTCCAAAGGGGTGTGTGTGTGCATGCGTGTGGGTGTTTGTGTGTGTCTATGTGTGTATGTGTGTGTGCATGTGCGTGCATACATGTGCATATATTTGGAGAGCATCTATCTTCTAACATACAACTGAGGCCATGACAAGAAGAAAAAACAATGCTCTAAGAAGTGATTTTGGCTGCAGGACCTGAGGCCATTGGTGTCTGACATCTCTGCCATGCCCATGGGTGCAATGGGAGTGGGTGGTTCATGTGAGTTATTTAGGGGGGTTTTATGATACAATCTTTGATTCACTCAGGGGCCAGGTGGTGAGGTCACTTCCACAGGGAAAGCTGGGGAAGATTCTCATTGCTGGGGTGGGAAGGATTCTGTGCACATCTTAGAGTTCTACAGTGGGAGCTGAGAATCTTGTTTTGGGAGCAGGATGTACACTCCCTTGGCATTTGGAGATTCTGTTGAGACTATCTGAGAGGTGGGCTTAGCCAAGCCTGATGAAAGGTTCTCTGAGAGTAGAGCTGACTGTTCAGTTAGTGGCCTGGAAATTGATCCCTGGAGCCCTGAGGTCTGAGGGATGACTTTCAGAAAGGTCATGGGCTAAGTGCCACCTGATGGATATTTTTTTAAGTTTTTTTCCCTCTTCAAGAGCAGGGAAAATGCAACCAATAGCATTTCTGCCATCATTCAGGTTTTGTCATAAAGTACAAACACCTCCCCCCTGCCCGGTCCCCAACATCCAATCTCTCACTCTCTCTGTTGTGCAAGACTCAGCCTCTCAGGCACCATCTACATCCTACAACTGGTGATTATGAAACACACCTTACCTGGCAACATCCCCAGGAGACTACATTGGAGCTGCTGCCAGGCATCTCCAGAGCCTGTTTTGCTCCCAGAAAATCCTTGCTGCTGGAGCAAGAAAACCCAACATAAATAAAAAAGAGAATTGAGAAAATACTCATTTCTTCCGGAAAATTCAGCCAGTGAGCCCAGAGGAGCAAAGATAATTCTTCTCTCAGTGAGGTGGATCTGAAGTCCTCAGTCCAGATCTTTAGCATTGAACGTCATCAGACCATCTGTGTGGCTGGTGTGAACTCTATAATAAAATTTGGGAAATCACTAAACTCTTTGCATGCTGAATAGCTATTTATATATTATATTAATAAATAAATAAATATATATATTATATATATCACAAATGCAGGCCACATGTCAAATTCAGCTTTGCTTTTTACAAATGAATAAACTTAATAAAAATGAACATGCAGGGGTATTTGGAAAGACATCTATTTAAATTTTTATTACATGTTTTGATGTTAAAAACTAAGAACAGTTAGATAAAGCATATATATATACACACACACACACACACACACACACACACACACACACACTACAGATAAAGCTTTATTAAAAACCACATTAGCTAACAGGTGATACGGAACTTCAAGTGTTTTGTTATATAGCATGAGCATTTTATTTTACCTATTGGAACATAAAGCCATTTTACAATTGTGAAGTGTGTGGATGCTTTTTACTATTGACTTGTCATTTCTTGGCTCAGCTTTGACCTCTGCCTCCTCTTTTGCTTGCATTTTTTTCTCGAGGGCCAGGTGAGGCCCTCAGTGCTTCTGAGCGTTTGTACTATGGGCTCAGAGAAAAGTAATTTAGAACCAACTAAGCACTTGTACCTTTGAGCTCATGCTACTCCCTGGATTATGGGTCTGGATTCCAGGGCTCAGAAAGACCCTGGAAGGGCAGGGCAGGCAGTAAGCAAGAACCTGTCACCGTTTAGAAGTCAACACACACCCTTGCAATTTGGTGCTGCAGTGGTTAAGCACTCGGCTGCTAACTGAAAGATCAGCAGTTTGAACCCACCAGCGAGAGGAAGATGTGGCAGGAGAAAGATGTGGCAGTCTCTGTCCGTAAAGATTTACAGCCTTGGAAATCTATGGGTCAGATCTACTCTATCCCATAGGGTCGCTATGAGTCAGAATAGACTAGACGGCAATGGGTTTGGTTTTGGGTTTTTTGTTTTTGGTCTCACAAGCATGGGGTTCTTGCTGGGATTTGCGCTGCTGCTTGAAAAGGAACTGAAGAGCAGGTTAGAGTCAGATCCTGCAGCTTTCTGGAGCAGCCAGATTTGTGAGCTCACCCAGCCACCTTCATCCCAGAGAGGATGAGTCAAGGCCTGTCAGAACCCTCCATTTGCCCACTCCACTGCCCAGTCCCTAAACCATGGCCTCAAGATGGAGAGAGAAAAATGATAAAATCGAATCCACGTTCTGGCTCATCCTAGATTAGAAGGGAAGCTGGTGTAGGAAGGTGCTGTTGGAACTCCCTCGTTACAACCCATTGCCTCTGACCCCCTGCCTTCATGGCTCCCTTCCCACAGCTGCTCACCATCATCCACCATCTCCACCGCAGGCTGATCTGGGAACCCAGGAGAAGAGAAGGCAAAGGTAAAGGGTGCCGTTTAAATCCTCATCCAGACTAAGATGAAATTTCCTGCTGGGTAAAAGATCTCCTGTTCCCCTTGAGTCCTCCCCATGCTAGGAGGCCAAGCTTTTTCCTCCCTTAGCTGTTGGCTCCCACTTTGGGCTTGTTGGTCACAGACAAAAACCTAACTGAGCTTAGCTCAGGGGACAAGGAAGGGGAGGGAGGAATCTTCCTAATTCATCTCCTCTGCTCTTTCTCTCTGGGCGAAGACCATTCTGGGATCCTCCATTCTAGGAGGACCTTCTAGAGCCCCAGGCAGAGGTTTGGGCGCTAGATGAGAATTCAGATCTCTTTGTAGACACACAGTTGACCAAGTGTGAGGTACAGGGGTACGTCTTGAGACGTAGTCTGCTTTTAGGCAGGCCACAGCTTCCTACCAGCTTTCTGGGAAGCATGAGGTCCCTGGGCTTCCTCAACTGGGCATGGCTAGAGCAGGGCCTGCAGTGGGATTTGTGGAACTTTCCTGGCCCTCTGAATCAATAACTCAATAAAAAGGGGGCACATGGGATATCCTGGAACAAAGGGCACCATTCAGTAGCGCCAACAAGTCATACATCATCGGGCCAGAAAACTGCCCCATGAAAAGTGTCTGCTTTTGCTGTGCCCTGCCTGGGAAGGGGGAAAAAAACGATTAACGTTCAGCTTCATGGCCATGGGCAGGCAGCTCTCAGGGCTCTGCTCTCCAGCCCAGGGCCAGACCACTATGGGGAAGCCTAGCTAGGCCTCTCAGCAGCACCCAACTGCCCTCCAACAACAGAAGCGCATGGAATAGCAAAAGGGAGAATGAACCGAGAAGCTGGGTCAGACTGACAAATTGTTAAAAAACCAAACCAACTTCCAGCCTAGGCTGGGCCTCAGGGGGTCAAGAGGCCCTGGCTCTCCCCACTAATGGAGCCTGCTGGAGGAGTAGCAGCCCCAGCTTTGCAGTGTCTTATCTTACAACATAAAATTAAAACCCACTTAAAAGGCCGGAGGGCATGTTAACATTCCCCCCGCTGTCTAATTGAAGTAGTTCCCAGCCAAAGGATTTCACTTGAAAGATGTCTCCCTCTGAGGAGCCCCAGTTCTCTTGCTTGGCTGGCAGGAGAAGGCTGGGGGAGGGGGAGGAGGGAGAGACTGTCATTTCAAAGACCAGCACAAGCTCAATCCGGAAAAGCACTGTTTCTGTTTGCTGTCCCCACCCAGGTGGCAGGTGGCAACAGCAAAGGTTATACCAGGCTGGGTTGTGTGGTATTTTTTAAAAATTTACAAATTCATTAGCGGCGATGTTGGCAGAGGCCAGACTCCTGACAAGAAGTCCGGGTAATTATTCAAATATGGCAAGCCCCTTAGCAAAGCCTGGCAGTTCCCGTGGGCAAGAGATTTCTATTCTGCCCCCCAACAACCTCCCTCCATGCAAATATATTACAGGTCTCCAAGGCATACGGAATCAATCAGGGACATCCTGTAAAGGTGATGAACTTGCACTGGCCATCCTGAGTAATGGGAACCAGTCAGCTTGAAGCCGGCTGGGACTGAAAGCCAAGGTGACAGCTATTAAGCAATTGTGCGCAGAACAAAATGGCAAAGGGGCCAGGTAATCAGTTCAATTTCGATGGGCAAACCAAGCAACTGCAGCATCTGTCGCAGCTGATTAGGGAGGGCTGGGCTGGAGCTTTCAGTGCGAGCCCATCACAGATCAGAAACAGGCCTGGGATGAAAAGGGAAAGAGCTGTCTCCTGAGAAGCAGGCGATGAAGGACTCTGTTTTATGTGACTGTGTTCTTCCTTCTCTCCTTGAAGAAAAGAGCAGAAAAAAAGCAAGCAGTTTTGAGATTAGATAGTTTTCTTTTCAGCCATTTATCATTATGAAGGAAAGTAGACAGGGCAAGGGCAGAAAAATCTCCAGTGGGATTTCTGCGAAGTCTCACTAAGAAGGACCAGGTTTATACTTTGCAGCACAAACAGCCCCTGCTTATTACCACAGCCTGACGGGGTCTGCAGAGCATCCAGGGTCCCTCTTTTCTAACAAGGGCAAACAGGCCTCCCTGCTCTGAGGAACACAGAAATTCTCCAACAGAAACCCCAAACCACCAAATTGTATCATTTGTGAAAATTAAAGCCCAAGTCAAATAATGGGAAGAGGAGGAAACTGGGAAAGATGAAACATAGTTGCGCAATGTTCCCCCGCTGGTCAGGCCCCAGCTGTGGGCCCCTCACTCTTCCCTGGGCCCAGGTCATGGCAGGAAGGGCCCCTGCTGTGTCTGCTGGCCTGTTAGCACTGACCCAAGTCAGAAGACAGACTGCTGAAGCCTGCTTGAAAATTCTAGACTCGTGTTTGGTTGTTCTGTTCTTTTTTTTGAGGAGGGGCAGAGCAAGTGGCCCCCACAGGCACAGAAGCAGTGAGAGACCTGCAATGGGACTGTGGAGGGGATGGGAGAGGCTTATGCGCAGATGGTGCAGGGATGCAGAACCAGAGGAAAGGGCTGTCTTGCAGCCCAGGGTGGGAGCAGGAGAGCTCAGGACTGGGGCAGGGGACTGGTGATCTGGGAGGAAGGGCTGACTTAGAAAACTAGAGCAACTGGTACGTGTGAACAGATAATTCTTAAAAGAGGAATTTCAAATGGATAATTACCTTGAACAAAACTAACCAGTAATAATCTAAAATGCAAATTAAAATGATAAAATGCTACTTCTAACAAATGGGTAAACATTTAAGAAAAGATGTGAGGTGTGTCTCTCAGCCATTGCCAGTGGGAGCACAGACTGTTATAGCCTTTCTGGAAAAAAGCAATTTGGTAACATGGCCAAAAACTCTCAAAGTGCTCATATCCTAAAGAAAATAACCAGAAATATGGACATAGCTTAAAGATCTATAATGTTCATTGTGACATTATTTTTAATTGCCTCAAATTGGCAGAGAGTAAATTATGGTTAAATAAATTATGATATACCTGTATTCTGGAATATGATGCAGTCAATAAGATTATGTTTATAAAGAGTGTTTAATGATGTGGGAATGGAGTTAATACTAAGTGAAAAAAGAGGAGGATCATAATATAGAGAATGATCTCAAGAATATTTTCAAATACAAAAAAAAAAAAATTGGTGTAGCCAAACTATAAAGCATTAAATATCAATTATACGATGTAAAAAATGTACAATATAAAAAAATATACAATGTAAAAAAAATTTCTGAGTAAGATGTATGGTCTCCCATTTGTGTGAAATACAAAACAAAAAACAAACCCAATCTAAGTGTGTATGTGTGAGATGTGTTTATGTGGGTAGTGTGTAGGAGTAAACGTGTGAGGGTATGAGTCTGTGTGTGTGTATAGATATGTATGTGGTGTATGTGTATGATGTGTGAATGTCTGTGTGTATGTGTGACTGGTGTGTGTGCCTGCAAGTGTGTGATGTGTGTTTGTATGAGTATGTGTGTGTGATGTGAGTCTCTGTGTGTATGCGAGCATATGTGTGTGTCAGGGGCACAGAGAAAATTTAGAAGGAACTGTTTATAATGATTCCTCAGTGGGGGTTAGGAGGAGATTATGAACTTTTTCCTTATATATCTCTGTTTTGTTTGACTTGTTACAATAAGCATATATTACTTCTGTAATTAAAAGATTTAGTTAAAAGAAAAAAATAAGATAGCAGTACAGAAATACCTGAAAAAAAAAAAAAGGAAACTGTGCCCACGTGCTAATGGTGGTAACTGGCACATGGTTGATGCTACTGGAGAACCGGTCAAGTGGATGAGGACTGGGACTCCTGAGATGCCTCACCCTATTTGTTTTCCTCTTGACTCTCTTCTCTCCTTAGACACCTGCTATTGTTCAAGGTCTGTGGTTTTGGCTTCCTAGGTGATGCCATCTGTTCCCTTGGCTTCTTTCACTAACATATACCCATGACTCTCATATCTAATCTCCAGCCCCATTTTCCTCTCCTAAGACTGCCTCCCAGACCTCTCTGCTTAAGAGATGTTAGGCTCTCAAACTCGCTCTGTTAAAACGTAAAGGCATCATCCACTCCAAATCCCCCCCTGATGTTCTCTGTTTGGGTAAATGGCACCACCAACCAAAAACCAGTTGCTGAAGCCAGAAACCTGGGCTTCATTGCTGACTTCTTCACCTCGCTACACGCCCATCCCAAACACTTGCCAAATTATGCAGATTCTACTTCCTAAAGAGCTCTTAAATCTTTGTACACTTTTCTCTCTTCCATCCAGGCCACCAGTTCTGCTGTAGTGGTGAATCCTTGGGCCTGGGCTGCCTGCTTCCTCATGTTATCTGTGTGAGGCCTCAGAGCTCTGGGTTGTCGTGAGCAGCACTCCTAGGTACTAAAGTGTCACTCATGGGATGTGCAACTCTTTAGGCATGTGGAGCTGGGAACTGCAAAAGCAGAAGACATGAGGATGCTCAAGGATAGGAGTGCTGCCTTCACGGGTGACCCTGCCTTTAGCTGGGTGTGGCCTGAGTCCTCTGCTTTGGGTGCCATGATGGATGCAGTTCAGAAACAGGATACTTCTGCAGCCCATCTTCAGGGTCACAGGCTCTCTAAACACCCTCATGCACTGATAGGTCTGCTCCCAGAATGTGATTGCTCTTTCTGATAGCTCTCTGTCTTCATACCCAGTTGTTTCCTAGATCAGAGCTATTTTCAGCATCCTTCCCACCAAGTCCCTACACCTCTTACTCCTTCAGACATTCCAAATCTTTCCATCTCACAGATCCTTCCATGGAAGACCACCCTCCCAACTCCATGATGGGACTGGCTTTATCTCTCCCTTAAGAAGAGAAAAACAAGCCCTTGGGTGCCAGAAGAAAGGAAATAATAAAAATTAGAGCAGAATTAAATGAAATAAAGACTAGAAAAACAATCGAAAGCGTTAACAAGACCAAAAGCTGGTTCTTTGAAAAGATCAACAAAATCGATAAACCATTGACCAAACTGACAAAAGAAAAACAGGAGAGTAAGCAACCTGAATAAGAAATGACGTGGGTGATATAACAACAGATCCAAATGAAATTAAAAGAATTACAACAGCATACTATGAAAAACTGTACTCCAACAAATTTGAAAACCTAGAGAAAATGGACAAATTTCTTGAAACACACTACCTACCTAAACTAACACAAACAGAGGTAGAACAACTAAATAAAACTATAACAAAAGAAGAGATTGAAAGGTAATTTAAAAACTCCCAACAACAAAAAAAAAAGCCCTGGCCCTGACAGCTTCACTGGAGAATTCTACCAAACTTTCAGAGAAGAGTTAACACCACTACTACTAAAGGTAGTTCAGAGCATAGAGAAGGATGGAATACTCTCAAACTCATTCTATGAAGCCAGCGTAACCCTGATACCAAAACCAGGTAAAGACACCACAAAAAAAGAAAATTTCAGACCAATATCCCTCATGAACATTGATGCAAAAATCCTCAACAAAATTCTAGCCAATAGAATTCAACAACATATCAAAAAAATAATTCACCATGACCTAGTGAAATTCATTCCAGGTATGCAGGGATGGTTCAACATTAGAAAAACAATCAATGTAATCCATCACATTAATAAAACAAACGACAAGAACCACATGATCTTATCAATCAATGCAGAAAAGGCATTTGACAAAGTCCAACACCCATTCATCATAAAAACTCTCAGCAAAATAGGAACAGAAGGGACATTTCTCCGCATAATAAAGGACATTTATACAAAGCCAACAGCCAACGTCATCCTAAATGGAGAGAGTCTGAAAGTATTCCCCTTGAGAACAGGAACCAGATAAGGATGTACTCTATCACCGCTCTTATTCAACGTTGTGCTGGAGGTCCTAGCCAGAGCAATTAGGCTAGAAAAGGAAATAAAGGGCATCCAAATTGGTAAGGAAGAAGTAAAAGTATCTCTATTTGCAGATGATATGATCTTATACACAGAAAACCCCAAAGAATCCACAAGAAAACTACTGGAACTAATAGATTTCAGCAAAGTTTCAGGATACAAGATAAACATACAAAAATCAGTTGGATTCCTCTACACCAACAAAGAGACCTTCGAAGAGGAAATCACCAAATCAATACCATATACAATAGCCCCCAAGAAGATAAAATACTTAGGAATAAATCTAACCAATACAATGAAAACTACAAGACACTACTGCAAGAAACCAAGAGAGACCTACATAGGTGGAAAAACATACCTTGCTCATGGATAGGAAGACTCAACCTTGTGAAAATGTCAATTCTACCCAAAGCGATCTACAGATACAATGCAATCTCGATCCAAATTCCAACGGCATTTTTTAATGAGATGGAGAAACAAATCACCAACTTCACATGGAAGGGGAAGAGGCCCCAGATAAGTAAAGCATTACTGAAGAAGAAGAATAAAGTGGGAGGCCTCACACTACCTGATTTTAGAAACTATTATACCACCATGGTAGTCAAAACAGCCTGGTACTGGTACAACAACAGATACATAGACTAATGGAGCAGAATTGAGAATCCAGACGTAAATTCATCCACCTATAAGCAGCTGTTATTTGACAAAGGCCCAAAGTCCGTTAATTGGGGAAAAGACGATCTCTTTAACAAATGGTGCTGGCATAACTGGATATCCATCTGCAGAAAAATGAAACAAGACCCATACCTCACACCATGCACAAAAACTAACTTAAAATGGATCGAAGACCTAAATATAAAATCGAAAATGATAAAGATCATGAAAGAAAAAATAGAGATAATGCTAGGAGCCCTAATACATGGCATAACCAGAGTACATAACATAACTAACAATGCACAGACATTAGAAGAGAAACTAGATAACTGAGAGATCCTAAAAATCAAACACTTATGCTCCTCAAAAGACTTCACCAAAAGAGTAAAAAGACAACCTACAGACTGGGAAAACGTTTTTGGCTACGACATATTCGATCAGGGCCTAATCTCTAAAATCTACAAGATACTAGAAAAATTCAACCACAAAAAGATAAATAACCCAATTGAAAAATGGGAGATATGAACAGGTACTTCACCAAAGAAGATATTCAGGCAGCTAACAGATACATGAGGAAATGCTCACGATCATTAGCCATTAGAGAAATGCAAATCAAATCTACAATGAGATACCATCTCACCCCAACAAGGCTAGCATTAATCCAAAAAACACAAAATAATAAATGTTAAAGAGTTTGTGGATAGACTGGGACACTTATACACTACTGGTAGGAATGTAAAATGGTACAATCACTTTGGAAATCGATATGGCACTTCCTTAAAAAGCTAGAAACAGAAGTACCATACGATCCAGCAATCCCACTCCTTGGAATATATCCTAGATAAATAAGAGCCGTCACACGAATAGATATTTGCACATCCATGTTCATTGCAGCACTGCTGACAATAGCAAAAAGATGGAAACAACCTAGGTGCCCATCAACAGATGAATGGATAAACAAATTATGCTATGTTTACACAGTGGAATACTATGCAACGATAAAGAACAATTATGAATTCACAAAACATCTCATAACATGGATGAATCTGGAAGGCATTATACTGAGTGAAATTAGTCAATCGTAAAAGGACAAGTATTATATGAGACCACTGTTATAACAAATCAAGAAAAGGTTTAAACACAGAAGAAAACATTCTTTGATGGTTATGAGGGTTGGGAGGGAGGGAGAGGGGAGTTCACTAACTAGATAGTAGACAAGAATTATCTTAGGTTAAGGGAAGGACAACACAGAATACTGGACTAAACCAAAAGCTAAGAAGTTTCCTGAATACAATCAAACACTTCAAGGGACAGTGTAGCAGGGGCAGGGGTCTGAGGACTATGGTTTCAGGTGACATCTAGGTCAATTGGCATAACAAAGTTTATTAAGAAAATGGTCTACATCCCACTTTGGTGAGTGGCATCTGGGGTCTTAAAAGCTAGTGAGCAGCCATCTAAGCTGCATCAATTGGTCCCAACTCACTTGGAGCAAAGAAGAATGAAGAAAACCAAAAATACAAGGAAAATATTAGCGCAAAAGACAAAAGGGGCCACATAAACCAGAGACTCCATCAACCTGAGACCAGAAGAACTAGATGGTGCTTGGCTACCACCAATGACTGACCTGAAAGGGAACATAACAGAGTCCCTGACAGTGCAGAAGAAAAGTGGGGTACAGAACTCAAATTCTAGTAAAAAGACCAGACTCAGTGGTCTGACTGAAACTGGAGAACCTCAGAAGACATGGTCCCCGTACTCTCTGTTAACCCAGAACGAAAACCATTCCCGAAGCCAACTTTTCAGACAAAGAATAGACTGGACTGGAGGCGGGTCAAGATGGCAGAGTAGTTAGATGCTTCCTGTGGTCCCTCTTACAACAAAGTCCTGAAAAAACAAGTCAATCGATTGTATATGATAATCTAGGAGCCCCGAACATCAAAGGCAAAGTTGAGGAATCGGACTGAGTGGTGGGGGGAGGGAGAGATGGTTCGGAAGCAGCGAGGAGTTGCCAGGACTGACCCAGCAGGATCTGGAGCCCTTCAGGCCAGATCAGCTCCTGTGTGTGGAGAGGCAAGCAGTGGCACTCAGGAGGTGGTTTCCACATGGGGAGAGACCCAGCGGCAGAGAGTCTACTCGGCCATCCAGAACCAGTGAAAAGCAGCACTCATGTGGCTAAAGATAAGTACTAGCATCTGGCCTACTGCGTGGATGAAAAAACACCCCATTTGGGAAAAACTTTTCTCCCATTTACCTCCCCCCTCCCCGCTATGCACTGGGTCCCAGGCTGGCTTCAGCGATCACTGAGCCCCCTGGGTGGGAAGTAGGACCCGTCACGTGCCCTAAGCCATTCTCCCAGCCTTGGAGAGGGAACAAATTAACAAACAGAGAAAAAATAAGCTGTTAGCTCCCCTAAGCCAGGAACTCAGTGTTGGCATAGCTCCTTTGCCTAGGCACAGGCATAAGGGGTCCACGGACTCTGAATGCCTTTCACCCCTGCATAGACTTTTGTGGGCCAATTTCAACAGCATAGGCCCTCATTATCACAGTACAACAGGGTATATACCTGAAGTCTAACTTCAACTGTTTCAGCTTTGAAGTGGCAGGTTGGTGACATTTGACTCTGCTATGCCCATTAAGCAGGTTACTCACCTGCCCACACCAGGGGCCTGAGGACTGGTGGCTCCACCCATGCCACCTAGTCACCCACAACAGGGGTCCAAGAATAAGTAGTGCCCCCCAGACCTTACAGCCAACAGCACTGGGTGCTCATAGTTCGGCTGCAAAAGCCACCCACCCACTCACTGTAGGCAACAGGGACACAGTTTCCTCCCAGACACTCAGGGGCAGCCGTCAGCCCCCTGCCTTGCTCAGCGCATGACCCCCTACTGCAGCCAGATACCTGTGCCTACACCAATCATCCATGCCCGTCTAGGACTGTAGGTGAAAGCCTGCACCACACACTTGGTGACCAACTACCTGAGCTGAATCCATACAAGAAAAGTTAATGGACTCCTGGGCTCACATACTTAGTAACAGATCTAACCACCTGGTGACAGGACATTAGTGCTTCAAAGGAGCCAATAATCAAACTAGCTCACATGAGCAGCCTATTTGGGCATATCAAAACAAAACAAGAAGCTAGGACACAGTAAGCAAACATAAAATAAATTATAATAACTTACTGATGGCTCAGAGACAACAGTCAATATTAAATCACATAAAAAGGCAGACCATGATGGCTTCAGCAAGCTCCCAAAATAAAGAATCAGTAAATTTTCTGGAGGAAGAGAATTACTTGGAATTACTGGAGGCAGAATACAAAAGATTAATATACAGAACTCTTCAAGAGATCAGGAAGGAGATGAGGCAAAATGCAGAAAAAGCCAAAGAACATACAGACAAAGCAATAGAGGATCTTAAGAAGGTTATTCAAGAGCATAATGATTAATTTAATAGCTGCAAGAATCCACAGACGACAGCAATCAGAAATCCAGAAGACTAACAATAAAATTTCAGAATTAGACAACTCAGTAGAAAGTCATATGAGCAGAATTGAGGCAATAGAAGTCAGAATTAGTGAGATTGAAGATAGAGCACTTGACACCAACTTATCTGAGGAAAAATCAGATAAAAGAATTTTAAAAAATGAAGAAACTCTAAGAATTAATGTAGGAATGTATCAAGAGAAATAACCTACAAGTGACTGGAGTACCAGAACAAGGGGATGATAACAGAAAATACAGAGAGAATTGTTGAAGATTTGTTGACAGAAAATGTCCCTGATATCGTGAAAGATGAGAAGGTACCTATCCAAGATGCTCATCGAACCCCACATAAGGTAGATCCCAAAAGAAAGTCACCAAGACATATTATAATCAAACTTGCCAAAACCCAAAGATAAAGTAAGAATTTAAGAGCAGCTAGGGCTAAACAAAAAGTCATCTACAAAGGAGAATCAATAAGACTAAGCTCAGACTACTCAGCAGAAACCACACAGGCAAGAAGGCAATGGGATGACATATACAAAGCCTTGAAGGAAAAAAACTGCCAGCCAAGGATTATATATCCAGCAAAACCGTCTCTCAAATATGATGGCAAAATTAGGGCATTTCCAGATAAACAGAAGTTTAGGGAATTTGCAAAAACGAAACCAAAACTACAAGAAATACTAAAGGGAGTTCTCCAGTTAGAAAATCAGTAACATCAGATAACAGCCCAAGAGTAGAACACAGGACAGAGCAACCAGATATCAACCCAGATGGGGAAGTCACAAAATTAAATCAAAGCTAAAACACTGAAAATAGGAAAAGAGATGTCAATATGTAACCGATGACAACATTAAAACAAAAAAGAGGGACTAAAAAAATGTAGTCGTAGATCTTTCATGTGGAGAGGAAGTCAAGGTGATACAAAGAAATAAAAGATTGATTTAAACTTGGAAAAATAGGGGTAAATATTAAGGTAACCACAAAGGAAACTAACAATCCTACACATCAAAATTAAAAAAACAAGAAAAACATAAAGACTAGAACACAGGACAGAGCAACCAGATATCAACCTAGATAGGGAAGTCACAAAAATAAATCAAAGCTAAAACACTGAAAATAGGGAAACAGATATTAATATGTAAAAGATGACAACATTAAAACAAAAAGGAGGGAAGAATAGACTGGACTATAAGACATAAAATGATACTCGTGAAGAGTATGCTTCTCAGTTCAAGTAGATACACGAGGCTGAATGGGCAGCTCCTGTCCAGAGGCTAGATGAGAAGGCAGAAAGGGATAGGAGCTGGTTGAATGGACACGGGAAATTAAGAGTGGAAAGGAAGAATGTACGGCCACATTACAGGGATGGCAAGTAAGGTCACATAACAATGTATGTATAAATTTTTGTATCAGAAACTAACTTGAGCTGTAAACTTCCCCTAAAGCACAATTTAAAAAAAATAAAAGAAGAGAAAAACCAAACCAAACCAACAAAGACAAGAAACTCGAAACACTGCTCCCTATAAAGCATGTAGCACAGGGTCTGGCACAGGGTGCATGTTCAGGAAATGATGGTGCTCCTTAGTCCTGCGTCCCTTCACAGCTTGGCCTCTGTCCCAGTGCTAGCAGATGTCTATACAGGACATGGGACGCAGCAGATGCATCATTAGCCATCCTACATGCATAGAAGCCATTAAACTAGATGAGTTCCTTGGCATGCTCTAATATAAACCTTCTTTAGATTTGAGCTTAAGAAATGGGGAGACTCCTTTGGCTATAATTTAGTGAATAATTTGTGGCACTTAGATAGCAACACTGTATATGGAAGGTGCAAGTATTATTCTTATTTTACGACTGGATAAATCAAGTCTCCTTCCAGACACTTTTCTAGCAGTCCTACTTTCTTATTTTAGAAACACATCCAACAGGAGAAAGGCTCAGCCCAATAAAAGCTGTCTAAGACCTCCAGTTCTGAGGTGCAAGGCTGGGTTATGTGTCTTGGGGGCTGCTGTCTCTGCCTTCTCCAGAGCAGAGCCCCAGCTGGGGCTCTTTGGAACGTGGAACTGTTCAAAAACAAAGAGTTCTAAGGCCAGAGGCCAATTGCCAGAAGGCCTTTGGAGCTCAGCTAGTGAACGCTGCAGATTTGATGAAGATTGGACCAGGTATTCTTTAAGCCTGTTTCAGCTTTGAGAGTCGATGACTCAAGATCTGTTTTGCTGCAGCTTCTATTTTACTTTTCTACCAAGAATAGGAGCTGGCTTTTGCACTCTTGGATCTCCTACTTTCCCCTAAGTGGTAAATGCTATCTCATTGAAGTACTACTTCAGCATCTGTGTGGTAGTGGGACAAACTCTGCATCCTGAGCCAGAAACCCTAGGTTCAAGACTTGGCGCTGCCACTTACTGGCTTGTCCTTTTAAGCAAAGACATAATTTCTATGTTTATGTCGATAAAATGGAGATAATAATAGCTAATAATATTTGCTTCTTGGGGTCGCAGGGATTAAAATAGTGTATGTGAAAAAGCCTGGCACAGTCTCTGTCCCTAATGTTCTGATTCGAAATAGGCGGTCAACAAATGCTAGTTCTCTCCCTCTTTACTGCCTCCTTTAATGGAAGGGCATTGCTTTTATTCCAGATTCAGAAAATGAGGGTTGAATCTGAATCTCACTGAATTTTAGTTTCCTCAAGTATAAGATGAGAAAAGTACAATAAAGTTTACACTTAGTTTGTTAATAATCAGTCATCAGGTATTGGACCTCGCACTCAAATATATATTATTTCTAACCTTCCCAAAAGAAGTGCTGGGGGCACAACTGTTAAGTGGTAGGCTGATAACAGAAAGTTTGGCAGTTTGAACCTACCAGCGGCTCTGCAGGAAAGAAGACCTGGTGATCTGCTCCCATAAAGATTAAATCCGTTGCCGTCGAGTCAATTCCAACTCATAGCGACCCTACAGGACAGAGCAGAACTGCCCCATAAGGTTTCTGAGGAGCAGCTGGGTGAATCTGAACTGCCAACATTTTGATTAGCAGCCATAGCTCTTAATCACTGCACCACCAGGGCTCCCCATAAAGCTTACAGCATAGGAAACCATTTTGGGCAGTTCTGCTCTCATATACTGTTGCTTTGAGTCGGAATCAAGTCAACAGCACACAACAGCAACACAATCTTCCCAAGGAGTCCCTGGGTAGCACAAGCAGTTAAGCACTTGACTACCAGCCTGAAGGTTGGTGGTTTGAATCTACCCAGAGGTGCCTTGGAAGACAGGCCTGGCAATCTGCTTCTGAAAGGTCACAGCCTTGAAAATCCTATGGGGCAGCTCTACTCTGCATACATGGGGTCACCATGAGTCGGAATTGAATAGACGGCAATTAACAACAACAATCTTCTCAACAACTTGGCATGTGAGGAATTATCACCACCTAACAGAGGATGAAACTGAGGGTCAGGGAAGTGAAGAAACTTGCTTAAGGTTATTGTCTGAGTCAGACCTGCCTTCAAACCCAAGTCTCTCAACTCAAAGCTTTTGCTCTTTCCACGGAATGCCACTCCCATCACCATTATTACCATATACTCCACCACCGGTCTCACCTGGCCCCCCTTCCTCTTGGGCTGCTGGGCCCAGTAGATTTTTATGTGTTAATTTTTAGTGATTTTGAATTCATTAATTAAAAAAAAATGTATAAAAAGTAACTTTATGACTTGAAGGGTACAAAATGGCAGAGGGTCACCCTTTTAAAGGATGATAATTTATAATCACCTCTACCCACCACATCTGGGCCATGAACTTGGGTTACCTTTTGCCCTCTTCCTCAGGGGAAGGTGGAATGATCAAAGGAGGGGAGGCTGTCTTTCTCTGGTTGTTGCATCAGGCCTCACCCTCTCCATGTGGCTAGGTTAGCTTGGTCCAAGATAACAGAGTCAGTAAAGATCCAGGTACCTCTAAAATAAGTGCGACTCTGTTTAAAGGTTTGACTTGGGTAGCAAAGCCATGGTGCCCTTCCCTTGCCTTTCCAGTTCCTGGTCACATGATAACCTGGAAGAGGCTTGAAGTCACTTATCCTTAACACCCAGCAAGGGCTGGGTTTGTAAAATGACGTGGATCCATTAGGGACGATGGTAACTGTGTAAGCTGCTTTTAATAACATCAAATACAGCACAGCACAGTCTTCTTTCTTCTCAGACCCCACGTGCTGATGGCCTGGCCCACATGCTCTGTGGCTGAACTGAAAAGCCAAGGGCAGTTGATGGATCTAAATCTACCTGAGACACAGCATTGGAGGCTCAGGCATTAAGCTCTGGCCTGTCACACTGGAGACCCATATTTAATTTTCTAGCCCAAGAATATGAACTTTCGGCTTCTTTGTATCTCGGTGCAGAGTAGTGAAAAGAGCTTGGGACTGGGTGTAAGGAGATGTGGGTCCTAGTTCTAGTTCCGTCAACTGCTGGCTGTGTGCATCTTCTCGTTCCAAGCAGCTCCTCATGTCCCTTCCAGCACTAAAGAACTATGATTCTATAAATAATGTTAATAAGCATGAATTTCTTACTTATAGTGGGGCTCTGTTATCTATAGCAGGACTCTCCAAAGTAGGGTAAGGGAAAGAAATACTAGAATTTCTTTTTCTATTTATTTTAATCTCGTTCTTTTCATATATTTAATATCTATATCAATAAGGTAATACAGATATATAATTTATAAACAAATAATATATTGGGAGCATGTGCTTAAAAGATTTTTGCTGAAGGATGTGAGATCAAAAAAGCGTGGAGACTACTGGGTGACACAGAAGTCACCGGGAGGCTCTGCTTGCAGACTGGGACCTCTGGTGCTCCTGTGACCTACCAGAGATGTTTATTGGAGCTTTGGATGGAGGAAGGGTAAGACAGTGGAAAGAGAATGGCCCTGGAGTGCCACCAATCTTTAGACATAAGCCTAATCTCTGTGAGCCGTTTTTCCCCACATGTTAACTAGGAGTAATAAAGTACTACCTATCTCAGAAGGTTACAGAAAATATTAAATGTGATAATACAGATAAAATCTGTGCTCAATTCAAGTTGCTCCCTTTCCCCAACATGGGGTGCCATGTTACACAGGTTTCATTTTAGATGCTTAAAAGATGTGCGACCCCCACCCCCACCCCCTGGGAAATTCCTTTTATTGCTTTTCAGGATTTTATTGCTTCTCCTGTCTCACAGTTAAGCCTCCCTTACCAGATGCCAAAGCCTAGATCCATGCACACAGTTAGGCACACAATGCCCGAGGGGGTGGGAGGGCCATGCTGGGGAGAATCTTGGTCTTTCCAGCCCTCTGAGTACTTCATACTTCCAAGAGTTTGGGGCTTGTCCAGGATTCAGGACAACACTAAAGGACATTTAGGAAGGGTTCCCTCCAACAGAACAGCTTGGGTTTTCTGCTCCTTCATTCAAAGACCATTGTCAAGTTCAGTGAGATTGATACTCCGTCTATTGTCATAAGTCCTAGCTCTGCCACTAACTTGTCGAAGGCCTTGGGCAAGTTTCTCAAATATTCTCAGCTTCAATTTCCTCAGTTATAAAAAGGGGCGAGTAACATCTGTGTTGCCAACCTCCTAGGCTTACTTCGTGGGCGAAATGAGATGCTTTCGAATGAAAATACTTAGTAAGAAATGAAAGCGACTGAAAGTATCAACCTTCCTGTTGGTTCATTTAGTACTAGTTCATGCTCATTTTTTCATTTTCATGAAAAACCACTGCTTTTTATAGGCTAAGAAGGGGAAAGGATTGGTAAGTACTGACCATTCTCATCAGCTCTAGAGATGAATGATTTAGTATCATCACCTGCCTTATCATTATCCTTGCCCTGCCTGCATCCTCAGCTCTTGACGAGGTCAATTTCCAGCACACACAAAAAAGCCTGTGGCTGTGGTCGGGAACAATCCGGCCACAGTGTTCCTCTCATGTTGTTGATCCTTTAATTTCCTCCAGCAGATTCCTGCAGGGGACTAAATTCTAAGGTTTACGCTACTATTTTGGACTAATCATCTACAACAGCCCTAAGCACCCAGCCCCTCTCTCACTTTTGCTGTCCAGCTACTGCTCTGGATGGCAAGGCTGATAATTGGTACGTGATCCCAGCCAACAGGCAAGAAAGATGCAAGGAGCTGGTTCACTGGACCTTAAATATCCTGACCACAACTTTTCAGCTCGGGCGGCCATGGAGGAAGCATGAATCATACCCAAGAGGTGAGGCTGCTGCTTAGGGAAGGCCTCCGCAATGACATTTTTCACGCTTTTAATAAACCACTGTATTAATAGAACTCACGAAAGCTGAATTTAATGAAAGTCTTAGGCCCTAAGGCCTGAACTTTTCTTTTGTATTGCAAAACAAAACCAACTAGTCCAATTCAAATTAACTCCAGAAAACGCAAAGATTTTAATGAGGTCATTTTCATTCTTTCTTTTTCCCTTTTCCTTTCTCCACTCTGTCATTTTCTAATTTTGCTGGTGATTACAATCTATTGGGATAAAAGGAAATGTACAGGAGGCAGAATAAATAAAATATGAGAAATATATTCAGACAGTAACAAGTTTCTCTAGAAGGATTCTTTAAGGAAAGTTATTGATCAGTGAAAACAGTTCATATGAGAATATTTTAAAAGGTAGACAAGGTGAAAAATAAAGATGCTTTCAACCACCTGTAACACAGTCTGATTTAAAATTCAATTTTATAAAAGTTCCTTTACTTAGACCTGTTAAGCAACACTTCATAGCAGACATTATACTCCAATCCCATACAATACTAGTGCTCCCAAACAATCACTCCAGAAATAATAAGAGGACAAGTCCTTTATTTTTCAGATTTCTGGAGTTGTGTACTTTGGAGTCCTTTGGAACTACCCTGGGAGAATGAAATGTGCTGCCATGCACCTGGCTGTCAACTATTCAGAAGCTATGGGGGCAGGAAATAGCTCTGCGGCAGCTTCCATGTTTGCAGGAGTTAGTGAAAAGACATCATCTTTTTTTCCCTCACAGCTATGTTCATAAACAAATGTTCACTCTCCAACCCTTATCCCAATTTGGAGCATATTTACCCAATAGAGTAAGCCTTCAAATATTTCCTTGTCCTTCATGGAGCAGAAAGGCACAGCACCGATTGCCTAGCTTCCAGTCCATCCTAAGAGCTTGCTCTCAGGCTTTCTCTGGAAGGCAGGTCAATAAACCTCAAAGGGCAAGGAACCCCCATTTGAGCCACAGGACTGTAAAGTCATCCAAGATGTTGTGAGGGAAACTATTTCAAATGTGCTGCCTTCAGTGTCAAGAGGCAGGCTGTAGAGGGGACTGGGAAAAAATCCAGACCCAGAGCTGCCTTTGTCTTGGTTGATTCCTCCTTTCAGAGATCAGGCTCAGCTCTCATTCCTGCAAGGAAGTCCCTGGTTGGCATCAAGGCTGGCCTCAGGCATAAGATCCTAATTATTTGAATGGTATTCGTTTTCATAGCTCTTTTTATTTTTTTTAAATGTGTCCAGGTCGATGGCATTTTAATGCCTTATTAAACGGGGATTTTACAGCAGTCTGTCTGTTCAGTTTCTGGGCCCATGCCTGTACTTTGTATGCAGGGATTTTATCTTCCCTGCTGGCCAAAAATATTTTCCGAATTCCCTGTAAAAGTTTTCGAGATTTCCTAAGACAAATAGAGTTCCACCAGCTCTAAAATGACCTCGATGCAGTCGGAATTACATCCAGACACATGCTCTCCCTCTTGTTTACACGAAGAACTTCTCTTCACTTGTACTCATTAACTGCCCGTTATGAGTACACCAAACTTGCTCCACAAATGTGCTTGTGCGTAAAAACACAACTCCACCTGGGACGGCTCCCCAGAATCGCATCTTTCACTGGTTTCTTCCATCTTCTCAGATGGCGCTTTGGCTTTGAAGGCAGCATCAATAAAGCCTGTCCTGGATGAGGGGTTTACATAAGAGTGCAGCAACTCACAGCTGAGGGGAGCAGCCAGACCTGCAACAAGAACATGGCTGTCGTGAAGACCACGGAGCCCGCCTACGAGAAAAATCAGCCAAGCCTTTTTGTTTTCTTGCCGATGTTTAAAGTTTTATGAAAATGTGTTGTTTTTTCAGAAAGAAGCTGAATGTAGAAAGTACTTGTTATAAGCTACAGGTCAGGCAACGTAGTATCATGGGTAGAACCTAGAACATAGGTTCAAATCTTGTTTCTGGTACACTTTACATGCGCGCTGGTGGCACAGTGGGTAAGCACTGGGCTGCTAACCAAAATGCTGGCAGTTCAAATCCACCAGCTGCTCATTGGAAACCCTATGGGGGCTGTTCCACTCTGTCCTATAGGGTCGCTACAAGTAGGAATCAACTTGATGGCAACGGGTTATGTGTGCTCTTGGGCAAATAATTGGAGTCTCAGTTTTTTCATTTAAAAAGTGGAGGAAATTATATATTGTATATGGAGTCTCTCAGTGGTGCAAACAGTTTAACATTCTTGGCTGCTAGTCAAAAGGTTGGAAGTTTGAGTCTACCCAGAGGGACCTCAGAAGAAAGGCCTGGTGATCTGCTTCTGAAAAATCAGCCATTGAAAACCCTATGGAACACAGTTCTACTCTGATACACATGGGGGTTGCCATGAGTTGGAGTTGATTCTATGGCAAGTGGTTTGATTTTTGAGATATATATATATCAGGGTTGTCACGCAGATTTAAATGAAATAATGTATACAAAACATTTAGGGCAACGACTGACAGGAGTGCTTGTAAATAGTAGCCACTATTACTATTTCATGAGGGACCTTAGGATTTGGGCAAAAACACGCCCATTGTGTATACTGAGGCTTTGCTAAGGGTTCTGGAGGTGGGGTGGGTTGGGGGGAGATGATGCCAGGTACTGAATGCTGACTTTGGGCCAGATGCAGCAGTAAGTGGTGGAACTAGGATTCGAATCTAGATCTGACTCCAAAACCTGTGCTGGTTCCACGCTCCAGATTGGAAAAAGTGTTGAGATTAAATATGAAGAGTTATGTCAGCCGCCTACAAGACAACTTAAGCCTGAACCAGACCAGAGGGGGCTCATTTTGCTTAGATGGCATCAAAAAACCCTTTAATGCTAACTGCTTTAGCTACCAGGAAGGTCCCTATGAATTTCTATTTTACTGGATTAACTTTGAGCATTACCCTCTTGGTGGTGTTTCACTAAAAATGCCAAATTTAACATTTAAGACAGATAAATACCCTGGAGAGGAATTGGTAGGGATGCTCAGCCCATTCTTCAGAACATATCACTTATTCCATATCTGCTGGCATTAAACATATCACAACCAAAGATGGAAGATTGCTTAATGGAAAGGTTGGCAAGTTGGAAAGGACAGTTAATCAGGGGTCATGTTTATGCCTCTACGGTTAAAATTGGTCTTTTTTTTAACTAGAACTTTCCACTTTCACGGAATCAATGAATGCCTTCAATTTTAATTATTTTTCATTCCTAGAAATTCTATTTGATTCATTTTCAAGTCAGCTTAGTCTTTTTTTTTATCTTGCTTTTTCTGATGTTTCTGATCTCTTCTCTTTATGTATTTCATTATTTTAAACATATTTAAAAATAATCTCTGGATGATAGTTCTATTATCTGAGGCTTTGGGGATGGGTCTAATGCTGTCATTTATTGGGTCTACCAGTATTCCACAACAGATTTTTTCTTCCACTGTTTTATAATTTTGTAAGAACTCATCCTAAACCAGGCTTTAACGCTTGCCTGCTCCCTTCGAAACAGTTTTGTTTTCTTTCGAGGACTACATTGTATGTTGATTTTTCAGCTTGGGGGTACTTAGACTATGCAGGAAGTATACATCCAGACTCCAAACCCAAAGGAGGGCAGGCCAGTGGTTAAGAGGAATTTCTTTGTCTTGTGCTGGGTGAGAGTTTTTGGGAGTTTTGACTTATTCATGAGTCTCAATATCAACTCCTCTACTTCCTATGACCCAATACCTCATTTCCTGTCCTCTTATGTCAGTTAAAATTCAAGCCCCTGGCAATCTAGAAGAATAGACCTGGAGACTTACACTAGGAGAGAAGTCCTATTACAAAGCTATAGTAATTAAGGCAGTATGATACTGTTGCAAAGATAGACAAATAGATCAATTGAACAGGACAGTCCAGAAATAGATACAGAAATTTATGATACCCGAATTATGAAAAAGGTGATACTGCAGTGGAAAAGAATGGTGCTGGGTCAATTGGATATCCATATGAAACAAAAACTCCATGTGGAGTTTTGATCCCTGCTTGACACCATGTACAAAATAAATTCCAGCTGGATCGTGATCTACATATGAAATCTATATATGCGATCTGTGGGGGCAGTGATGGCTCCGTGGTAGAATCCTTGGCTTCCATATGGGAGACCCAGGTTTGATTCCTGGCCGATGCACCTCAAGCGCAGCTACCACCCATCTGTCAGTGGAGGCTTGTGTGTTGCCATGACGCTGAACAGGTTTCATTGGAGCTTCTAGACTAAGACACACTAAGAAGGAAGGCCTGGCAATCTATTTCCAAAAAAATCAGCTAATGAAAACTATAGATCACAGCAGGCCAATCCTGTTGTACATGTGGTCACCATGAGTCAAGGGTCTACTCAACAGCAGCTAACAACACCAACAACAGTGAGAAATATAAATACGAATCTAAATATGAAATATAAAACAGTGAAACATTTAGTTCTGTTAGAGTTTGTTTTATGTATTTTGGAGCCCTGTCATTGGGTGCGTAGATATTTATTATGGTTATATCTTCAGTGTGGATTGTCCCTTTAATCATTATATAACGTCTTTTTTGTCTTTTATGGTAGATTTTATTTTAAAGTCTATTTTATCTGAGATTAGTATTGCCACTCATGCTCTTTTTTAGTTGCTGTTTGCTTGGTATACTTTTTTCCATCCTTTGATTTTTAATAAAACTATGAAACATTTAGAAGAAAACATGGACCATGACGTTGGGGTAAGCAAAGATTTCTTAAAGAGGACACAAAAAACACTAATCATAATGGAAGAAACTGATAAATTAGTCTATATTGAATTAAAAAATTTCCGTTTATCAAAAGATACCACTAAGACAATGAAAAGTCAAGTACAAAATAGAAGATATTGAAGATATATATATATCCTGACAAAAGACTCAAATCTAGACTATATGAAGAGTAAATCCAGAATATATAAAGAGGATACCTAAATTACCAAGATACGTATGAAAAGGTACTCAAATTCAACAGTCATCAGGAAAATGCAAATTATGACCACAATGCAATACCACTGTAAAAAATCAATCCCGTTGCTGTTGAGTCAATCCTGACCCATACGACCCATAGCAACCCTATAGAATAGAGTAGAACTGCCCCATAGGGTTTCCGAGGCTGTTAATCTTCACAGAGGCAGACTGCCACATGTTTCTCCCATGGAGCAGTTGGTGCATTCAAACCACCGACTTTTTGGTTAGCAGCTGACCTCTTTAGCCACTGTGCCACCAGGGCTCCTCAAGACCACTATACCACCACCAAAATAGCTAAAATAAAAAAGACAATATTGAACGTTGGTAGAACTCTCATACACAGCTTTCCTCAAGGATACCAGAAGAAAGTCATTTTTGGGCAGGCAGACACTTGGGTTGCATTTAGAGTCTAGTTGGGAAGACAACACAAGTAAAATCATGAGTATGATACAAAACAGTGTGAGATAGGTGCCACAAAAGGGGTACGTGCAAAGGACTATTGGAGTTCTGAGTAAGGAAACAGAAACATTGAAAATCACTATGTAGGAGGGAGGGCTTTAATATTAATGAAAGTAGAATGAGATAGAAGTATTTAAATGCATATATAAATAAAAGCAATGTGCACACCAACACAAACACAGATAAATATGCTATGACTTAGTAAAACGGTAACAATGACATCTGCATAGTAAATTTAAGAGCACTTTTTAAAAGTAAACTTAACATTCACCATTTCTTGATTAAATGAATCAACGAAAGAAGAAATTGTTAAAGTAATTTAGAATGAGAAATTGATAAATCAATACAACTCATCAAGCAGGAAAGACTGTAAACTAAAGGAATGAATGGCTTACAAAGAGTATCTGAGATCCTAAATTGCTATGTTTACTGGAAAACAAATTTGTCTAAAGAAAGAGTAAGTAGTGTAAATACTAGGGCATCTCATTACTTCACCAAGATCACACATCCTGGTGCTAGCCAGGCCCAGGTGAATTGATGAATAGGCAAATCAAGGGAAAAAGCCCTAATTAGAAAGCTTCTTGAATTCTGCATACCAATATTAAACCAAACCTGTTGCTGTTGATTCCTGCTCACCGCATCCCTATAGGTTCAGAGCAGAACTGCCCCATAGGGTTTCCAAGGCTGTAATCTTTATGGAAGCAAACTGCCACATCTTTCCCCCATGGAGCAGCTGATGTGTTCCAACTGACAACCTTTAGGTTAGCAGCTGAGTGCTTAACGGTTGCACCACCAGGGCTCCTTGAATTCTGTATAAAGAGCAGTAAAGATAGAATTCGGAGCTTTTAGCCAAAACCCCACTGCAACTGCCTCCTGATTCATTCTGGCCATAGCTGGGAACTCTGAGTAGATTATGGCAACTAAGAAGTACCTGTGTGTGTGTGGGCGAGGGGGGGGGGCGAGGGGGAGGAGAGGGAAAGAGAGAATGAATGAAGAGTATAGGTGACATTTGTGAATAAAACTTTGTGATTAATATAATGAAAATATGAATGTGTAATGGTAACTTTGTACTAAGTGGTCCTCCCTAAGATTTTGTGGTTGTAAAAATAATACTTGCTTTTCATTTAACAAATACAGTTACGTTCCGCATAACGTCCCTTCGGGTAACGTCTGACTGTATATGGTTCGTGGTCCCATAAGGTTATAATAGAGTTCGGAAATCCCAATCAGAGAACGGGACGTAGTGGATTTAGGCACTTTGCACCCGACAATCACCAAGATCCTCAAAAACAAAGAAAAAATTCTCCAAGCTGTTAAAGGATAGGCTCCACAGAAAGCTACAAGGCTAACGAAAATGCCAGAGGGACCTATATCAGACGGAGAAATCGCTAACGACGTGGATTGAGGACGAAACATAAAAGTGAATTCCTCTCAGCACGTTGATGATCACTGCTAAGGAACGAAGCTTGTTCGAGATGCTTAAAGAAAAAGCAGGACCAGACTATGATACTGAGTTTAGTGCTAGCTCTGGGTGTTGGTTCAAGAGCTTCAAACAACGTTTTTTGCTGCATAATGTGAAAGTGAGTGGTGAGTCTTCAAGTGCTGATGGGAGGGCAGCAGAATTTGTTGAAACCTTGGATTAAACTAATTGTAGAGGGAGGTAATTTGCCTCAGCAAAATTTTAATGTGGACGAAACCTCCTTATTCTGAAAGTGAATACCTGAAATGAACTTCATCCGTAATATGGTGTTCGTACAACATCCAAATCATATAATGTCCTATTTCACAGAACTTACCCTGGATGTTAAGTGACACATGACTGTATATGGAACATGGTGAGTGAGCTGAGTTGGAATGTTTAAGCAAATGGTTCCAGTATAACATAAAATGCTCTGAACAACAACTATTTCTCTACTATAGTCTTCACACAGACCAAATATGTGGATGCAAGTCTGAGGAGAGTGGCGGAGGAAAGGTTTAGGCCAAAGATCACAAATGGGCTGAACAGGCTGGCTGCTGTTCATGGACTACCATTTTTCTAAGGTAAGGGGAACAAACATTTGCTGAGAGCTGTGTGCCAAGTAGACACCTGATCTGTATTCTTATTGATTCTTACGAGACAGTAAGGCAGATGCAATGATCTTCATTTAACAGACAAGGAGACTGAGGCCCTGAAAGATTACATAGTGGAAAAGGATTGTAAATTGTTTAGATACCAGGATTGTTCAACTCTGTAGTATCACCATGAATCTTAAGTAAGGATAAGGATTTCTTTTTATAATTTCTTACTGATACTCAGGAACAACAAAGTCTTTTTGAGATCTTGATGGTTGTTTGACACTAAGAAGAATTCCCCCAGAACAGGTGAAAGTTATCGACAAAAGCGCGAACATTTTGGAGGCCTTTGGAGACAGTAACACCAGCTGAATCAACTCCAGATTTCTCCCAACCAGTAGTATCCAAACAGGGACTAGGGGAGCCATTCCTTAGCAGTGAACTAAATCCCAGCTTATTTCTCCTCCAGGGAGAAGCAATTATGTAAGAAAATAATGAAGTTGGTATTAAAAAGCTATATTAAAACTTTTGCTTATCAAAAGTCAGTATAATTAAGCAAAAAGACTAGTCAGTAATATATTTGTAACACATTAAGTGACAAAGGTATGGCATATATAAAGACTTTCTACAAATTAAAAGGAAAAAGACAAGTAGTTCCATAGAAAATGGGTAAAAGACTTGAACAGGCACTTCTCAAAATATGACTGACTGATAAACATATGAAAATATGCTCAACTTCATTGGAAATCGAGGAAATGCAAATTAAAAATACAATGAGAGGAGGCAGGACCAAGATGGAAGAATAGTCAGACGCTTCTGTGGACCCTTTTACAACAAAGACCCAAAAAAACAAGTGAATCGATCATATCAGGTTTGCAGGGATGGTTCAACATTAGAAAAACGATCAATGTAATGCGTCGCATGACTAAAACAAAAGACAAGAACCACATGATCTTATCAATCGATGCAGAAAAGGCATTTGACAAAGTCCAACACCGATTCATCATAAAAACTCTCAGCAAAATAGGAATAGAAGGGAAATTCCTCAACATAATTAAGGGCATTTATACAAAGCCAACAGCCCACATCATCCTAAATGGAGACAGTCTGAAAGCATTCCCTTTGAGAACAGGAAACCAGACAAGGATGCCCTTTCTTACCACTCTTATTCAACATTGTGCTGGAGGTCCTAGCCAAAGCAATTAGGCTAGAAAAAGAAATAAAGGGCATCCAAACTGGTAAGAAGTAAAAGTATCTCTGTTTGCAGACAAGATGATCTTCTACACAGAAAACCCCGAAGAATCCACAAGAAAATTACTGGAACTAATAGAAGATTTCAGCAAAGTATCAGGATACAAGATAAACATGGAAAAATCAGTTGGATTCCTCTACACCAACAAAGAGACCTTCGAAGAGGAAATCACCAAATCAATACCATTTACAATAGCCCCCAAGAAGATAAAATACTTAGGAATAAATCTAACCAGAGACAAAAGACCTATACAAGAAAACTACAAGACATTACTGCAAGAAACGAAAAGAGACCTACATAGGTGGAAAAACATACCTTGCTCATGGATAGGAAAACTCAACATTGTGAAAATGTCAATTCTACCCAAAGCGATCTACAGATACAATGCAATCTCAATCCAAATTCCAACAACATTTTTTAATGAGATGGAGAAACAAATCACCAACTTCATATGGAAAGGGAAGAGGCCCCAGATATGTAAAGCATTATGAAGAAGAAGAACAAAGTGGGAGGCCTCACACTACCTGATTTTAGAACCTATTATACCGCCATGGTAGTCAAAACAGCCTGGTACTGGTACAACAACAGATACATAGACCAATGCAACAGAATTGAGAATCCAGATGTAAATTCATCCACCTATGAGCAGCTGATATTTGACAAAGGCCCAAAGTCTGTTAAATGTGGCAAAAGACAGTCTCTTTAACAAATGGTGCTGGCATAACTGGATATCCATCTGCAAAAAAATGAAACAAGACCCATTACCTCACACACAATGCACAAAAACTAACTTAAAATGGATCAAAGACCTAAACATAAAATCTAAAATGATAAAGATCATGGAAGAAAAAATAGGGACAACACTAGGAGCCCTAATCCATGGCATAAACAGAATGCAAACCATAAATAACAATGCACAAACACCAGAAGAGAAACTAGATAACTGAGAGCTTCTAAACATCAAACAATGCTCATCAAAAGTCTTCACCAAAAGAGTTAAAAGACAACCTACAGACTGGGAAAACATTTTTGGCTATGACATACTGATCAGGGTCTAATCTCTAAAATCTACAAGATACTGCAAAAATTCAACCACAAAAAGATAAATAACCCAATTAAAAAATGGGCAAAGGATACAAACAGGCACTTCACCAAAGAAGATATTCAGGTGGCTAACATATACATGAGGAAATGCTCATGATGATTAGCCATTAGAGAAATGCAAATCAAATCTACAATGAGATACCATCTCACCCCAACAAGGTTAGCATTAATCCAAAAAACACAAAATAATAAATGTTGGAGAGGTTGTGGATAGACTGGAACAATTATACACTGCTGGTGGGAATGTCAAATGGTACAACCACTCTGGAGATCTATTTGGTGCTTCCTTAAAAAGCTAAAAATAGAAGTACCATAGGATCCAGCAATCCCACTCCTTAGAATATATCCTAGAGAAATAAAAGCTGTCACATGAATAGATATATGCACCCCCATGTTCATTGCAGCACTGTTCACAATAGCAAAAAGATGGAAACCACCAGGTGCCCATTAATGGATGAATGGATAAACAAATTATGGTATATTCACACAATGGAATACTATGCAACAATAAAGAACAACGACGAATCCAAGAAACATCTCATAACATGGATGAATCTGGAAGGCATTACTCTGAATGAAATTAGTTAGTCGCAAAAGGAAAATATTGTATGAAACCACTATTATAAGAACTCAAGAAAAGGTTTAAACACAGAAGAAAACATTCTTTGATGGTTACGAGGGTGGGGAGGGAGGGAGAGGGGAATTCACTAACTAGATAGCAGGCAAGAATTATCTTAGGTAGGTGAAGGGAAGGACAACACAGAATACAGGGGAAGTCAGCACCACTGGACTAAACCAAAAGCTAAGAAGTTTTCTGAATACAACCAAACACTTCAAGGGACAGTGTAGCAGGGGCAGGGGTCTGGGGACCACAGTTTCAGGTGACATCTAGGTCAATTGGCATAACAAAATTTCTTAAGAAACTTTGCATCCCACTTTGGTGAATGGCATCTGGGGCCTTAAAAGCTAACCATCTAAGATGCATCAATTGGTCCCAATCCACCTGGAGGAGAGGAGAATGAAGAACACCAAGGACACAAGGAAAATATTAGCCCAAAAGACAAAAGGGGCCACATAAACCAGAGACTCCATCGCCAGCCTGAGACCAGAAGAACTAGATGGTGCCTGGCTACCACCCATGACAGCCCTGACAGGGAACACAACAGAGAGTCCTTGATGGTGCAGGAGAAAAGTGGGGTACAGAACTCAAATTCTAGTAAAAAGACCAGACTTAATTGTCTGACTGAAACTGGAGAAACCCCAGAAGATATGGCTCCCGGACTCTCTGTTAACCCGGAACTAAAACCATCCCTGAAGCCAACTCTTTAGACAAAGAATAGACTGGACTGTGAGACATAAAATGATATTCATGAAGAGTGTGCTTCTTAGTTCAAGCAGATACACGAGACTAAATAGGCAGCTCCTGTCCAGAGGCGAGATGAGAAGGCAGAAATGGATAAGAGCTGGTTGAATGGACATGGGAAAGCCGGGGGGGAAAGGAGGAATGTGCAGTCACATTATAGGGATAGCAACTAGGATCACATAACAATGTGTGTATAAATTTTTGTATGAGAAACTAACTAGAGCTGTAAACTTTCACCTAAAGCACAATTAAAAAAAAAAAAAAAAACACAATGAGATACCATTTCACGTTGACTAGATTGCCAAAACTTAAAATGGCAAATAAAACCAAAACAGAAAGACTATAGAGCAACTGGAACAAATATACACTGCTGGTGGTCATTTGGAGCTCTGGTGACACAGTGATTAAAGAGCTGGGCTACTAACCAAGTCAGCTGTTCAAATCCACCAGCTGCTCCCTGGAAGCCCTATGGGGGAGTTCTACTCTGTCCTATAGGGTCACTGTGAATTGGAATCAACTTGATGGAAGTGGGTTTGGTTTTGGAGGTTTGGTGGTTGAGTACAACCATTTGGAAAACAATTTGGCATTATTTGGGAAGTCGAAGATATGCAAAGTCTATGACTCAGCAGGGATAAACTCTTGCTATGTTCCAGGGGGCAGGTTCCATAATGCTCAAAGCAGTACTGTCTGCAGTAGCAAAACACTGGAATCAATCCAAATATCTATCAGTACGAAAATGGTTAAATACATTTTAGTATAGTCATAGAATGCAATATTATACAGCAGTGAAAATGAATGAATTATAGCCATGCACATCAACAGTGATGAATCTTGCAAACATGTCGAATGAAAGGAATAAATTGCTGAAGAATATATACAGTGAGTCATCACTTTTATGAAGTTCAAAACAAAAACCCGAACTACACAGTTCAGGAAAATATTCTTACATAGGCAAGCCACATGAGAAAGAAAAGTCTAAGAGTAATAAACACGACATTCAGAGTAGGTTCACGTCCAGGGAAGAGGAAGTGGAATCTGATGGGGATGAGCGCAGAAGAGGTCTTTGGTGATATGGATGGTGTTCTTTTTCTTAGCCTGTGTTTTGGGTACGTAAGTGTTCATTTTATTATCCTTTATATCTAATATATACTTTTGACAACTTCCATTTTTCCTAGATTCATACTTCATACATTCCATGTTCTGATTATTAATGGATGTTTGCAGCTGTTTCTTCCCATTTTGAGTTGTGCCACATCAGCAAATGAAGGTCCTGAAAGTTCGACTCCATCCACGTCATTAAGGTCAACTCAACTTTGAGGAGGCAGCTCTTTCCCAGTTGTATTTTGAGTGCCTTCCAACCTGAGGGGCCCATCTTCCAGCACTATATCAGACAATGTTCCACTGCGGTTCACAAGGTTTTCACTGGCTACTTTTTTCAGAAGTAGACTGCCAGGTCCTTCTTCCTAGTCTGTCTTAGTCTGGAAGCTCAGCTGAAACATGTCTATCATGGGTAACCATGCTGGTATTTGAAACACCAGCAGCAAAGCTTCCAGCATCACAGCAACATGTAAGTCACCACAGTACAACAAACTGACAGGTTGGAAGTCGTCAAAAATGAAGTGGAGCTCATAAACATCGATATCCTAGGCATTAGTGAGCTGAAATGGACTGGTATTTGCCAGTTTGAATCAGACAATCATATGGTCTACTACATTTCAAGATCTATCCTGAAGTACAATGCTGTCAGTGATAGGATAATATCCACATGCCTACAAGGAAGACCAGTTAATGTGACTATTATTCAAATGTACGCACCAACCACTAAGGCCAAAGATGAAGAAATTGAAAATTTTTGCCAACTTCTGCAGTCTGAAATTGATCAAACATGCAATCAAGATGCATTGATAATTACTGGGATTGGAATGCAAAAGTCGGAAACAAAGAAGAAAGACTAGCAGTTGGAAAATATGGCCTTGGTGATAGAAATGATGGCAGAGATCACATGATAGAATTTTGCAAGACCAACGACTTCTTCATTGCAAATACCTTTTTTCAACAACATAAATGGTGGCTATACATGTGGATCTTCCCAGATGGAAAACACAGGAATCAAATTGACTACATCTGTGGAAAGAGATGATGGAAAAGTTCAGTACCATCAGTCAGAACAAGGCCAGGGGCCGACTGTGGAACAGAGCATCAATTACTCGTGTGCAAGTTCAAGTTGAAGCTGAAGTCCATGAGAGTCAAAGTACTACTTTGAGTATATCCCACATGAATTTAGAGACCATCTCAAGAATAGATTTGATGCATTGAACACTAATGACCAAAGATCAGACAAGTTGTGAAATGACATCAAGGACATCATACATGAAGAAAGCAAGAGGTCTTTAAAAAGACAAGAAAGAAAAGACCAAAATTGATGTCAGAAGAGACACTGAAACTTGCTCTTGAACGGAGAGCAACTAAAGCGAAAGGAAGAAATGATGAATTAAAAGAGCTGAACAGAAGATTTCAAAAGTGCCTTGAGAAGACAAAGTAAAGTATTATGAAATGTAAGACCTGGAGACAGAAAACCAAAAGGGAAGAACACACTCGGCATTTCTCAAGCTGAAAGAACTGCAGAGAAAATTCAAGCCTCGAGCTGCAAAATGGAAGGATTCTACGGGGAAAATATTAAACAACACAAGAAGCATCAAAAGAAGATGGAAGGAATACATGGAGTCACTGTACCAAAAAGAATTGGTCAATGTTCAACTATTTCAGGAGATAGCATATGATCAAGAACTGATGGTATTGAAGGAACAAGTCCAAGTTGCACTGAAGGCATTGGCAAAAAACAAGGCTTCAGGAATTGATGGAATAGCAACTGAGATGTTTCAACAAACAGATACAGCGCTGGAAGCGCTCACTTGTCTATGCCAAGAAATTTGGAAGATAGCTACCTGGCTAACTGACTGGAAGAGATCCATATTCGTACCCATTCCAAAAAACGGTGATCTAACAGAATACAAAAATTATTGAACAATATCATTAATATCACACACAAGTAAAATTTTGCTGAAGATCATTCAAAAGCCGTTGCAACAGTACATTGACAGGGAACTGCCAGGAATTCAAGCTGGATTCAGAAGAGGATGTGGAACAAGGGATATCATTGCTGATGCCAGATGGATCATGGCTGAAAGCAGAGAATACCAAAAAGAAGTTTACCTGTGTTTTATTGACTATGCAAAGGCATTCAACTGTGTGGATCATAACAAATTATGTATAACATTGTGAAGAATGGGAATTCCAGAACACTTAATTGTGCTCCTGAGGAACCTGTACTTAGACCAAGAGGCAGTCGTTCGAACAGGACAAGGGAATTCTGCGTGGTTTAAAGTCAAGAAAGGTGTATGTCAGGGTTGTAGCCTTTCACTATACTTATTCAATCTGTATGCTGAGCAAATAATCCTAGAAGTTGGACTATATGAAGAAGAATGGGGCATCAGGATAGGAAGAAGACTCATTAACAACCTGCAATATGCAGATGACACAACCTTGCTTGCTGAAAGCAAAGAGGACTTGAAGCACTTACTGATGAAGATCAAAGACCACAGCCTTCACTATGGATTACACCTCAGCATAAAGAAAACAAAAATCCTCACAACTGTCCATTAAGTAACTTCATGATAAATGGAGAAAAGATTGAAGTTGTAAAGGATTTCATTTTACTTGGATCCACAATCAACGCCCATGGAAGCATAGTCAAGAAATCAAACAATGCATTGCATTGGGCAAATCTGCTGCAAAAGATCTCTTTAAAGTGTTAAAAAGCTAAGATGTCACTTTAGGGACTAAGGTGTGCCTGACCCAAGCCATGGTGTTTTCAATCACCTCATATGCTTGTGAAAGCTGGACAATGAATAAGGAAGACTGAAGAAGAATTGATGCCTTGTAATTATGGTGTTGGTGAGAATAATGAATACATCATGGACTGCCAGATAATGAGCAAATCTCTCTTGGAAGAAGTACAGTCATAATACTCCTTAGAAGCAAGGATGGTGAGACTTTGTCTCACATACTTTAGACATGTTATCAGGAGGGACCATTCTCTGGAGAAGGACATCATGCTTGGTAAAGTAGAGGGTCAGCGAAAAAGAGGAAGACCCTTAACGAGATAGATTGACAGTGGCTGCAACAATGGGCTCAAGTATAACAATGATTGTGAGGATGGTGCAGGACTGGGCAGTGTTTCGTTCTGTTGTACACAGGGTCGCTATGAGTTGGAACCGACCTGACAGCAGCTAACAACAATATACACTTTATAAGTAGTTCTTTGAAGGCATAAAAAATAGTTTTAAAACCTGAAGAAAAATAGTAGTAAGGGCTAGAAACGCACTGGCTTTAGTAGGAACCTCACTAATTTCTCCTCCCCGATCAGTTAGTATTCATCAAGTGTTTTTACTTTGCCCTTAATGACTCTCTTCGGAATGGAATTAGCAGTGGATAAAAGGATCAGACAGCAGTAGGTAAAATTGTTAACTGTTGGTAGATCTGCGGCTTTCTACTGACATTTAAAAAGTAAAAGTTAAACTTCAGGTTTGAATGACCCGCAAATGTTCCATGGACATTTCAGTAATACCTCTAGCAATAAAGATGTTTCTGAAAATCCTTTTGTTGACAGAAACCTTGTTTCCAGAGATAGAAATCATGTAGGCGGCTTGAGGTTGGGCTTACAGCCATGGATTCCTCTCCCTGCTCCCAAACCAGGCGCCCAGCCAGACATTCCCTTTCTCCTCTGAGGTAAGTCTTCACTCCCCAGGTTGCCTGGCCTGTTTGGGAACCAGGGACACCATACTGCCCATGGATGGGGAGACCCTAAATTCTAGCTACCTTGCTCTTCCTTCAGCTAAACAGAGCATATGCTCAAGTTGCTGTCATTGTGCCTCGTCCTTAAGCTGCCAAAGCCCTAGAACTTGAAAAGACCAGATTCTTCAACTTCCCTCAGAGGAGGATGTTACAAGGAGCTGAGTTGCCTGAGTATTAAGTACTTGAACTAAATCATCTGATTCTGAGTTCTGTCACAACTCTCTGGGGCCCTGGCCACACCTGTAGAATTATTAACTCCTTGTATAGGGTCACAGAACTCTGGTGGCACAGTGGTTAGGAACTTGGCTACTAACCAAAAGGTCAGCAGTTTGGATCCACCAGCTGCTCCTTGGAAACTCTATGGGGCAGTTCTACTCTGTCCTACAAGGTCACTGGAATTGACTCAATGGCAGTGAGTTTGGTTTGGTTTTGGTTGTATAGGGTCAGGCCCTGGTGGCGCCAGTGGTTAAGCGTTTGGCTGCTAACCACCAGCTGCTCTGTGACAGAAAGTTATGGCAGTCTGCTTCCGTAGAGATTTACAGCCTTGGAAACCCTATGGCGTTGCTCTGAGTCAGAATTGACTCTAGCAGGTGGTTTGGGTTTGCATAGGGTCACTATGAGTCGGAATCGACGGCAGGGGTTTTTGGTTTGTTGTCACTTGTCTGATTTCTCAAACATTGGGATTTATAACATCACGCTTGGGAACTTTCTCTTGGGAATTTGCTTCCCAACTTACCTAATTTTTTGAATGTCTTTACTAGACTCAGTGGCCAGTGAGAGGTATCAGAGAAAGAGTAGAATGAGAAGAAATCTTAAAATGAGGAGATTAGAGGGCTTTTGACTAATGATCACTATAGATACCTTTACTTCTCTGAGTTAGCACTAAGTTGCTACCATCTATTATGGGTCAGGTTGTGTTGACATAGATGACACTTCTCTTTATACCAACACTGCAAGGAAAGTATAATTATCCCCACTTTATAAACAAAAAGGAGCCCTGGTGGCACAGTGGTTAAGCGCTTTGCTGCTAACCGAAAGGTTAGTGATTGGAACCCATCAGCCGCTCCTCGGGGGAAAAAGATGTGACAGTCTGCTCGCATAAAGATTACAGTCTTGGAAACTAAGAAGCAATTCTGCTCTGTTCTGTAGGGTTGCTATGAGTCGGAATGGACTCGAAAGCAACGGGTGTGTCTTTTTTTGTTTTCCTAATATATATAAACAAAGAAAACAGGTTTAAATGCATGTTGGGCAAGGTCACTTAACTTGTTAAAACCTGAACCGATTGCTCACTTCAACCCTCTATGAAACCGCCTCCAGTTGGCAATTCAAGTGTCTTTTAAGGTGAGGACAGCTCCAGCCCCTGGCAGTGAGCAGCAGTCAAGGTCACACGCACGGGACATGTTACTCTGAATATGCAATAACATTAGATTCCACTTACTTTCACTACCTTAGCTCAACGTATAGGGAAGCCATATTTTTGATAGAATAGTATTTCTTTTTCAAAACACATTTTCTGCAAGTCCACAGAAGCAGGACTTTGCTGCATTGTAGACCAACATCTTAGAAACTCGTTTTTACTCAATAAAGGTTTGAGGGTATTTATAAAAGTCCCAACAAATGTCTGAAACTAGAAATGACTATTTTTGAGCACACAGCTTAAAAACATCTAAGAGACTGGATGCCAAACATCGGCGTAGAGTGAATTTTTATGACTTGAGCTGTAAACCTATGAAATTAGGGGTTTAAAATGGAAATGCTGACACAATCTTTGCACTTCGTAGAAGGTCGAGTGCTGGTGAGGGCAGTGCTCTCCTCTTGCTGCCACCAGCCTCTGCTGTGCTAGGAAGCCTCCTGTCCAGCTTTTCTTTTTTTTTTTTTTAACTTCGGGGCCTCTTGTTCCTTCTCAAATCTCCCCAAGCCTCCATCTGGCCCGCTGGGAAAGGCTGCTCAGATACAGGCCCATCTGGAGAGGTTCAGTGTCAGGCCTGGACTGGCTGCAGGAAGCCTGTGGAAACCTTGCTGGTTTCTGAGCTCTCTGGTGCTGCCCTGTGCTGCTGTCTGCCAGGCCCTCCTGCCTCAAATCTTCCCCATGGGCCTGAGAGGCACTGCACTCCGTGCATTCTTTTCAGGGCCAGCTGCCAACTTCTTGTGAATCCTGCCCCTGACTGCAGAAGGGCACCAGTCCTGTGGCATCCGGGGAGCCCTCTGGATTTACTAATGGCTAGTGCTGAGTTTGCATACTCCTGAAAGGAAAATCCCAGCTAAAGCTTTTTTCCTTCATGACAGCCAGACTGACAGGTATTGATTGTTTCCAGAAAGTTACTTCACATCAGTAGGCTTTAAGGATGCAGACTTTGAGTCAGACTGCCTGGATTCAAATCCTGGCAGTATAAACATTGTGGGGTTGTTTTGAAGATTAAATGAGGTAATAAATGCAAATCTTGGCACTCACTAGGTGAGTATTAGGTGAGGGCTGTGCACTGCTGCCTTGAATCAAGAGGCAGGGTCAGGAATGAAAAATGTTAGCTCTGGGAGAACTGCATGCGAGTAAACCCAACGGAGAAGAATGAAAAGTGATGGCTTCAAATAATCATTTTATTTCACGGTGCTTTATAGTGTATAGTCTCATAATTTAATATACTTTAATCAGAGAACACCTATAAGGTAGGTTATCTCCATTTTAAAGACCGAGGCTCAGAAAGATTAAGTGACTTAGCCAAGGTCATACAGCTAGTAAATGAAAAGCCAGGGCTCAAACAATGTCTTTACGCTAAGTTTGGTGCTCTTTTCACTATTCTGTAGATTTTATGGAGCTAGAAGGAATGACTGGTCATAAGGGTAGTGTCTCCATCACTTTATGGGTTCTTAATTTAAAAAACTGATTTTATACCTTTTAAAAAATGACTCACTTATTCCATTTCTTTGTCACTGAGGACCTCAGAAAGTACCTTGGAATTGGTACAGGTAAGGCTCAGATGAGCATATAAGTTTTAAAACTGAATTAAATTGAACTTTTTAACTTAATTCTTCTTTCTTTTATACTTTCTTTCTTTCATTTTAGCTTTAGTGATTTTTCTTTTCCTCAGATTGTCTTATAAAACCATAAAAGTCCATGATCAGAATTTAATTAGAACACAATAGAAACATCATAAAAACAAAGGGAACATCTAGAAAAGGTTTTTTCATAATTCAGTAAAATTTGCTTAGATATTTGATGTCCACATAGATGTAGGCATGAAATAATTAAACAATAAAACTCTAGTTTGCTATAGCTAGAAAGGACGGTATGGTGTGAGACAGAAATATCATTTCCTCTGCATGATGGAAGAGACTTTTTCAGGTTGTTCCAACCTGGAAACTGTTCTCTTTATAAAAAAAAAAAAGAAAGAAAGAAACAGAGAAAGTGAGGGAATACATACAAATGAGTGAGAGCAAGAGGTATAAAAGCTGCGCAAGAGAGAGTGGTGGCTGTGGCATGCAGTTTGCAGAATGTACAGTGAAAGGAAATGAACCTTTATATGTTACAGCTTTAGAATGGAACAGGAGCAGATACGGAACCATTTTTCTAGTGCTATGGAAATACAGTTCAAAGGGACTATGATTAAAGACTAAACTGAACAATTGCCGGCTGAGAAAATGAGAATTTTCTGCAATTAGTTCAAAGTGTTTGGACAAGGTAAACCAGTGAGGAATATAAGACAGCATAGGACACAGAAGAGAATGAGGATGTAGTGCACTGCCGAACAATGAAAGAAGAGGCTCTGAACAGAACCAGGGGACATCACACCAGTTCCTTAGTGTAAAATGATTGGTGCTTAATATTACAACCATACTATTTATTTTATAGTCGTGTTTATAGATTTATGTTTAAATTAGCTATTTAATAAAAATATAGTTTATTCTATAATACACAGAAGCAGGCCTTTGCTGCAATGTAGACCAACATCTTAAAAACCCATTTTTTACTAAGTGAAGATTTGGGGGTATTTATAAAAGTTCCAACAAATGTCTGAAACTAGAAATGACTATTTCTGAGCACAAAAGATCCTTTTAAAAGTCTTTATGAAATCTTGAGCTCAAACAGAAAAAACTCTTTAACTAATGATGACACTTGAATCAGTTGGATTCCAGCTCACAACTACAGTGAAGATTTTGATGTCAAAATTGGCAGATGAGATTAACAACTCAGGATAGTGCCTGGTTAAGGATGCACTACACTTACTGCACATACTTTACTAATGTTTCCATTACTGACTTTTTGTGTTGTGGCCTTCACAAAACTGCCTTATCATTCTGAGATGTTTCTTCTTTCTTTCTTTTATGGGTGGGGAGTTATAGCCATACTCCGTCTCTCAGTTTCTCATGGTTTCAATCTTCTACAAGTTCACTTCTACTCCTCTCCTGACATAGTCCTTAATTTCTGCCACAGACTGTATATGTCACCTGAGCCAGTCAGAAACTTAATCTACCCAGAAACATAGCTAAAAACCCAGACAAAGGCAAAATGAAAGAAGAAGTAAAGAAAGAGGATGAAGCTTTATGTATCACCTACTATATAGGACTCTGTTATATACTTTATATATATTTCTTCATTTAATTCTCTTAATTCTGTGATAAAGGTTTTATTTTCTCTATTTTATAGAAGGTTACTTTGAGGTTCAGAGAGATCAAATAACTTGCCCAAGGTTATACAGCTAACAAGCAGAGGAGTTAAGATTTAGACTTGGGTCTGTCTGTCTGACTCCAAAATTCATGCACTTTCTACTGCACCACCCTGTCTTTCAAAAAGATCTCTGAAAAACCAACACTTGTGTTACAAAGCGTGAGCCCAAAGTATGTGATCATGTATCTTACAGAAGTAGCCTACAACCTTCATGTGGAACTGGATTGCTCTTATTTTACACATAATTCTAAATCGTGGTTGTCTGGTTTCTAAGCCCAGAGCTGATTAGAAAAGAATAATGAATTAAAAGATGGGAGAAGGGTTTTTGTGAGCAAGTACGCTGATTCCAGTGAGAAGAGACAGATGACAGCTTGATAGTAAGACGTTGCAAACTACATTAAAAAGCGGAGATAAGAATAAAAGAGCATAAAAGCTTCACATTAAGTGATACTAATACTAATAACTGTTATCATTTCAATAGTACCTATTAAGTGTCAGGTTCTGTGCTAGATGCAAGGATTTTAAAAACGCAGCGCATTTGCATTTTTATTTGTCCATAATGGGACGCTGTACAAGATTTCACTTGCAGAAAGAATTTCAGAGTGAAGAAACAAAAACCACCGCATTTTATCATGTAGTCATCATATCAACACTGTAACGTTTGACTCTATCATTCCCATTTTACAGATGAGAAATTGAAGCTCATAAATTTTAAGAACCTTGCCCGAGGTCAGGTAGCTATTAAGAGCAGGAGCCAGTATTCAAACGCAGGTCTGCTGACTTCAGAGCTTGTGTTCTTTCCACTGTCATGCTGCCTCCACTTTCATAGGGATGGCTCTGGGTCATTGAAGAAAGATTAACTTATAACTGTTAAGAAGCCAGGGAAATGTGCACTGGTTATTCTGGTGGAAAAGTGTGCTTAAATGGTAAGCACTCAGCTATCTGGAAAACTTGGCTTTCCAGAGTGACCAGAAACAGAGGAGCTACAATATAATAAGGATCCTCATACCTCTCCTAACTTTATCTTTCTGTTAGTGTAATTTTGTAATTTTCATGTCTGTCTTCCTTGTAGATGATCTCATGTGGTCATCTCAGCGGACATTTTGAAGCAAATCCAATTGAGTAAGGATTTGGTCATAGTAATCATGAGAATGGCATAATTTTTAACTGGGGTGTATGCTGTCCTGCATTTGTGGCAATGACTTTATTGAATCACTATTCATTAGTAGAACTTGTGCCTATACATACGTATAATTTATGAGTTATTACTCCTAAAAAGTGTACTTTTATGGATAATAATCTGTGAGCTGTAGAAGCAGTATCTTTCATGACATCTTCCTAATGATATTGCTGGAGGGGAAAGGAGTAGTTGTAAATCAGCCCACAAATCCCCTAAAGGTTGAAAGGTAAGCAGTAACTAGTCATCTTCAGAACTCATTGGATTTACAAGTTTATCCTTGAATAGGTTCATGACTTAGAGTAAGCCTCATTAATCTTAATCATATCAATCTGAGTACCTAGTAAAGTTAGGTCAGCAATGGCTACTATCAGAGACAGTCAGGACATACTTCAGACAAGAATGCACTCACTTCATAGACACACATACCCAGGCCAGATAACAGCTGGGGATTTAGGAGAGATTCGCTGGAGACACAAATAGTCTCAATAATGACAATAGCTAGAGAGAGGATCCCAGAGCCAAACACACAGCTAGTAAAACCACCCTGGTGCAGGGTCAGACCAGAGTTAACCGCAGAGTCATCCAGAACATTACTGGCCCTATTAAAAAAAAAAAAAGGAAAGAAAGAAAGAAACAGCAACAGAAATCTGTGTGTAATAAGTGGCCAATTTGGGGCTCCAATGGGTAAGCTATGATTGTCCTAGGAGACAGGGCTGGATATCATCAAGGTCAGGGAGAACTCTGCTCTGGGACCTCCAGTAAGATGTGGGGATATCAACACAAAATGATGAAGGAAAAAAATGTGTGTGTTGGGGTGGGGAGGTGCGGGAGGCAATAAGGAGAAACCACATAGTGTAGACAGATTTTTCCATTTGTTGAAGCGTCTAAACTCTAAAGGTTTAGATCGACCTGACTGGAGAAGTGAAAAAGAGTCATCTGTCACACAGTGTAGTGAACATAACCAGTGGGCTAGTGTTTCTTAATCTTTTTAACCTTGTGAAACATGCAAATTTTCCAGGAAACTTCAGAGTAGATATTCTCTCCTCCCTCTATCTATCCAGCCCAAACAGCTTGGCACTTACTCTACCAAATTTCTCCTAGAGTCTGTAAGTTCCTTATGAACAAGGATGTAATACTTAATTCCTTTTTTTTTTCCCTACAAAGCCTTGTACAAAAACACACAGTAGGCTCTCCACAAACCTTTGTGGATTTTAACCACTTTCCCCACCCTTGGCCCCTACACATAGGAGTCAACTTCTCTCTTCTCTGATTATCACTAACTAAACTCTTTACCTCTTGGTCAAAAATTTTGAAAGTGTGAAGAAACACAGGACTTGAAATTAACAAAGTAAGTCCCTGTGATTTATAAAAAAAATTCCAACACAAGATGACAACCTGTGTTATGTGATTTGATTCTAGCCAGCTATGATTTGTACCTCACTTAACTTTTTTTTTTTCAGATTTGAGCTTTCTCTTTTCTTTCGTTTTTCCCTCCCTCCCTCCCTCTTTCCCTCCCCTTCCTTCTTTCATTTCTTCCTTCCTTCCTTCCAACCTTTGGAGAACTATTATTTGATGCTTTCTAATTTGGCTTTGTAATAACAGGAGTCGTTGTCGGTTGCCGTTGGGTCAGTTTTGACTCATAGCAACCCCACGTGACAGAGAACTGCCCCACAGGGTTTTCTTGGGGCAATCTTTATGGAAGTAGATCACCAGATATTTCTCCGGTAGAGGCTCTAGGTGGGTTCAAACAGCTAAACTTTTTTTTTTTTTTTTAAATTGTACTTTCGATGAAGGTTTACAGAGCAAATTAGTTTCTCATTAAACCATTAATACACATAATGTTTTGTGACATTGGTTGCCAACCCCATGAAATGTCAACACTCTCCCCTTCTCGACTTAGGTTCCCCATTACCAGCTTTCCTGTCCCCTCCTGCCTTCTTGTCCTTGCCCCTGGGCTGGTGTGCCCATTTAGTGTCATTTTGTTTTATGGGCCTGTCTTATCTTTGGCTGAAGGATGAACCTCAGGAGTGACTTCAGTACTGAGTGATAAGGGTGTCCGGGGGCCATACTCTCAGGGTTTCTCCAGTTTCTGTCAGACCAGTAAGTCTGGTCTTTTTTTTTTTTTTTTTTGTGGGTTAAAATTTTGTTCTACATTTTTCTCCAGCTCTATTATGATACCTGCCAGAGCAGTCAGTGGTGGTAGACAGGCACCATCTAGCTGTGCTGGACTCAGTCTAGTGGAAGCTGTGGTACTTGTGGTCCATTAGTCCTTTGGACTAATCTTTCCCTTGTGTCTTTGGTTTTCTTCATTCCCCCTTGTTCCAAATGGGGTGGGACCAGTGGAGTATCTTAGATGGCCACTCACAAGCTTTTAAGACCCCAGACACTACTCACTAAAGTAGGATATGGAACATTTATTTTCTTTATAAACTATGTTACACCAGTCGAGCTAGATGTCCCTGGAGACCATCGCCCCTAGCCCTCAGCCCAGTAATTTGGTCCCTTAGGGAGTTTGGATGTGTCTATGAAGCTTCCATGACCATGCCCTGGACAAGTTGTGCTCACTTACCCAGTACTGTGTACTGTCTTATCCTTCACCAAAGTTACCACTTATCTACTATCTAGTTAGAGTTTTTCCTTCCCCATCACTCCCCTCCCTTGTAACCATCAAAGATTGTTTCTTTATGTGTATAAATCTTTTCATGAGTTTTTATAATAGTGGTCTCATACAGCATTTGTCCATTTGTGATTGACTTATTTCACTCAGCATAATGCCCTCCAGATTTATCCAAGCTGTGAGATATTTCGCAGATTCATCATTGTTCTTTATTGTTGCATAGTAGTCCATTGTGTGTATCATAGTTTGTTCATCCATTCATCTGTTGCTGGGCACTTACGTGTTTCCATCTTTTTGTTATTGTGGATAATGCTGCAAGGAATATGGGTGTATACATGTCTATTTGTGTGATGGCTCAATCAATAGATTGGCCTATTCTGGAAATTGTATATAAAGGGAATAATATAAAATGTGCTCTTTTTTTTAATTGTTGTAATTAAATGAAGTTTACATTTCAAGTTAGTCTCCCATACAAAAAAAATTTTTTTTACATACATTGTTATGAGACCCCAACCGCTCACCCCATTCTGCGACAGCACACTCCTCATCTCCGCCCCTGATTCCCCATAAACATTCAACCAGCTCCTAACTCTCTCTGCCTTTCCATCTCACCTCTGGACAGAACCTGCCCCTTTGGTCTCTTGTATCTACTTGACTAAGAGGCACATTCTTCACGAGTATCTCTTTATTTCCCACAGTCCAGTCCAATCCCTGTCTGAAGAGTTGGCCTCGGAAACTGTATTAGTTCTGGGGTGATAGAGAGTCCAAGGGCCATGGTTTCCGGGGCACCTCCAGTCTCAGTCAGACCATTAAGTCTCGTCTTCTTACTAGAATTTGAGTTCTGCATCCCATCGTTCTACTGCTCCATCAGGGACCATCTGTCGTGTTCCCTGTCAGGACGTTCATTGGTGGTAGCTGGGCATCGTCTAGTTCTTCTGGTCTCAGGCTGATGAAGTCTCTGGTTTATGTGGCTCATTCTGTCTCTTGGGCTAATACTTCCCTTTTGTCCTTGGTGTTCTTTGTTCTCCTTTACTACAAGTGTAAAATGTGCTCTTTTGAAACTGGCTTCTTTCACTTAGAATAATGTTTCCAAGGTTCATCCATGTTGTAGCATTTATCAGTTATTTCACAATATTCCATTGTGTGGCTATTCCATTTTGTTTATCCATTAATCAAGTGATGGATATTTGGGTTGTTTCTACCTTTTGGCTATTATGAATAATGCTACTATAAACATTCATGTACAAGTTTTTGTGTGTACATATGTTTCATTTCTCTTGGGTATATACTTAGAAGCAGAATTGCTGGGTCATATGGCTACTCTATGTTTAACCATTTGAGGAACTGTCAGACTGTTTTCCAAAGTGGTGGTACCATTTTATACTCCTACCAGCACTCTATGAGGATTTTGATTTCTCCACATCCTCTTCAACATTTGTTATTTTCCGTTTTTTTTACTTCTAGCCATCTTAGTGGGTGCGACATGGTATCTTACTGTGGTTTTGATATGCATTTCCCTAATGACTTAATAATATTGAGCATCTTTACATGTGCTTATTGGCCACCTCTATATCTTCTTTGGAGAAATGTCGATTCAGATCCTTTACCCATTTTTAAATTGGATTATTTGTCTTTCTATTATTAAGCTGTAATAAATTCTAGATATAAATCCTTTATCAGAAATATGATTTACAATTTTTTTATCCCAGTCTGTGGGTTATCTTTTCACTTTCTTGATGCTGTCCTTTAATGCACAAAGTTTTTAATTTTGAAGTCCAATTTATCTATTTTTTTCTTTTGTTGTTTGTGCTTTTGGTGTTTTATCTTAAGAATGCATTGCCAGATTTGAGGTTATGAAGATTTACCCCTATGTTTTCTTCTAAGAGTTTTATAATTTTAACGTTTACATCTTTGATCCATTTTGAGTTAATTTTTATAAGTGGCATGAAGTAGGGGTCCAGTTTCATTTTTTTTGCATATAGCTATACAGCTGTCTCAGCACCATTTGTTGAAAAGACTATTCTTTCCCCATTGAATGGTCTTGGCAGCCTGTCAAAATCAGTTGACCATGGACACATTGGTTTATTTCTGGATTTTCAATTCTATTCCATTGATCTATGTGTCTTGATTACTGTTGCTTTGAGGTAAGTTTGGAAATAGGGAAGTGAGTCTTCTTCTTTTTTTTTCCAAGATTGTTTTGACTATTTTGGGGTCCAACAAATTTCCACATGAATTTAGAGTTGTCTTGTCAATTTCTACAAAGAAGCCAGCTGGAATTCTAGGACGGACTGCATTGAATCTGTAGATTAATTTGGAGAGTATTGCCATCTTAACAATATAAAGTTTTTTGATACATGAAGATAAGCTACTTTTCTATTTATTTAGATCTTCTTTAATTTCTCTGTAGTTTTCAGACTATAAGTTTTGCACTTCTTTTGTTAAATTCAATCCTAAATATTTTACTCTTTTTGATACTATTATAAATAAAATTGTTTTCCTAATTTCATTTTCAGGTTGTTCATTGCTAGTGTATAGAAATACAATAGATTTTTATATATTAATTTTGTATCCCAAAACCTTGCTGAACTTTCTTATTATTTCTAATAGTTTTTTAGAGGATTCCTTAGGATTTACTATGTATAAGGTCATGTCATCTATGAACAAAGATACTTTTATTTCTTCCTTTCCAATCTAGATGTCTTTTATTTCTTTTTCTTGCCTAATTTCCTGGCTAGAACTTCCAGTATAATGTTGAACAGCAGTGCCAAAACCAGGTATCTTTGTCTTGTTCCTAATCTTTGGGGAAGGATACAGTCTTTTACCATTAAACATGACATTAGATGTGAGCTTTTGTAGATGCCCTTTACCAGGTTGAGGAAGTTCCCTTTTATTCATAGTTTGTTGAATTTTTTTTTTTAATTAACAATTTTTTAAAATTGTGCTTTAGGTGGAAGTTTACAGAGGAAATTAGTTTCTCATTAAACAATACACAAATTGTTTTGTGACATTGGTTGTCTGAATATGTTTATCATGAAAGAGTGTCAAACTTTGTTGAATGCTTTTCCTGTGTCTATTGAGATGATCATGTGGTTTTTGTTTTTTATTCTATTGATATGGCGTATTACATTAATTGCTTTTCATATGTTGAACCAACCTTGCATTCCTGGGATAAATTCTACTTGGTCATTGTGTACAATTCTTTTTATATGTTGCTGGATTCAGTTTACTAGTGCTTTGTTGACAGTCAGATTTGTATTAGCTCCTTGTCTTCAGTTGATCAGATGAGAGTGAGGAAAACTAAGTGAGTTTTGAAACTCATCAGGAAAGAAAGAACAAATTCTTGATCAGACCATGTAATATATGTAGATGTGATAAGGGGCTAAACCTGACAATAGAATTAAAACAGAGAACTGGATTCACAGATCCTGTAAATATGAGGCTTTAGGAAGAGTAGACAAGAAAAGGTCATTACCAATCTGATACTTGCTGACTTTCTCTAGCTACTGATACTAGAAGAATCGACTCAAATTTGAATAGAGGTTCCAGATTATACCTCTTGGGTGAAATACCTGAAAATCCCTTGGGATACTATGGTAGAGGATAGAAGAGTGGCAGGCATTACTCCAGGTATTTATGTTTCTCTGAAGAAATGTGTTTCTCAGCTGTGCCACAAAATATGAACACAATCCTAATTTGGGTGGTGAAGAGTGAGTAGGAGGAAGCTGGAGAATATGTTATCTCCACACTCACACTCTACCTTTATTTTCAAAGATTAAGTCTGTTAACAGCTCCAGTACTTCAATTATTCCAAGTTTTGGCAATATAGGAAAGCTGTCAAGGATTATTTATTCCTGAACAAAAATTTTGCCAGGAGTCTACCAGCTGCCCCATCCCACATCCTAGAGAACGGCAAATTCGCTAGAGGAATTGGCAGCTACTCCAAACTTCACCACTGGGCCAACCCTCCAAATGTGTAGCTGTCACAGTGCTTTCCTTGGACCAGCCCCTGAGCTTTTATTAGCTTTTTGCTGTTTTTCTAGGTTAAAACCCATTGGAAATTGGATTCTCTTTAAAAAGAAGTCTACTTTGGTTGAGAATACAGAGTATGTGGACTATCAAGTCAGGTAATCTCTGGGGCTCTGGATTGAAAATTTTCTGCCCATGATGTATCATATGTAGCTTTTATTTTTGGTGAAAGGCTAGTCTAAGAAATATAATGGAAAAATAAACAATCACAACCTTTGGAAGAATAGAAATGATGTCTGATGTAGCTATTCAGTGAACCTTGAGGATTTTGCCTTTGCCTTTCTTACATGTTTTACATTGGCAGGTGTCATGGATTGAATTGTGTCTCTCAAAAATATGTGTTGTAAATCCTAATCTCTATGCCTGTGGTTATAATCCCATCTGGGAATGGGTTGTCTTTGTTATGTTAATGAGAAAGGATTAGTGTAGGGTATGTTTTAAATCAATCTCTTTTGAGGTATAAAAGAGATTAAACAAGCAAGTGAAAGAAGCAGAGACGGGGGAAGAGAGATGCCAACCCACATGAAGACTGCCCGGGAGCAGAAGCTCAGAAGAGACAAGTACCTTCCTCCAGAGCTGACAGAAAGAGAAAGCTTTCCTCTAGAGCCAGCACTCTGAATTTGGACTCCTAGCCTCCTACACTGTGAGAAAATAAATTTCTGTTTGTTAAAGCCATCACTTGTGGTGTTTCTGTTATAGCAGCACTAGACAACTAAGACAACAGGTGTTTCCAGAAAAATGAGTTATGTTTGTTTAAGGCCAGTATTGGAAGCCAGTAAAAAGACTGTACTTTTTGGCTTTCAGACTCAGGGTGATTTTGGATTTTTCTCTCTACTACATTAACCACGCATTCCTTAAAGAGTACTTAGAGTGCTGGGACGGATGTAAAATGTCAACACTAAACTAAGATCACAAAATTCTTGGAATCATAGCAAACATGTTAAGAATCAAACTGAAGATGTGCAAATCAGAAACAATACTTTAAACATACTCTCTTCTCAGTTCATCCTAAAAACTCAGCTGTTGCTTCCAATACAGGGTAATGGTACCTCTCTCCCTTTCTAGGTCTTTCTCTGAAGAGCTCACAGTATTTTCCAGACATGACTTCATTCACTCTTCCAGAAACTAACAGTAAGGGAGAGAGGAGCAGGAGTTATTCTTTCTATATTGCATATTGAGGAAAGTGTGGCCTATAAAAGGAATTATATTAGAATTACATAGAATGTCAGATAAAAGAGTCTGTGCCTTTCACGTCTCCAGATTTGCAAAGGCTAAGTCCACAGAATGTGAAAGCTGGCAGAAAACTTAGACACTATCTAGTGCAGTGGGTTCCGATCTTTTGGATTTTATACACAAGTAAAATTTTAAAACAATTTTAAGGATTAACTATAAACTTTGTCAAAAACAAAAGACATAGGAAAGAAATACACGTTATCTCACGAAAGAAGGAACATCACACCACTACCAAAGACGTAGGAAGAATAACCTCAAAATAAACAATAGACCTTCTCAATAAAGGCAGTTTGCAACTTTATGTAAATACTTGCACACAAACACACTATGTATTTCTAATTTTTCTCTTTTCATCATTACAGACCAGCACCAGTCTGAGGATAGATACAGGAATTTAGCCTACACTTTCGTTTTACTTATGAGAAAATTAAGACCTGGAAAAGGAAGTAGAGTTGCCAGATAAAATACAGGACACCCAGTTAAATTTGAATTCCATGCAATATTTGGGACATACTTATACTAAAAAATTATTTCTTGTTTATTTAAAACTCAAATTTAACTGAGTTTCCTGTATTTTTATTTGATAAATCTGGCACCCCTAAAAGGAAGTGACTTCTAGTTACTTGACTTAAAGTAACTATTACTTAATGGAAGAATTAGAAGGGGAAATCAGTTCTAACTCCAGTGATTTTTTCTTACAACACTTTGCTACCTTTTAATGCATCATAGTCCTGTCCTAATTCTACATAATCCATCAACCATACTAATTCATAGCTTAGATGCCTACCGTCTTCAAACCTACCTCTAATTCCATTATTCCTAAATCTGTTACTTTCTTCTTTCTATCCCAAAGTTTCTTCTTCCTCAAAACTAGCAGTTATCAGACTCTTCAGTCTCAGGACCCTTTACTCTTAAGAATTACTGAGGACTCCAAAGAGTTCTTATGTAAGTGGGTTATATCTATCAGCATTTACTGTAGTAGAAACAAAAACTAAGAAATTAAAAAAAAATAAACTTATTAATTCATGAGGAGTCCCTGGATGGTACAAATGGTTAAGTGCTCAACTACTAACCAAAAGGTTAGTGGTTTGAACTCACTCAGAAGTGCCTCAGAAGTAAGGCCTGGTGATCTGCTTCAGAAAGGTCATAGCCTTGAAAACCCTAAGGAGTACAGTTCTACTCTGCACGCATGGGGTTGCCATGAGTCAAATAGTCTCAACGGCAACTGGCTTTTGGTGGATTAATTCATGAAAAAAAAAAAAAAAAACCTATTACATGTCAACAAAAGTAACATATTTATTTAAAAAAAAAAAACTTCCAAGACAAAAAATAGCAATTACTTTACATTTTTGCAAATCTCTTTAATGTCTGGCTTAATAGAAGATAATGGATTCTGATACCTGCTTCTGCATTTAATCTGTGTGAAATATTGTTTTGGTTGAAGTACATGAAGAAAACCACCCTAATACATACATATAGTTGGAAGAAAGAAGAGTGTTTTAAGTAGCCTTTTGATATAATTGTGACTATGTTTTCTTTGATACTACACCAAAAATTGGTAAGTAGTAGTTTCTTAAAGGTTAGTTGCAATGTACAATCTGAAATGCTTTCATAAGAAACTTTTGTACTTATTACATTAAAGTCACTGGTCTCTCATGCACTTTTTTTTTTTTTATTGTGCTTTAGGTGAAAGTTTACAGCTCAAGTTAGTTTCTCATACAAAAATTTATACACACATTGTTATGTGACCCTAATTGCTATCCCTATAATGTGACAGCACACTCCTCCTTTCCACTCCAGATTTCCCATGTCCATTCAACCAGCTCCTGTCCCTTTCTGCCTTCTCCTCTTGCTTCCAGACAGGAGCTGCCCATTTAGTCTTGTGTATTTACTTGAACTAAGAAGCACACTCCTCATGAGTATAATTTTATGTCTTATAGTCCAGTCTAATCTTTGTCTGAAGAGTTGGCTTCAGGAATGGTTTTAGTTCTGGACTGACAGTGAGTCCCGGGGCCACGTCTTCTGTGGTTCCTCTAGTCTCAGTCAGACCATTAAGTTTTGTCTTTTCATATGAATTTTAGTTCTGCAGCCCACTTTTCTCCAGCTCCGTCAGGGACTCTCTGTTATGTTCCCTGTCAGGGTGGTCTTTGGTGGTAGCCAGGCACCATCTAGTTCTTCTGGTCTCGGGCTGATGGAGTCTCTGGTTTATGTGGCCCTTTCTCAGGCACTTTTAATGGACCATTTGCCCATTAATAATTTTGTAACATCATGTATTTGGTAATTTGGAAAATATTGGTTCATAAGTTGTGCAAATCTTCGAAATGTTGTCATATTTCATTATACAATATCAAAAAATCACATTTGTTATTATGTATTACCATTTATGTGATTACAGTGTCTTAAAATTTTCCAAAATTCTATTTTTGCTTGGAAGCTGGAATTTTATCTTTGGCAACAAATACTGTTAATTGTTTTTCTTGAAGCGACAAGCTCCCTTTGTTCATCCTTGAGAAAGCATCTACCAAATCTGAGCAACCATAATTGGTCTGTCAGTCTTTTTTTTTCAAGTAAAAATAAGACCCTGTGAAAAAAGTGGCTAGTTTAGCTTGCAGCTCAAATAATTGCACAAGTGTGTTTCCTTGAGACAGCCGTTGTACTTTAGGATGAAGCAGAAGTGCTTAACGCACCCTTCTCATTTTGTCGCATAGACTGTTAAAAAGTTGTGTACTCAAGATTTGAGATTTAATAAAAATAATAATTTCTACTGGATATTCTCAGGTGAAGCTGGTTGTCTTTGTTTCACTGTGAGTGTGTGCTGGCAAAGAATGCAATGAGTACGACTACAAATTGGTGATAGCAATTTTATCTACTATTGCTTTTGAGCTATCAGTGCAAATGTCAACATAGTAAAAAAGGCAAATAATGTCTTAGTAGTATTAATAGGTTTGCCCGGTGACTCCCTTGGAAGGATCTTGGAGACTCTCAGGGCCTGCAGACTACTCTTTGAAATCTGCTGCTCTATACCACCTTTGCTCAAACACATCCACCTGAAATGCTTAACAAGAAACTCAAGTCCCAAATTCATTAAGAGTTAGGATAACTCCTTTGTTCCAAATCGTTACCACAGTATACAGGCTGCAGGGAAGCCCCTGGAAGCCTTTTTCTTTATTATCAAAAGCTAGTTGTAACCTACACAAAAGGAACCCAGACTCTGTGAACTGCTCCCAAACGTGTTGTTCCTTGGGTCTAGAATGCTCTTCCCTACCCTTAACTACTACTCCTTTTTCAAGTTTTAGCTGAGATATCATCTCCTTTGGGAAGTTTTCTCAAATCTCCTAAGACTATACTCTCACAGTAGTATGCTTACCATCATGGGCAAGGGTTAAGATGGGGAGGAGGGCAGAGAAAGAAGAAGAATATTAAATGTCTACTATATTTCAGGCATCATGCAGGATACTTTACATCTAATGCTCACAAAAACCTTGTGATATAATTTTACAGACAAGGAGATCAAGATTTAGACAGACTAAATAATGTAGCTAGTAAGAAGAACTGCCTGAATCCAAAGCATATGCTCTTTGTAGTTGGATTAGTTTTCTATTGCTTAGGAAAATTTGATTAAGTTAAAACTTTTTAAATCTTCCTTTCAATCTTCACATCATTTATGAAGGAGTTTAAATCAATGATCTTTTTTATTCTTTTTAGCATTAAAATTCTAAGAGACTATAATTCTTGGGTCTCTGTAGAACAATTGACCATTTATTTGGCAATCTAGAGATAATCATAATTTTTATGCTTTTCTGACAATCAGAGAATGCAGAAGAGAGAGTAGGATGGAGACAGGATAGGTGAGGAGCAGAGACAGGGAGAGGACTCTGTTATGGTATGAACTCTGGAAAGATATATTCAGTCAGATGGCTAGAAATTTATATTCAAAATAAAATCACACTATTAGAAAAGCCAAGAATAACTGTACTTTCAAAACCCAAGGGTATAATTTCAAAGAAAAACAAGGTGGGAAAATTTATCCCACAAAAAATCAAGATTTATTATAAAATCATAGTAATTAACAAATAAAATCATAAACTATACAAAAGATTGATAAATTTGACTATTTTAAAAATTAAAACTTCACTTTATCAAATTACCCATCATAGAGAAAGTGAAAAGATAAGACACAGACTAGAAAAAGATACTTGTAATACATAAAACCAACAAAAAATAACAGCTCAGGATATATAAAGAATTTATGACATATCTGTATGAAAAAGACTAATAATGCAAAAGAAAAAAATGGGCAAAAGATACAAACGTATATTTCACAGAAGATGAAATATGAGTGGCCAATAAACGTACAAACAGATATTAAACCTACTAAGTAATCAGGGAAATGAGAGATAATTTCATATCCATCAGATTAACAAAAATAAAGTCTTATAATGCTAAGGGTTCTTGAGATAGTGAAGCAAAACCTGCTAGTAGGAGTGTAATTTTGTTCAACCACTATGAAGAATAAATTGGCAATAAATAGAAAAGGTGAATATGCATTTACACTAAATGACCCAGCAGTTCCACTTTTGGAATATGATCTATAGGAATTCTTGCACATGTGCACAAAAAGATACGCATAAAAATGCTCATAGTAGCAATGTTAATAATAGCAAAAAACAGTAAACAGACTGAATGTCCATTGACAAGAAATTCATAAGTATACTGCAGTATAACCATGCAATGTAATAGCATAGAGTAGTGAAAATTAGTAAGTCAAAGCTACACATGTCCATGTGGACAAATCTCAGAAACAAAATGTTGAGAGCGAAAAGCAAGTTGCAGAAGAATACACATAGTTTGATACCATTTACACAAACTTTTTAAAAGTTGACATTAATACTATATATTTTTTAGGGATACATACGTATGTAGTAAATATATACAGAAATGCCTGGAAATGATAAACACCAGATTCCCTCATCTAGAGGATTAGAAGGCAGATGCAGCTAGGAGAGGGGTTCCCAGAGGGTTTCAATTTTATTGCTAATGTTTCATTTCTAAAGTTAGGCAGTGGGTAAAGAGGTGTGTGTTACATTATTTTTTTACAATTTTGTATATGTCATAGTACATTTTTTAAAAATCCAAGAGCAGATATATAATCACTGAAAAGTTATTCTTTAGATATACCAAAGATTTTATACTTACATAAATATATAAAATTATATATATATATATAAACTATATATATATATGCAAACTAACTAACCAAAAGGCCGGGTGATCTGCTTCCGAAAGTTCACAGCCTTGAAAACCCTATAGGGAGCAGCTATACTCAGACACACAAGGGGTCGCCGTGAGTCAGAATTGACTTGATGGCAACTGGGATTTTTTTTGTTTTAATCAGTGATTTCTGGACAGCTAAGAACTGTTTTTCTATATTCAGTATATTGGATTTTAATAATCAGATTACTCTAGAGAACAGTTTCAGACAAAATAACACAAAAACTTATTCTCACCACTTAAGTTTCACATTATATGCCTTCTGGATTAAAATAATGCAAAGCAGAATTCAGTTTATGTCACGTGAGGTCAAGGGAAGGACAAATAATGATACCTGGAAAATAGCAAGGGGAAACAGACCATGTATACACACAGTTTATTTGTTCAGGCTTGTAGCAAGGAGTAAGGGAAACATGAAAATAGCTTGGTCATAAATTGTCATGTAAAAGACAAAGAGAAACCGTGGAATATTATGAAACTATAAATTACTTCTGCTGAAAGGGTAGAATTTGCAGTATCCCCTTAACCGAGGTTTCACCTCCCCACTTTTGACAGAATAACTCCTGTTCTTTGGAGAAAAACACATGAAATAAATGTAAAACCCGAGAGGGAGACCATCTAATATGTACACCACCTGCCTAATAAAATGAGAATAAATTTGGCTTTTTGGTTAAATCGATTTGCTTATGTTTTAACTTAGAGGCACACTTGCCATCTAAATTGCTTCTATATTTTTATTTCAAAAACTCAACATGAAGAAACAAAAATTATTTCATAATGTTTAATTTGTCTTGCTTTCAAAGCAGACATCGTATGATAAAATTCAGAATTATAAAATAAGACAAAATCAGCTCTTAGGTTAACATGGAACCAACTCCATTTATTAATAGTGCTAATGAGGTTCTGAGACGTCATAGTTTTGCCTCCAGTTCTGTCCTGGGACCTCAAAGCTGTAGTGCTGAGTTACAGGACTACACAGACAGATACTTCTACTCTACAGATTGCCAGCAGTTTAGTTACTGAGCTAATGGCTACAGGTACAAATAGTGACTTCTCAAAAATAAACATCTCTACCCTTTTAAAACTGTCTTTCCCCTAAACCCTAGAAGGCAGCAGGCCTCATGAAGAGCTACCTGCAAAATCCTTCCTTTGAAGAAATACACAAATGAGTCAATCCCCCGTTAAAGGATTTGCTAAAAACAAAGGTCCAGGAAGCCACGTAAAAATGATTTGTGAGGCTGCTTGACGCCTGACTCTGTTTTTTTTAAAACCCTTCCTATGCCCCATTTCAGAAAATGCGTCTGCAGGCAACTTGACTGCTATTTGAGGCTAAATGCTGGTCTCAGATGTATATTTGAGGCGTCTATTCAATCTGGAGTTTGCTGTAGCCAAGATCTAAACCATAAAAACGGAGTTGATAATGAAAACATGGAGAACTTTAACTAGAATCCGAGCCAGATCCCTATCCTGTCTCCTCCAGCACCTTTCACTTATAAGTAGTTACTGCCAAATGGAGCAGTGGGAGTTGTAGAGTCCCTTCTCATAGTGGCCAATGCGACTCTCTTCTCTCTAATGGAACAATGCAGTACCTTGGAGCTGCTGGCTATTGCAGTTGTGTTGCGAAGATATGAAGCTAGAACTTAAAAAGCCCATTCTGAGGATGTTGTTTGGCTCCATCCCACTTGTTATATTGTATGGTAGAAGCAGATATATATTTCCCAATATTCTGTACTCTGTATGAGAGAAAAAAGGCCAATATTTGGGTGTCAAAGTAGGGTCTCTTTTTTGGTACCACTTAGCCTAATATTTTGATTGTTGGGAAGAAAAATAAGCATTGACTATGAATAATAATAGCTACAATTTTTGAGGGCTTACAAACTAGCTGCTCTGCCTAGTGCTTTTCAACCATCAGATTGTATAATCCTCTTAACTATTATCCCTGTTTTATAGATAAGTAAACTGAGTCTCCGAGAGCTTAAGTAAATGGATCCAGGTCACACATTTACCAAGTAGCAGATTTGGGATTTGAATCCACATCTAGTCAAACATTAAAACCCCTCCACTATACTGTAATGCTTCTTCAGAGTTATTTTGTATGTGGCCTACTAAAGATGCTACAAGATCGAAACACTTGGTCTACATTAAAACACATCATGTTTCCCTGAATAATGTCCTGTAGTGGTAGGTAACAGAAACTCCATTCTACGGTGGAAATACTGAAGTATAAAGAGGTTAGTTATTTAATCTAACATTACACTGTATGGAAGAGCTATAGTCTTGACTTGACCCTCTTGACTTCACTGCTCTAAGAAAGTTATAAAATACTCCTTATATGACTCCTTTTATTCTACTCCTGTGTTTGATCTGACAGCAACAGTTTACAAAACCCTCTTTGTTCCCAAATAATGTTAAATAATAGAAGGGGGAAATTTACAATTTTCCCTCAAAGTCATGAACAAATAAGTTGGCTAAAAATACAAAAAAATGTATAAGCTTTTTTTTTTTGGAATTAATTCATTGAAAAGAATCATTACAGTATCTAGATATCCCTCCCATCAACATTCCCATCTGGAATTTATTTTTTAAGACGCTCATTGCTTCTCACAGGTTGAATGTTACCCGTTTCACACCATTTAACTATTGAAAGCACTTGAAATTCCGGACTGTAGAAGCAAAGCCAGTGTATGTATTTCTCCAAGATGCAGCTAATGTGTCAGACTTGTAAAATAGCTCTTAGTGGTGAGCCTCCATTTAGAGAAAGACGGAAACTAGCTTTAAATACTTAGAGCTTTAATATCTAGTCCATTATACTGAAGCAGGGTCTTGTAAAGAGTCAATTATGGGATACTTCTGATTTGATCCACATGCAAGGGAAATCCGCTTCTTTGCCTTTAAATCCCTGTTATAAGTGTCTTGTTTAAATAATTAGTGACACTTTTTCTTTGATCAAATTGATTCATATTGTTATTCTTCTATGTTAATTTAAAACTTAATCCACGTAAAAGTCTGAAGCAGATTTTAATCTCTCATAAAGAAAGCTTTCTCAAAGAATGGAGTTTTCCAGAAAACATTTTGATTTTTAAAACATTATTAATTGAAAAGAAATTTACGTTTTATAAGGAATATAGGAGTCAATCACAAGCCAAAATGGTACTGTTATTTTTGGTATATAAAGTGATGTATTTCATATACACACACACTAAATATGTAATGCATGCTTAATAGTATGTTTAGGCAGCTAATATTACTGAGATCTATAAAGGCAATCAAACACAATCTCAGTTTGTGGCTTGGGAGCTAAAAAATTTATGTGGATTTGCAACATATAGTCAAAGGGTTAATATCACTAATATTAAACTTATTCATAATCAAATAATTGACTAATTTAAATAGCAACAAAATGCCAGGTTTTATTTATCAAATTCAAATTTAAAAAATAATTACAATATCCAATGCTGGTCAGAGCCCTGGGAAACTGGTACTCTCCTGTACTGCTGGTACGTAAATAACAGTTTTCTAAAGGGACTTTTGGAAATACATACCAAAGGCTTGGAAAATGCACAATACCTCTGATCCAGCAAGAACACATCTAGGAATCTAGTATCAGGAAATAAGCACAATAAGAATTTAGTTACAGAGGTATTTCAACACTAATTATAATAGTGAAATATTAGGGAAAACCTAAAAGTTCAGCAACAGGGGATTGATTAAATACATTATATTCTTATTCACCATTGTATCCTTAGTACTTATTGAACAAATTAATAAATATATATCCTTTTAAAAAGGATATTGTAGACAGATAGTTTCATGTTAGGGAAGACTGTCACAATATGCAATACCATTTTGATTAAAAATATGCATATATGTGAACAGAAAAAACTTGGTAGGCTATACTCTAAAATGTTAATAGTGGCTATTTCTGGGTTATGGTCTAATTTTTATTTTCTTATGTTTAGTCTCTGCATTTGCTAAATTTTCTATAATAAACATGAATTGCTTTTATAATAAGGGTATTGTTTCTAAATATTTATGTAAATTTAAAATTATTTATATAAGAGATACATTCTCACAAAGTAAAAAAATACATAAGTATATAGTATGAATATTAAAAGTTCTTCCTTCCTATTCCCAATTCCACTCCCTTTCTCCATATTTATATGTAGCTACTATAAACAGTTTGGTCTGTTTTTCTATGTATTTATATCTTAATATAGTATATAATATAGTATAAATATTATATATAAATATAATAAATATAATATTTTAAGAAAATGTAACTTAATATAAATATATTTTGTCTACACATTTATATCTTCTATAAATATAAAGTTTTGATTTTTTTGTCCATAAATGGGATTATATTCCATGAATCTATAGAATCATAGTTTACTGAATCAGTTTTGTGAATATTTAGATTGTTCCTGTTTTGTTTTTTGCTATCATGAGCAATGCTGCAATAAATATCCTCGTACATGTTTCAGTGTATACAGGTGCAAGCATTTATCTAGGATGAAAATCAAGAAACCTAACTGAAAGACTGATGGCACTTAAATTGCCTTTCAAATCGTCAAATTGCCTTTCAAAGTCCACTTACGCTCCACTAGTTCTCAGTGGGAGCCATGGTGGTGCAGTGGTTAAGAGCTTGGTTGCTAACCAAAAGGTCGGCAGTTCAAATCCACCAGCTGCTCCTTGGAAACCCTCTGGGGGCAGTTCTAGTCTGTCCTATAATGTGGCTATGAGTCAGAATGGACTCAATGGCAGTGGGTTTGGTTTTGGGTTTTTAGTTCTTGATGATCCATGTGAGTGCCTACTGCTCACACTCACCAACATTGGATATTACCTATATATTTTTTATTTTGGTCAATCAGATTAGCAAGAAGTAGCATCTCATTGTTGGTTATATCGGCTTCTTTCTATTACTAGTGCATTTGAACTTCTTTTCAGATGGTAATTTGTCAATTCTATTTCTTCTGTCAATTGCCATTTTTACTGTTAGTTTATAATTTTCTGTAATTGTATTATAGGCACTCTTTATATTCTGAATGTCATTGTTTGTTACATATGTTACAAGTATTTTCTCCTTGTAATTTTTTCTTTCATTTAAAAAAATCAAGACATAATTTACACATGGTAAAATGCACGTATCTTTAAGTATACGGTTCACAAAATTTTTATAAATGCTTACACTTGTGTCTTTTTTTTAAACTGTGTTTTCAATTATACAGAAGTTTTCATTTACTGTCAAGCTATTTTATTTTATGGCTTCTAGATTTTATATCATGCTTACGAAGGACTTCTACAGACCAAATTTATCATAGCCTTCTATATTTTTTCTGATAGTTAGCTTTGATTTTTTTATATTTAGCTTTGTAGTCTACATAGAATTTAGTTTTGTATTTGATGTGAGATTGTGATCTGATTTTATTTTATTTTTATAAATTGACAGTTAACTGTTTCCTCACCGATTAGAAATATCATTTTTATCATAAAGTAAGTTTCTTTATATGAACGTGTCTGTTTTCGAGCTCTCCATTTTTCCATCGATCTAATTATATATTCTTACATCAGTGTCACAAAGTTTTAATTATCATAGCTTTATAGTATGATTTCATTATCTGCTAAGGCAATCCTAGGAGCTCTGGTGGTGCAATGAGTAAGTGCTCAGCTGCTAACCAAAACATCGATGGTTTGAACTCACCAGTTGCTCTGTGGGAGGAAGATGAGGCAGTCTGCTTCCACCAAGATTTACAGACTTGGAAACCCTATACGGTTGTTACAAGTTGGAATTCGACTTCGCAACAACGGTTGTTTTTTTTTTTTAAGGGATTTCTCCCCTCAGTGTTCTTTATCAAGTAATTCTTTTGAGGTTTCTTTCAGTTTCTCTTGAATTAATAATTGAGAATCAGCTTGTCAAGTTCCATGAAAAATGCTTATTAGGATTTTGGTTGAGATTGCATTAAATTTATGGGTTAATCTGAGGAGAATTGACATCTTTACAATCTTGAGTCTTCCAATCCAAGAACATGGAATTTATCTCCATTGATTCTGCTTTTATGACTTTCACTGAAGTTCAGTAGTTTATTCTATATAGGTCATATATATTTCTTTTTATTTTTATTTCTAGGAATTTATTTCGTGTACTTGCTGAGATATAAGAAATCTGTTAATTTTTCTGTTGATCTTTATTTAGCTACTTGCTACATTTTCTTATTAGTTCTTATAGTGAATTTTTCTAAGTAGATTATCATGTGGTCTGTAAACAATGACCCTTTTGTATCTGTTTCCAATGTCTATTATTCTCATTTCTTTTCCTTTTTATATTGTATTGGCTTTCAGTATAACATTAAATAGTAGTTATAGTGGGTATCCTATCTTGTTCCAGACTTTGAAGAAAATGCTTACATGTTTGTTAGAAGTTTCTGATAAACTTTATCAAGTTATGGAAATTTACTTACATTCCTAATTTACTAAAAAGTTGCGCTTTGTTTCTTTATCAATATGAAAAATCCTTCTTTGCCCCTTTTGTTGCTTTTCACCTTTTAGACTGAAACTAATATTTTGCCTGAAATTAATATTATAATATCTGCTTTCTTTTTGTTAGCATTTATGAGGGTTCTCTTTTTTCCATTTCTTTATCATTTTATATTATATATGTCTCTTGTAAACAGCCTATGCCAAGATTTTTTGAATACCAAATTGGGTTTCCTATCTTTTAATTGTGATTATTGGTATATTTAGACTTAAGCCTGCTACCTTATTTTATGTCTTCTACTTACTATGATTTCTTACCGTTTATTTTTTCTTCTTTATTCCTTTGGTTGGATTGATTTAGTTCTCTTCTTTTCCTTTTATTATCTTAGAAATCATATGTTCTATTTTTTCTAATGGTTACTCTTATACTTTAAAAATTCTTATTTTTCTGTCAATTAGTGTATATATCCACAGACTTTCTGCCCTCAACTAGAAAAGAGTCTTGGCAAGCATTCGTTCATTTCCTTCTACTTTATTTTTGTTCCTTCCACCTTCCATGTTGAAATCACCTGGTATTTTAGTTGCAGATCATTGTTGATTATTTTTCACTCTGCATGAACATCATTTAAACTTATTTTTAGGTTTTGTTTCTTTGTACATCATTTGTTTCTTATATCTTATATTCTTCTGAATTCTTTTTTTTTTTTTTTTGCATGGGGAGGTTGGGTTACATCTTTTAGTAATTCTCTCAGAGAAGGTTGTGAGTGATAAGTTTCCAAGTTTAACTGTGTCTGAAAATGTCTTAGCTTTGTTCTCCCAGTTAAATGTTAATTTGGCTGGGAATAAGATTTTAACTTTAAAATCATTTTCCCTCATTACACTGAGATACTGTTTTGTTGTCTCTTGTCATTTGTCTTAGTCTGGGTTCTCTAGAGAAGCAAAACCAGTAAAGTG
>NW_004443990.1:2640222-2671396 GCF_000243295.1 Trichechus manatus latirostris
CAGGGGCTGGCAAACCCAAGATTGGCAGGTCAGAGAGCAGAGCTCTTGCTCACAGGCTGCAAAGATCAACAAATCCTGAGATCGGCAGGTACACAGGTAAGCTGCTGGCTCAAGTCCTGAGAACTGGAGGTCAGATGAACAGGAGCCAGTTGTAGGATCCAGAGTGAGAAAAAGCCCACGAGTCTTGCCAGAATGTCCACTTATATTTGATGCAGGCCACACACCCAAGAAAACTCCTTTTCAACTGATTGACTACTCACAGCAGATCCCATCATGGAGGTGATCACATTATATCAAATCTCACTACAGAAGTGCTCACAACATCATTTGAGTGCCAAACCACTGAAAATCATAGCCCAGCCAAGTTGACACACAACCTTAACCATCACGGTCCATCCCTTGTCATCTTGTCACCTGTACACATCTCCTTAAACCACACATAATCTCTGAATAAAGACAATTATAAAGTCATACTTCTGCCTAACATGATACAACAAACACACATACAACTGAAAATGTACTAGCTTTGTTTACATCTTATATTTTATAAGTGAAGAAAACAAAAATATTTGATGCACACATACAAAGCAGAATACTCGCAACAATTACATTCCTCATTTCTGCAACTGGTCACATGGTTGTAACTGGTATTTAGAACTACCTTCTTACACCACCCATTCCGTATTCCCTTTGCCCTCAGCAAGCACCTCAGCTGGCTGTGGTTTTTGCGGGGTGGGGTGACCCAAACCTTCATTCCTAAAGGGTCTGGGCCATTAGCAGTCATGTCAGAATTGGGTTGCTGTAGTTTTCCACTGACTTTAGTTACAGGGCATGGTAGTACTAAGAGATGCCCTGAGGGATTTCCTACATTCCCAACATACTCTTCTTTACCTCTGTTATGTAATATCCATCCAATTTCCTCTTGGTAATCAGGATCAATCACATCAGCCAATATGGTAACTTCTTTCTTTGCCTGTTGATTCGTAGGTATAAGGAACCCAAAGTGGCCAGGTGGCTTTCTTAGCTTCCAGTTCAATGGAATCAGTGATGTGTCTCCAGGTAGGAGCATTCTTCCCTTTGGAACTAAGACCTCTAGACTCGCAGAGCAAAAGGTCGTGCGGACAGGAAGCAAAAACTTTGTGAGTGAGTCACTAGGGGTAATAGTGAGTGGTGCCACTCCCATTTCCACCCCTTGATTCCTGGACCCATGAATCCTGGCTATGGGAGAAATAGCACCATATATTGGACACTAGTTTAGAGCATATACAACCTCCTGGAGAACACTACAGGGTCACTAAGAGTTAGAACTGAATCAACGGCAACAGGTTTGGTTTTTTGGTTTGGAGAACATTGCCTAAGACAGAATTTGGTACGGAGAGAGTGGGGTGCTGCTCTAACAGATACCTAAAATGTGGAAGCAGTTTTGAAACTGTGAATGGATAGAGGCTGGAAGAGTTTTAAAGTGCCTAATAGTAAAAACCTAGATTGCCTTGAAGAGACTTGGTGAAATTCTGAACGTCAAAGACAATTCCGGTGAGGACTCAGAAGGAAGTGAGGAGAGTTGTTACTCAGGAGACAGCGCAGATGGCAAGAAGCAGCAGCAGAACCAGGAGACCAACCTAAGGTAGCACTGGAGCTGACCCACAGAGCGAGACAGCTGAATGCCTTTGTGCAGGAGGCTTCCTGGCAGAGTGGGGTGCCTCCAGGCACTTACCAGCGGAGCTACAGAGCTTTGGAACACTTACCCCAGTAGAGCAGATATGGGCGGTGAGGCCCAAAGGGCTAAGAGGCCAAGGAACCAGAAGCAGAAGCTGAAGAGACAAGGAACACAGGAAGCAGAGCTGCCTCAGCCTCAAAGGGTGGAGTCACCACTCAGATGGGCTAGGAGAATGGGGCCACGCAAAGCGGAGGGAGCAGAGTTGCCTGTTCTAGTGGGCCTGGAAGATGGAGCAGAAGCCCAGGGCCAAGGGACCTCCACTCAAAATTCAGAGGGTGTGGCCAATACCTAGAGTCTGGAGGGCAGGGCCATTGGTCTCAGAGAATAGAGGATTATTTTCAAGACTTGAGGGCTAATGTAATGTGTTCTGCTGAGTTGCTTGGTGCCTGTTATCCCTTCTTTCCCTCCAATTTCTCCCATTTGTAATGGAAATGTCTAGCTTGTGCATGTTCCACCATTGTATTTTGGAAGCAGATAACTTGTATTCTCGATTTCACAGATGAAAAAAGGAATTTTTGGATTTTGGACTTGGAGATGATTTAAGAGTTTTGCTGTGACATGATGGGGTGAATGTGTTATACATGTGGCGAGGACATGAATTTTGGGAGACCAAAGGGTGGAATGTCAAAGATTGAATTGTGTCCCCCAAATACATCTGTCAACTTGGCTAGCCCATGATTCCCAGCATTGTGTGATTGTCCAACATTTTGTCATCTGATGTGATTTTCCTATGTGTTGTAAATCCTATCTCTATAATGTTAATGAGATGAGATTAGTGGCAGTTATGTTAATGAGGCAGGACTCAATCTACAAGATTAGGTTGTGTCTTAAGTCAATATCTTTTGAGATGTAGAAGAGAGAATTGAGCAGAGAGACAGGGGGAACTCATACCAACAAGAAATGAGAGCCAGGAGAGTAGCGCATCCTTTGGACCCAGGGTCCCGGCACTGAGAAGCTCCTTGACCTGGGAAGATTGATGACAAGGACCTTTACCCAGAGCTGACAAAGAGAGAAAGCCTTCCCTTGGAGCTGGTGCCCTGAATTCAGACTTCTAGCCTACCAGACTGTGAGAGAATCAACTTCTGTTCCTTAAGCCATTCACTTGTGGTATGTCTGTTATAGCAGCACTAGATGACTAAGACAGCATCCAGGCTTAGTAATGACACATATAATGATAATCTGATACCTATTCCTTTGCAGATTATTTGTGTTTTCTCTCTTTATCTTTGGTATTCTGAGATTTCTCTTTATTCTTGATGTTCTGATGTGGGCCTATAATGTGGGCCTTTTCAATAGGAATGCTTCTGTTTCCTTTCAGCTCTGGGAAACTTTCTTCTATTACTTCTTTGATTATTTCCTCTCTTCCATCATCCATGTTCTCTTTCAGGGAGTCTTCAAAATATCTAATCTGCCTAAATGGCCAATATAGAAGATTCATTAAATAAACTGTAATATGGCCATATTCTAGATTATGGTACAGTCACTAAAAATATCTAATATGTGACCGCTCTGACCAGGATCACAACAGAGGGTTCTGGACAGAGCTGGAGAAGGATGTAGAACAAAATTCTAACACACACAAAAAAGACCAGATTTACTGGCCTGAAAGAGACTGGAGAAACCCTGAGAGTATGGCCCCCAGACACCCTTTTAGCTCAGTGGTGAAGTCACTTCTGAGGTTCACCGTTCAGCCGGGGATTGGACAGACCCATAAAACAAAATGGGACTAATGAGGCACAGCAGTCCAGGGACAAGGACTAGAAGGCAGAAGAGGACAGGACAGCTGGTGATAGGGAACCCAAGTTTGAGTAAGGACAGTGTTGACATGTAGTGGGGTTGTCAACCACTGTCATAGGGCAACATGTATACTAAGTGTTTAATGAGAAACTATTTTGTTCTGTAAAACTTCAACTAGAGTAAGAATAGCAACACAACTGGAAGAACATAATCGATGTCACTGAACTGTGCATGTAGAAATTTTTGAAATAGTGTATCTTTGGCTATGTATATTTTCACCAAAAAAAAAAAAAAGATTGAGAAGGGAGAGTGTTGACATGTCATGGAGTTGTTAACCAATGTCATAAAACAATATGTGTTCTGACTGTTTAATGAGAAACTATTTGTTCTGTAAACCTTCACATAAAGTACAATAAAAAAATAAATAAATAAAAAAAAACTAATATGGCCACATAAACCAGAGACTGCATCAGCCTGAGATCAGAGGAACAAGATGGTGCCCAGCTACCACCAATGACCGCCCTGACAGGGAACACAATAGAGAGTCCCTGATGGAGCAGGAGAAAAGTGGGGTGCAGAACTCAAATTCTAATAAAAAGACCAGACTTAATGGTCTGACTGAGACTGGAGGATCCCCAAAAAGCATGGCTCCCAGACTTTCTTGTCAACCCAGAACTAAAACCATTCCCAAGGCCAACACTTCAGACAAAGATTAGACTGGATGTGGGACATAAAATGATACTTGTAAAGAGTGTGCTTCTTAGCTCAAGTAGATAAATGAGACAATGGGCAGCTCCTGTCGAGAGGTGAGATGAGAAGGCAGAGAGGGTCAGGAGCTGGTTGAATGGACACAAGAAATCAGGGGTGGAAAGGAGGAATGTGCTGTCACAGTATAGGGAGAGCAACTAGGGTCACATAACATTGTGTGTATAAATTTTTGTGTGAGATACTAACTTGAATTGTAAACTTTCACTTAAAGTACAGCAATAAAAAAAATCTAATATGACGGACTTTTTCTTCTTTTTTAATGTATGTTTTCTCACATTTTATAACTTCTGAGAGGGGAAATAGGTGCATAATCAGACCGCAATTTTGACTCAATCTCTCTATAAATTATTAAGGGAATTTAAAATAAATTTCAAATTTCACTTTTGAATATTATTTAACTTGGGCTCTGGTTGTTTTCCCAACTAATCTTACTTTTCTATTCTTGGGTGGAAGAGACTAGTATTCTCTTCAGAGAATCCTTCTTTGGAATTTTTCACTCCTTCAATCAGTATTTATTTAGTGCCTGGCATTTTTGCCTGGCATTGTTCTGGGTTCTGAGAATCTAAAGTTGAAAAAAGACTCAAGTTTACAATCTGACACAGACTTTCTCAACCTTAGTACCACTGACATTTTGGGCTGGATAATTCTTTGTTGTGGGAGGCTGTCCTGTGCATTGTAGGATGTATAGTAGCATCTCTGGCCTCTATGCACTAGATGCCAGTAACATTCCCCTTCCTTGTCATGACAATAAAAAATGTCTTCAAACATTGCCAAATGTCCCGTGAAGGGCAAAATCACCCCCAGTTGAGAACCACTGGTCTAGCTAGAGAAATAACATGATATGGGGAGTATCGTAGTAGAGGAATATATACAGTAGAGTATTGGCCCAAAGAAGGTTAACCCTGCCTGGAGTTCAGGAAAGGTTTTACAAAGCAGAAGACACTTGGCCTGGATCTTAAAGAAAGAGCTAGGTGTTTGTAATGCAGACAAGGAGTGAGGGAAGAAAGAATAATAAGGTCATAGAGAACAACAACGTGCAAAGACGAGAAAAGTTGAAACGGTTTGATGCATTGGAAGAATCTAAGCAGTTCAGTGTATAGTTGGAACATGGACTTGAGGGCTGTGGTCAGGGCAGAAGGAAGCAATAAAGCTAGAGAAGTAGTTAGGGAAAAGGTTATAAAGGAACTTGCAGGCTATGATGAGAAATTTGGGCTTTATTCAACAGTGACGGCAAGCTACTGAAAGTACTAAGCAGGGAAATGGCATTTTAGAAAGCGGTTTGGTAAATATGCAGGGAATGGTTTTGAGGGAGGTGAGACTGGAAATAGAAAGATTGTTTAGAAGACAGTTACAATAGCCAAATTAAGGGCCTGAACTAGGGCAGTGACAGTGGGGGCTACAGAGATGTGAAATGGTACAAACAATATATAGGAGGCAGAATTGATAAGATTTAGTGATTGCTTAAGAGCCTGAGTGGTGCAATTGGTTTGTGATCGGCTGCTAACCTAAAGGTTGGCAGTTCAAAGCCACCCAGTGGCTCAGTGGAAGAAAGGCCTGCCAATCTGCTTTCATAAAGATTACAGCCAAGAAAACCCTATGAGCAGTTCTACTCTGTAACACATGGGGTTGCCATGAATTGTGATTGCTTAGATATGCAGAGTAAGGGACTAGGAGTCAAGGACAATGCCAGATTTTGGTGCAAAAAGGGGTTAAGTAGGGATGTTCTTAATGAATTGTGTTTACAAGCTGAAAATTCCATTAAAAGACACCAGGATTAAAAAAATAAAATAAAAAACAGCAACAAAAAAACAAAGCCCCTCTAAATATCTTGTAGTTCTGTAGTTCTATAATAGATAATAAGTAAACTGACAGTTTTTAGAAAACAAGAACTACCCCCCTTCCAAGAAAAAATTCATTGTTTTCCTTAATCATATGAAACATTAAAATCTTCTCTAAACATTTTCTCATGGTCTTTTAATTCCCAAAATTTCGAGAGAAGGGTTTATATATTTTTTTTCAAATATTCCACTGTTGAGTCAACTCATTTTTGACCATTATTTCAACCGTTACAAAAGATTGTAAAATTTTAAGCCAAGATCAGACAATAAGGACTACAATTTTTTCATTTATTAATGATGTAAAATAGACTATCGTACCCATAAAATGACTTAAGCTTCACAAGCAGCCATAAATACCAAATAAATCAGGGGTGGGAACATTTTTCAGCATCTTAGTTGAAGGACTATGTACTGAGGACCTCTACTGTTGAGAATATGAATGGCTGCTATGTTAGGATTAAATATTCAGAAAACCATCAACCAGGCACAGGCAATCTACAGCCTGGCTAAAGTTCAGAAATTATTTTCAGAGTCACATAGATAGCTGTGCCACTGGACCAAACCAAACCCACTGCCTCATAGGGACCCTATAGGACAGAGCAGAACCGCCTCATAGGGTTTCCAAGGCTGTAAATCTTTACAGAAGCAGACTGCCACCAGGCTGGCGGGTTCCAACTGCCAACCTTTTGGTTAGCAGCCGAATGCTTAACCACTGTGCCAAGGCTTATAAGGTAGAATCTAGATCTCCTCCCTTTCCTGAAACTACGTCTTCACCTCCAGGTGCTCAGCACCCTCATACTGTCTTCTGGCCTCTGAGTCTGTATTGGGCCTGATTACTACAGGTTTGTTTGTTTAAGTTTTCAGGATCTGAGTACAATTAGAAGGCAAATTTAACATTCACAGAATTGAAATCCATTGATGTTAAGATCTGGAAGTAATCTACTATCCAATACACTCCAGTCTATGCTGAGCTCCTTTAGGAAGGGGAGACTGTTTCTTCTGTCTGCCCCCTACCTCTAGAGAAAAGCATTATACCTAAAATGGTTATTGCTTAGAAATGCAAAATGGCCAATAGAAATATTCCCTTGCCAGATAATTTTGCCTTTACTCAGGTGATGAACTGTTGATTTAAAGCACCAGATTCTTCTATAATTTACTGTCCCACAAAGTCTCAATCCAAAAGATACTTGATTCTGCCAAACCACTAAGCATTTTCCCTCAGATTTCCTCACAGTTATCTCAGAAAACTTTAAAATGGTACAACTATTTTTAAAACGGGGTCTTTGTGAGAAGTTTTTCGCAAATGCCACAAGTTATAGGGTTGGAAAAGATTTCTTTTGTGCTTGTATTTAATATCTGTGTGGACATGGCTCTTTATATAGTGAGCTTGCCACTTCAGGGAGCCTTAGTTCCACTCTTTCCATGATATTTATTAATAGCAATTAAATTGACCCATGGGCGTCTCTAGCTATAGCTTGGCTAATAACTATCAGACACTAGGCCTTGAATTTGGGCCCTGCTATTTATTAGCTTATTACTGAGTAACTTCTTCAAGTTGCTTAACCTCTCTGAGTCCCAATTTTTTCCTCTTTTAAAATAGGGAAAAATAAAAATTATCTTGCAGGTTTTATAAGGTTTGAATAAGATAGCATTTGTGAAAAAATATAACACAGAGACTGGCACAAAATTAATGTTCAATGTATCTTAGTTCCCCTTCTCTTCCTTTCCCTTTTTAAAGAACACATTAACTAATCACTTCAAAGTAAGAGAAATCTGTTAAAAAATATGCCTAGGTGGCACCCTTTATCAACAACATTTTCAAGGCAAATGTGAGTCAAACCAAATTCTTGTATCCATCAGATTGTATTTTTAACACAACAAAGGCAGTCAAGTTAGGTTTAATGTTGACAAAAGAAATTGGGTGTTAGAGGGCTTGGTTGTACACATAAAGCATCAAAGGCATAATCTGTTTTGTGTAAGGAGTTCTATAGAATTATAAAAGAGCTTAGTCAACTCTCACAGTCAAACAAGTATATATATAACAATCATAAGGGACTTGGGTTTGGTACAGGGGTTGACGAGAGAAAGGATTCTATGAAAACTCAGGACAAGAGAAACTGAAGCCCCAAACATCAAGAAGGCTCACACTATCACTAGCACCATCCAATCACATTCATCACATTCACAACACACAACATGTGCATTTGGGTACTCTATACAAAACAAAGTTCAATAGCTCCCGTACCTCACCTTCAGGGACTCAGAGTTAGGTCATCCTGTCACAAACTTTTCTTGCTAAAAAAAGATAAGTCAAGCCATATGAAGAGAATCATATGCTATAATACAAATCCAAGCTAGTACTTCAATGTATTTTCATATTGCCAAGAGATTTTGCTGTTTGCAATGCTTGAGGTAAAATGTGAGAGCTAATGGCTTTAATATACTTTGAAAAATGAAGAGGGAGAAATCTAGTCAAGGAATAGTGGGTTAGCCATCAGTAGATCAGGGACCTAACCCTTGGTTATGCCACTGCCTATCAGTGGGACGTAGGACAAGTCTTCTAAATACAGTGCTTCGGCTTTCCCACCAGAATGCTCTAAATAACAATCCCGGCTTGTACCCCAAAGGGAGGAGATAATAAGCATAAAATACTTTACAATCTTCCCTAAGACAGTGTTACGTAAATCCCAGTCATTACTACAACTAATAGGCTAGGATGATAGTACCTGCAGAGAGGTAATCATCACCTTGTAGAGAGAGCCATTAATCACCTCAAATCCCTTAGCTGTGTGTCATGTAAAGGGCAGGTGGGAGATATACAAACTAAAGTACTAGTGTCTGAATGATTTTGTATAAGCCTCAAGCCTTCACTGTGAACACTTGGCTTCTGAGAATAAATGATTCTGTATTCTAAGTAACCTCATTGCTATGAGAGGATATAGTCTTGACCAGTTTACCTCTCTTGAGGTTTTAAATCTTGGCTACACTGTTGTGATTCTCACTCAAGCTGAAGTACACGAGCAGGACTGTGCTGTCAACATAACCAGGAGAAAGATGCTTAGATTAACTAAGAAAACGATTTCCAACCGAGGATTATAAAATGTCTTCCAAAATCCAAACTGTAACTTTTATCTTAGCTCTCTGCTCTAACTAATGTGGTCATGTGCAGATCAAATGTTTAGATTGATAAATGCAGTTTACCAGTGCACGGGACTCATTGACAGAGCCCAGAATCCAAATGTGATTAGTTGGCTAAAGAGGGAAGATGAGCACCAGACAACCTTGTTTGTCATTTTGCACACTTAATCACATAAATCTCATAACACTAAGTGCATCTGCATGACAGGAAATTAAACACCGACAAAAATAAAACCAAAGCTTCCCAATCAATTCAGACACCTGTTTCACAAGAACGAGTGATAAGATTGTCTGTAGGTGGTGATTTTTTTGGTAGATATTCTTAATGTTTGAATACTGACACACATACTTTAGGATTCATCTTCCTAAGGGTGACTGCTTTTTATCTAATGCAGATAAATGTTATATTTCGGGTAAAAAGCAGACCAGATTCTAATTAAAAATAAAAGGAGTATTCTCTAAGCGTGGTTACTAATTCATAAGCAATATATTTCCTGTTTCAGAAGGAGGCTGATTTAGGTATTTCCTTTAACCACACCAAAAAACATTAATAGTGACATGTTTTCACATACATTTAACCGATTTGATTTCAATCAAACTTTCTCTCTCAATTCTTACATCGTTTAAGTAAATTCTTTATAAGGCAGACTCTAGTCTTTGAATGCCCTAGTATATATGAGAATACTATTTAAAGATTTTTTAAAATCTAAATGAAAAATACCAATTTAAAGAGCATAAAACTTTTTATTCCTTAAAAACACACACGCACACACATCCATAGTCTTGTACTACTATTTGATAATTTTTTTCTCCTGTGTTCTATTTCTTAGTTAAAACCACAGATACAAAAACATGGGTAACTCAGTTAAGAATCTGAGAAAATATTCGTGAAAATTAAGTAGAAAATACCCTCTTCTGAGACCAAGCTGCATAAGAAGCAAGAAAAACCTGCCATTATAGGCAGTGCTAATTAATTTTTTTATTAAAAATAATTTTTAAATAGAAAACTTTTTATCAGAGTTAACTTTAAGCAGAATCCAGGTTTTGTTTAACAGTGTAAACGTGCAGAAAATCCCAGAGAAGTTCAAATGCACCAGGCCCCTACAGAGCAATGTCTGAACAGATTAAAACTAGAAAAAAGACCCATGGAGGGTTTTTGTGGCTACTGGAAGAATCAGTTCAGAGTACCACAACTCTTTTCAAAACATACCAAAGTATGGACTAAAGCATTCCAAGCACAAAATGAGCACTCAACAAGAGCTGCAAAAGAGTCTTTTACCTAATTAAAAGCTTAAATTTACAGAACTTCAGAGCATTGCTGTTTCAGCTTAACTTTGCCAAAATAATCAAGCAGAATGAAGCAAAACAAATAGGAGAACAACAAGCCTACCACTCTGGTTTTGATTTGCTGCCCATTACAGTTGAGCGGCTTGGCCTGCTCAGGCTAGACAGCTTTAAAACGTCTTCCAAATGCCCTATAATGACACCTAACTTTACATTTAACTCCTGGAGGAAAAAGTTCTTTTCCTTGTGATGGTATTTGTTCTATTTGAGCACTATCAAACTGTTTGTTCTAATCCATTAGGAAAACCATAATAAGGCTCATCTAGAGGCTTTTCCTAGTTAGGAAGGTGAGTTAAAAGATTTAGGTCATTAGCCTGTCTTTAAATCTTCTAAATGAAAGATGATTTACAATTAGGCTATGAAAATGTGAACGCTCTCAAGTCTGGAAAGTTTCGGTCTAAATTTAGTTATCCTAAATCAATGCAAAAGACTCTGTGTCTCAGAACCAAATTTTACAAAAATCAACCTCTATGCTCAAATCTTGTTAATAAATTATAAAAGGCTCACATACTATGTTTAAGTTCAGCTAGTTTCAGCTGAGGCACTATCAGTATTTTCATATAATGTTCCATGAAAAGAACAATAGAGCTTGCATTTAAAGATAAAATGGCACAGAAGTGCTAGAAAATATCATTTTCCATAAGGAAAAAAATGCTTACATTTTATATAATTTGATAAATTGGAATAGGGAGATAAAGTCTGCCAGCCTCTTCTGGAGAATTCTCCAGATTTAGTTGTAAATTAAGGTCAATTTTTGCAAACAGAATTTTCAAATTGTTTAGATTTTTGGCCAGTTTAAGATAATCAAATTGGTCCCAAAGAGTCCACAAGAAAACTTCTAGAGCTAATAGAGGAATTTAGAAAAGTTACAGGGTATAAGGTCAACAAAAATCAGTTGGGTTTCTATACACTAGCAATGAGAAATCTGAAAAAGAAGTTAGGGAAACAATTCCATTTACAATAGCATCTAAGAGAATAAAATACCTAGGAATAAATCTAACCAGGGACATTGAGGACTTCTACAATGAAAACTTTAAAACACTGCTGAAAGAGATTAAAGAGGACATAAATAAATGGGAATATGTTTCACGTTCATGGGTTGAAAGAATTAATATCGTTAAGATGTCAATACTATCCAAAGAGATCTGTAGATTCAGCACAATAGCAATCAAATTTCCAATAGCCTGATTTACAGAAATAGAAAAACCAATCCTCAACTTTATATGGAGTGGCAAGAGGCCCCAAATAGCTAGATCAATGCTGAAAGAGAAGAACGAAGTAGGAGGACTCACACTTACTGATTTTAAAACATACTATACATCTACAGTAATCAAATAGCCTGGTACTGGTATAACAATAGACACATAGACCACTGGAATAGAATTGAGAGTCCAGAAATATACCACAAATCTATGGTGAACTGATTTTTGAGAAGGATACTAAATCCATTTGATGAGGTAAGAAGAGTTTCTTCAATAAATCGTGCTGGGAAAATTGGATGTCCACATGCAGATGGTGTGAGAATCCATGCCTCACACCATACATAAAAACAAATTCAAAATGGATTAAGGAACTGAATGTACAAACTAAACCATAAAATTCTTAGAAGAACAAGCAAGGGCAATGCTGTAGGGCCTAACTTTCAACAATGGATTATTTAATATAATAACAAAAGCACAAACAGCAAAAGACAAAATAAATAAAAATTAAAAATTTTTGCTCATCAAAAGAATTTACGAAAAAAGCGAAAAGACAAGCTACTGACTAGGAGAATATCTTTGGAAACCACATATATGACAAGGATCTAATAACCAAAATATATATAAAACTTAACAACAAAAAGAAAAAAAACCCAATCATAAAATGTGCAAAGGACTTCAATAGACATTTCACCAAAGAGGACGTTCAAATGGCCACCAAACACGTGAAAAGATGCCCAGCGTCATTAGCCATCAGAGAGATACAAATCAAAACCACAATTTCACTCCTACTAGGATGGCTAAGATTAGGGGAAAAAAAAAAAAAAAAACAACAGAAAATAACAGATGTTGACAAGGATGTGGGGAAATTGGAACACTTATCCATTGCTGGTGGGAATGCAAAATGGTAGAGCTGTTGTGGAAAACAGTGTGGCGGTTCCTCAAAAAACTGAAAAAGGAACTACAATAAAACAAAAAAAAACTAAACCCGTTGCCATGGAGTCAATTCCGACTCATAACAACCCTAAAGGACAGAGTAGAACTGCCCCATAGGGTTTCCAAGGAGGGCCTGGTGGATTCAAACTGCTGACCTTTTGGTTAACAGCCATAGCTCTTAACCACTATGCCACCAGGGTTTCCAGAACTACAATATGACCCAGCAATTCCCACTACTTATATACTCAAAAGACTTGAAAGCAGAGACACAAAAACAGACTTGTATACCAATGTTCATTGCAGCACTATTCACAATAGCCAAAAGGTGGAAACAACCTAAATAGTCATCAACAGATGAATGGATAAACAAAATGAGGTATATACATATAATGGAATACTACACGGCAAGGAAGAGAAATGAAGTCTTGATACATGCTACAGTATGAATGGAGCTTGAAGACATCATGCTGAGTGAAATAAGTCAATCACAAAAGGACAACTATTGTATGACCTCACTTACATAAAAAGACAAGAAAAGGCAAATGTATAGAGACCAAAGTTTATCAGTGGTTACCACGGGAGAGGGGACGGGGAAAAGGTGGGTTAAAGGTAATGGAAAAATTATATTGATTAAGGGTAGGGTCACACAGCCAATTATTGTAATTGCTGTTAATAAGTTGCACACCTGTAAAGTGTTGAACTGGCAAAAGTTGTGTGATAGATGTATTTACAACAATGACAAAAAAAAAAAAAAGTAGCTACAGAGGCTGCTTATGCACCACCAAACACCTCATGGGATTTTGTTCCTTGGTTTGGAGGTTTAAGGTTATGGTTTCATGGGACCTCCCAGTTAATTGACCTAATAACGTGTTTAGTGCTTCTGTTCTACCTCCTAGTTTGTTGCGTAGTGCCTGGGTCTTAAAAGCTTGCAAGTGGCCATCCAAGGCACAACAACTGGTCTCTATTCACCTGGAGCAACAGAAGAAGAAGGAGAGTCAGGAATAGGAGGATATGGAATGTGTAGCTAATTGCCTCCATGAACAACTGCCTCTTTTGCCATGAGACCAGAAGAACTGGATGGTGCCTGGCTACCATTATTGAACATTTTGATCAAAGGTTCCATAAGATAATCCTGGCCAAAAGGGGAAAAATACAGAACAAAATTTAAAATTCTTATGGACTCTAGACTTTCTGGAGCCATGAAGGATGGATGAACCCCTGAAACTACTGCCTTGAGATAATCTTTGAATCTTAAACCGAAAATATCCCCTGAAGTCATCTTAAGACCGAACAATAGTTTAACTTAACTAGTAAAAAAGGTCTGCCTTGAGCATTATGCTCTTTTAAGAACTATCTATATGGGATTAAATTGACAACAGCAACTCAAAAGATTAGCTAGGAACCTTAGGGGGAAGTGAGTTTTTGTTAATGAGGGAGGAACAACTCAGAAAAGGAGGGTGAGTATGGTTAGGCAACTCGAAGAATGTAATCAGTGTCACTAAACTGTACATGTAGAAACTGTTGGTATATGTTTTGCTGAGTATGTTCTCAACAACAACAGCAAAATAAATAAAATTTAGAAGAAGCAAAAAGATTATCAAGTTTGGGGGCCTCATCAATTTAAACTCCTTGGTTTCCCTTCTCTGTTCTCAGTCAATGCCTTTGCCTTTATTCAGAAATCTTTTCTTATTTCTAATCAATAAGCAATACAATGCAGTAGAAAGACCATGGTTAAGTCTTAGATTTGGATCCAGGCTTTATAACTTTAGGCAAGTTTCTTTTCACTTGTGCTCATTTTCCTCATCTGCAAAATCATAGAGTTACCTCCAATATCTCTAAGAAGTGATTCCAGCATAAAATTCTCTAAGTTTTCAGCAAAGCAAGAGTACTGGGCAAAATGAGCCCACATACCAGAATACACAGATAGCTCATTAGACCTTTGGATATATACTATAAAACTATCCAACTAACTACCTGAATATTGAAAACAAGAAATAAAGGCCAAAAAAATTCAAAGATTTGAAAAAAAATAAGGGTTAATGGGTTAGAAACTCAGATGAATCCACTAGAGAGAGAAAATTTGCATTAAAAAGTCGTTATACATCATATGGGTGTGTACAAGTTCCACTTCAGATAATGAAAGCAGACAAAAAAGGAGAAAAAGAGAATAGAAATCCAGGAAGACTATGACAAAAACAAAGAGATTTACAAAACTGTTTCAGAACTCATCTTTCCCAAAAATGAATATGTAGAATTTCTCAAAAATGAAGGTGATATACTGAAACTTTTTGTCCTAGAGGCAATATTGGTAGTAGATAGAACATTGAACCAAGACTCAGAAGACAGATTCTTTTCCAGTTTAGATCCTGCCATGTATTAACAATATCTGAAAGAAAAGTCACTTCACTTGTCTAGATCTCATTTTACTCATCTAAGTAAAATGAGACAATCCTGGTTTATTCATCTGTCAGATGAAGAGGTAGGACTCGATGATCTTTGAGTTCCCTTAGAGATCTTAAGTTTTATGATTTGACATGCATTCTTCAAGGAAGTAAGCTGGGAATCTAAGAAAAGCCTTAAAAGTTGAGACAACAATAATATCTGCTTCATACATTTTTGGAAGTTTCAATGAACTGGCAACTGTGACAGTGTAAGCTGTAAAATGCTAAACAGATGATGAAGAAGCTGCACTATATGAAGAAGAACATGGCATCAGGATTGGAGGAAGACTCACTAACAACCTGCGTTACGCAAATGACACAATCTTGCTTGCTGAAAGTGAGGAGGACTTGAAGCACTTATGATGAAGATCAAAGACTACAGCCTTCAGTATGGATTACACCTCAGCATAAAGAAAACAAAAATCCTCACAACTGGTCCATTAAGCAACATCATGATAAATTGTGAAAAGACTGAAGTTGTCAAGGATTTAATTTTACTTGGATCCACAATCAACATCCACTGAAGCAGCAGTGAAGAAATCAAAGATGCATTGCATTGGGCAAATCTGCGGCAAAAGACCTCTTTAAAGTGTTAAAAAGCAAAGATATCACCTTGAAGACTAAGATGTGCCTGACCCATGGTGTTTTCAATCGCCTCATATGCACGCGAAAGCTGGACAATGAATAAGGAAGACTGAAGAAGAACTGATGCCTTTGAATTATGGTGTTGGCGAAGAATATTGAATATACCATGGACTGCCAAAAGAAGGAACAAATCTGTCTTGGAAGAAGGACAACCAGAATGCTCCTTAGAAGCAAGTATGGTGAGACTACATCTTACATGCTTCAGACATATTGTCAGGAGGAATCAGTCCCTGGAGAAGGACATCATGCTTGGTAAAGTAGAGGGTCAGCGAAAAGGAGGAAGACCCTCAACGAGATGGATTGACACAGTGGCTGCAACAATGAGCTCAAGCATAAAAATGATTGTGAGGATGGCGCAGGACCGGGCAGTATTTTGTTCTGTTGTGCATGGGGTCGCTATGAGTCAGAACTGACTCGATGGCACCTAACAACAATAACAGTGGATATTTATCAGCATTTTCGAGAAATGAGGAGTTAATGTTGATGGAAATTTCGGCAGTGCCTGGCACATAGTAGGCAGTCAACATAACTTTTTAAAAAAAAAAATGAATTCAAACAAACATGTCCAATCTCACAATGAGAAAAATTTATAAACAGATTTGCAGATATAAGGGGGAAAATCTCATATCTACATTGCAGAGAATATGGGCAAATAGGAAGCCTACAAAGCTCACTAAAAAAGTAAGATAATGTTTGGAAAGAGTTTTAATTTTTTTTTTCTCCACAGGAAAATTTCTGCTTTGAGGATCCTTTCGTTTCAAAAAACATTAAATATTATCCATGTGAAAGACATAGTTTCTCAAGCATGGTGGGGAGGGGGTAGATGTTCTAGGATAAATAAGACTGTTCCTGCCCTCAAGTAGCTTACAATTAATTTTAGAGAATGGCAAATGTATACTGTTATAGATTGAATTAGGTCCCCCCAAAATATATAAATCTTAACCTCTGCCTGTGGTTATAATCCCATTTGTGAATGAGTTGTGTTTGTTATGTTAATGAGGAAGATTTAGGTTACATCAATGAGAATTGGGTTATGTTTATTATGTTAATGAGGTAAGATTAGGGTGTATCTTGAGTTAATCTCTTTTGAGATAAAAAAGAGATTAAACGAGCAAGCAAGAGAAGAAGAGATGAGGGAAGAGAGATGCCAAGCCAAATGAAGATCGCCCGGAAGCAGAAGCTCAAAGAGACGAGGACCTTCCTCCAGAGCCAGCAGAGAGAGAAAGCCTTCCCCTGGATCTGGAACCCTGAATTCAGACTTTTAGCTTCCTAGGCTGTAAGAAAATAAATTTCTGTTTGTTAAAGCCACCCACATGTGATATTTCTGTTACAGCAGCAGAAGATAACTAAGACACATACTAACTATAATATACTGTGACAAATACTGCAATAGTACTATAGTAAAAGCTGTACTAGGCCTAATGGAACCATAAAGTAAGGGGTATAATTCTGTTTGGGAAGAATAGGGGTGGGGAATGAGAAAGATTTTCTGAAGGAGATAATATTTAATCTATACCTTGAAAGATGACTAGGATTTCATTATGCTGAAAAGGTGAAGAGGCATTCCAGGCAGATAACTGAAAGAAAGTGTTTCAGAGTGGAAATGTAAGTCCAACAGATAAAAATCAAACATGAGGGTGACGAAACAATGGTGAAAATCTTGATTTTCTGAGCCATATAAGACAAGTCACAATGTTCACAATCACATTCACTATCATGATTGATATTTTAACGGTGATTTTCTTAGTCAGATTGTTTTGTATGATAGCATTGTTTACGACAAAAAGTGTGAACAGGAATACATGTATTTTGCTGCATATTTTACAGAGGAAATTACCAAGATAAGAAACATTCTTTCAGGGGGGAAACTCACTCAATTGGCATAATATAGCTCATAAAGATAATGTTCTATGTCCTAGTTTGGTGAGTAGCATCTAGGGTCTTAAAAGCTTGTGAGCAGCCATCTAAGACACAACTATTCGTCTCTACTTGTCTGGAGCAAAAGGGAAAGAAGAAAACCAAAGATTCAAAGAAGAAACTAGTCTACAGGACTTATAGTCTACATGAACCATAGCCTCACCTACCTTCAGATCGGAAGAACTAAATGGTGCCTGGCTACAACTACCAACTATTCTGACCAGGGATGCAAAAGATGGTCCTGAATAGAATGGGAGAAAAATGTAGAACAAAACTCAAATTCCAACAAAAGATCAGACTTACTGGACAGGTAGAGACTAGAGGAACCCCTGAGACTGTCACCCTGGGATACCCTTTACACTTGGAACTCAAATCACTCCCGGTGGTCACCTATCAGCCAGAAGACAGAGTGGCTCATAAAATAAATAATAACACCCGTGAGTACTGTGCGCCTCTAAACAATCATCTAAATGAAACCTAATAGTCAACATTTACCCTAGACCAAAGATGAGAAGGTAAGGTGGGGAGCAGGGGGAACAAGGAAGCTGTATTAATGGAAACAGAACAACCGGAATGGAAATAAAGAGAATGCTGACACATTATGAAAAGTGTAACCAATGTCACTGAATATGTACAGAAATTGTTAAGTGAGAACCAAGTTTCTACGTAAATTTTCTCCCAAAATACAAGAAAAGAAAAAGAAAGAAACATCCTTTCAGGGAGTAATTTTAGACTAATGTACTTTACGGGACATCATACACCTTTTTTTAAAAAATAGATTTCATGTCTTAATTTGTACTCTAAAATGGGCTTGAGGACAACATTGCCTACAATAAATTGCATCAAAAATTATATAGTTACTAAAAACATATATATATTTAGAGCTATGTTTAGGGACTTGGACTGTTTTAGTCTAACTCAAAACACTTTAAAGAGCTCTCACTTCTATTTTTACACGATGAGGCATGTATTGAAGCTAATTTTTCTCACTATGCCTCTTGCACATATCTTACTTATTTCCATCTTTTCCCAGTGCATTCTTTTAGTTGTCTTCCAGAAAGGTTCCATATATTTTAGCCACTTTGTTGCCACATCTTACTGTCTGGCTAATTAGTCTGGTTGAAACACCTTTCTAAACCTATCCTAACCACTAGTTAGTTAATCAACCTAAGCAGTCACTTTTGAGTACTGCAGTGCAAGCCATACTATCGCTGCCACAGTCCAGATCCTACTGCCTTAAATCCAGATTTTGAGACTGGAAATTCAATCAGAACCATGCTTTCCTATGGAATTTGACCTTATATTATTTTTAACACACAGTCCAACAGAAACACAACAGTCATAAAAAGAAACTTCACATATTAAGCACATAGCAAGCTGTTAGGTAAATATGCCATATTATGCCAAGTATATAGGTGCTAGGGACAACATTACACTGCAAGTCTCTCATGCAGGAGATTCATTTAGCATTTTTGCCATTAGGATATATGAGCCCATACATCTGAATCAGCTGAGTAATACTAAAGCAGGTGGTCTAGTCTAGGATCCTTTGGAGAAGATGATTCTGGAGGGGTAGAAGAGAAGCCCTGGGACTTTTTTCAGTTCTTTTACATTTCTCATGTTCCACAAAGGTCAAACTACTTTTACAAAAGGAAATTAAACGTTAAAAACCAGCACTAAAATGAAACTACTCTGTTTTCTCACCTAACCGCATAAAGCCAGGGTGTTTGGAGTTCATATCTCCCAGTTTCCATTAAGCTGTGGATTCCAACTTAGGATTTTTTGTTTTAAATATGTCTCTGGCTATTTCTCATGCTGTAATTCTTCAGAAAAAGGACATAATACTGGTGTTTCTTATTTAAGAAGTAACGAATTAGATAATAATGAACTAGGCACTTTGACTTCTGAAACACAATTGCATTTTTCATTGGTTTCCTGTACTGATTACAACATATGCGTAAGTACATATAATATATATGTGCTCCTATCTTTAAACATGTGCATATTAAAGAGCAAGCAGGTATTCATGTATGCCAATCCTGAAAGTCCTCACTTGCATGACAGGTATATTTTGTTTTGTAATTCTTTTGGTTCCAAATAGAATAAGCCCACTTCAGTTAAAGAAGATATAGTTTCAGACACATACAGTATAAATGGGAGGGTTTTTGTGTCAAAATTTACCACCAGGGAGGACACAGAGGCTGTATTTATGATAATCAGCATTTGAGAGGCAGCATAACATCCTGTTTAAGCACGCTGGCTCTAGACTGAGACTGCTGTGTTTGAATCCTGGCTCCACCATCTACTACTGCATAACCTTTCTCTGCCTTGACTGTCTTACCTTTAGTGGAGATGACAGTAGTCCCTAAGATTAAATTAACACATGTAAATTACTTTGCATGGAGTTCAATACATACTAGTGCTCCAAAAAATGGTAGCTATTATGCTATATACTTTTTTGCATAGTACTATATACTTGATGAAGTATCTTCTCTGGCGTCTCATTCAGTCTTCCCAATAACTTTGCTCCTGAAATGCAGTATAGTGTAGTTGTTCAAAGTATGGGCTCTGGAATCAGACTGAGTGGGTTAGAATTCTAGTTCACCATTTAATTGCAAAATGGTCAAATATCTTCTCTTTCATGCTTCAGTTTTCTTATCTGTAAAATGGGTATGATAATATTACCGTATGTCATAGCATGATTGTGCACATATACAAAGTCCTTAGAAGAATACCTGTAACATAGTTGGTGCCTAATAGACATTAACTATTATTATTATCTTCATTTTACAGATGAAAAACTGTTTCAAAGAAGTAAGTGTTTTGCCCAAGGGCACTTAGCTAAAGTGGTAAAGCTATAAACAGGAAAAAATACCTACTAAACTATTATATGTTTATTCCAGAAAACCTTCAAATGCATGCCCAGTTTAATGTTAGGCACTGATGTTACAAAAATGAAATAAGGCATATCCCCTATATACAAATAAATAATTTCAATATAAAACGTTGAATAGAGTTTTGCAGAGATTGTTATGGGATCACAGAGAAAGGGACTTTTAAGTTTAACTTAGGACCTCATGAGAAAAGGATGTATGAATTGGGTCTTGAAAAAGATGAGTGAGAATAAGCCAAGCAAAGATTCATGAGAAGGACAATTCAGGTAGAGCAAACATAATGAGAAAAAAAGGCACCAAGGTATGAAACAGCATGTTGTGTTTATGTAACAATAAAACGTTCAGTATTTCTGGAGCAAGAAATTCTAGGTGGAGAGACACGGAAGATAAGATTGGGTAATGAGGTGCCAGAGATTTCATATGCAGGTTAAAGAACTTGGGTTTTATTCAGTTGGCAATGGGGAGCCACTGAAAAGTTTTAAGCAGGAAGTTTTAGGCAGATTGATCTGGGTGCAGTGTGGATGACAGATTTAGGAGAAGGTAAGGTTAGAGAGAGGCAGGAAGCCCAGCTAGACGGCAAGATGTGATGGAGCTTTGAAGTAGAACATTAGTAGTAGGGATGCAGAGGTTTTGTTCTTAGGCTATATCTGCAGGGCATTGACAAAACCTGATAAAAAGTGAAACTGTTGAAAACGTTTTGCAGTGGTGACATTCTCAAACCACCGTAATATAAGACCAATAATATATATAACCAACATAGTTTGAAAAATAACCTCTCTAATTGCTGACAATTATTTTGGCAACAAAATATTATTTTGGGTCATTTATATCTTTAATCCTACACGCACTATGTTAACGGGTTTGGTTTGGTATGTATATATATATGTTAATGTCATCTCCTTAACTAGAACTGCAAGCTACTTGAAAGCACTGATCTTTTCTTATATGTATCTTCCACAGACTACAGCCCAGTTCTGGATATAAAGTAGATATACTGTAAATATTTGTTGATTAGTGAACTTTATTGTATTAATATAGTATGATCTTACAAGAAGTATAATTCTGACTATAATAAGGCTTAATATTGGTTTATCACATGGTTAATAACAAGTTAGTAAATTTATTTAAATTGGAGAAATTCTAAAAGCCAAACCAATATTCTCACAATGGCTAATAATTACTTTCCAAATCACTTATATGGAATTTTTTTTTAAACTAATAAAGATATCAAGAAATTTCCAGAAAGGGAGACTGTACCTTTAAGAAAAGTTACTGCAATGTATCTGGGAAAGAAAACCTTTTCAGAGACATGATCAAAGGGTTACTGTATTCAGTTTAAAAAACAACATGTACACCTGCTGAAATATTAGTTTTCTATTAATGTTTACATGGTATAGACGCTTTAGGATTTTTCTCACAGGTCTTCTATAGGATGGGAAGTTGACAAAAGGTTATTTCTTTGTGCCTTTTGAAAATTCTACATCTGTCTAGAGGCTGTTACTTCTTTTACTCCTTCTTTTGTTCTATTGTACACATTGGTGGATTTTTATTTAAGTGACTCACCATTGATGCAACTTGTGAAAAGTTCAGCATAACTGGTAATTAAATGAAGGCATCTTGGAAAACATTACAACTTTTGTGTTAATGGGTGTAACCCAAAAGATGGGCCTAGTGAATATTCTCTTTTATGTATTATGACTCTACCACATTAAAACGAGATGATAAGTAAACACGAAATATACTTTAAAGTGCAAGGTATTATCAAGCAGAAATCATTCATCTTGTACCTAACATGTTAACAATGATCAAACAATATTACCTATGAGTAACAGAGTACAGAATGAACAGTACTGCATTCTATGTAAATTGTAAATTGTTTGAGCTTATTCAAAACACATTTTCAATTTTCTTTGAACTTCTTTTCACTGGAAACAATTGTAACTAGGAATTATTATCTCTCTGGAAACTAAATAACAATGAAAATGAAGGGAAAACCGGCTGAAAATTTCCTTAACAAACACCTATTTTTCTACAGAGCGGGAGGTCGGATAATTTAAGGCATTTTAGAGCTAAAAGAAGTCTCCAACACCCTAGATTCACATTGAAATTGCCTTCTCCACCCTGTTTTTAAATGTGTTGATCTCCAAGGCAAGAAGCTGCATGCTAATTAAGCCAGGTTACATTTAATTTAAAGTTCAAAGAAGAAGCACATTTTGGAAGGTATTATAGTGTTCTGGTGACCAGTTCTACTCGAGAACTAGTAAGTATCTTTGTTTTCTTTTAAGTGCTTCATGCTCATTATTATTCAAAAGCGAACCTTTAGATATCTTGGGCTCTTGGGAAGCATTCCCCTCCTACCTCCACCTATATCTTTCCATTTTTTTACATCCATATTCAATACCTACCATGAAAAGAAACCAGAAAGTAATATTACAAATTTGCAAGTCATTACTATAAACACTGAAAATAGAATGTTTCTACAGGTTCAGATTTAGCTCATGTATCTCTTCTGTCTTTACCTAACCACACCTATGTTGGCATAAGTGATTCACAAAAGAAAAATAAGAACAAAGATCAACAACAAAAGATACCACCCAGGAAAACACTGTTATTGAGCTAGATCATGAGGAATATTTAGCCAGAAAGATGCATAAATGAATTGCCAACCGAATGGCCCAAGTGCCAAAGATATCAACTGGAGCCAAACCTCTGGTCCATCTTTGAGTTCTTGTAGCTGACAATGTGAGCTCAAAAAGCCGCGGGGAGAGAGGGGTGGAGGGGATTAGGGACTTGCATTATGCCCCAGGCCAGAACAAATGTCTACTTTGAGTCAAGAGGAGAGGTTTCCTTTGTCAAATACACAGGTTATGAGAAGTAGCCAGACTAAAGTGGGGTGTAGGGGGAGCCTGAAGAATGTATAAAATTGTCAAACACTTAAGTTTACTCCCTGATAAAATTAGTTTCTCAAAGCAAATATGGTTGAGGGCTAAGAATACAACTTTGAAACTTCTGACCTAAATATGGTTATATTCTAGCCTGTACTTTTGACTTTATATGGTTATCTACATAGTTTATAGTTTTATTCACAAAATCTTTTAAGTATTTTGAATGTACTCACTTTTCTCAATAGTGTCAATTTTCATAAGCGCATGGATTAGGTAAATGGGTAATATTCTCTAGAAACTGAAATACATTTAAACAAAGATTCCTGGGTACTTACTGTACCTTTTAACCATGATTTTCTTTGAATGCTTTGTGTCTCATAACTTAAATTCTGCAGTCCTAGCAGTAACAAAAAAATATGTAGAAGACAGACTGTATTTTTGGGCTATAGAACTGTCTTTTAAGCATGTATTACCTTGATTTCTTGGAATTTTCAACTGCTGAAATAGTTAAATAGGGCTGCACTGGAAATAGTTTGATTGCCTCTTCATTCTTCTTGTCTCCCCTTTTCCATCTTTTCACCTTTCCCCAATTCTTTAAATTTCCATTCTACAGTCAGAGGAAAGACTTCTCTGACTATCTTCCAGTCCTTAATCTCTCTCTTCTAGCTTAACCCACATGCAAGATAGCTTCTCTTTTCCCCCTTACCCTGAGAACTTCAACTACTGAATTGTCTCAATAGAGAGAGAAAACTTTTAAGTGATCTCAGCGTTTTATTAATTCACGAAGAAAATGTAGTCATATTTCAGCCTGAAACTGGCAGGTTCACTGCTGAAGACAAACAAAACGTGCTAATATGAATTTAAAAAAAAAAAAAAAAAAAAAAACCCATTCCCAATTCCAACATACAGCAACCCTATAGGACAGGGCAGAACTGCCCCACAGGGTTTCCAAGGGGTGGCTGGTGCATTTGAACTGCTGACCTTTTTTGGTTAGCAGCTGGATAGGAACCTGATACATGTTGAAGGTAGTTTTGTCACTGCACTGTAGTAGTCACTTTCACAGATCTCTGAGAAGTCTGCTCTGATACCCTGAAGTATACAGTAGAGGCCTGTCCCCAACTGGTGTACATTTATCTTCCTCATTAAGCTGTGCACTTTTAGACCTCATGCATCATGAGGGACAGATTGGAGCAGCGGACACTAAAGGAAAGGAGATCAGGTTAGGAGATGTTTGTGAAAGTTTAGTTGTAAAGTGATAAGAAACTGGACTGGGAATGGGGAGAATCAAGAGAAATGGGGGGGGCATATTTAAGAGATATAAAGCAAAAAGAAACCATAGTGATTAACAAGATAGTGGGTCAAGGAAAATCAAGGCGTAAAGGACAATTATGAGGTATTAACCTATCCATTAGATGGGATCTGGGAGAGATAAAAAAGATATCTCTACTGTATGTGTAAAATTTTATCTTTGAGAAACAGAACTAAAGTAAGTATAGGAAAATGTTAACACTGTTAAATCTGGAAGGGTATTCATTTTATTTCTTTATCTTTCTGTATTTTAAAATGTTTTTCAAAACTGTATCCATTAGACAGGGAAATAAACTTACACGAAGTCACTTGTTCAAAGTTACTCAAAAAATAAACGGCTGAACCAGAATTGGAACCAATGTGATTTCAAGGAGTTATGAATTGAATTGCACTCCCCAAAATTTGTGCTGAAATCCTAACTCCTGTACCTGTAAACATGACCGTGTTTGGAAATAGGAGTTTTCTTTGTTATGTTATTTAAGTCAGACCCGAGTAGAATAGGTCCTAAACCTAAACACTTCTGAGTTATAAAAAGAGCCCAATAGACATAGAGACACACATAGCTGAAGACAGATGCCAAGGAATGCCAAGGATTGATAGCAGTCACCTGAAACTAGGAGAGAAGAGCATAGAAGGACTCAACATGGTCAAGACTCAGATTTGGACTTTCTGCCTCCAGAACTCTGAGAAAATCTATTTCTGTTTTTTAAAGCCACCCACTTGTGCTATTTCTGTTATGGCAGCACTAGGTAACTAAAACACAAGGCCAAGCTTTATTACATCATTGATTCTTACAGAGGACAAAGGAGATTGAATTCAAAAGTCTTTGCATTAAAGTTCATATGCTCTACTCAGTTTTTCATCTGTAAAATAAGGTTAAAAATATCTATACCTGATGGTTTTTTTTTTTTTTAATTAAATGACATGATGTATGGTGATGAGAATCATTCAAAGTCTCTATTCTGGCAAATTTAATGTAGAAGCTGTTAAGCTGATTCTAAGAATCTTGTGGAAGAGTAATGAGCTAATTTTGAAGAAGAATAAGGAGGCGGTTCTTGCCCCACCAGACAGCAATACATAAATAATAAGTCCTGTGACATAAATAATAAGTTCTGTGATACCGGTACTAAAACCAAAAACAAATTCGTTGCGGTCAAGTCAATTCTGACTCATAGCAACCCTATAGGACAGAGTATAGGGTTTCCAAGGAGCGGCTGCTGGATTTGAACTGCCGACCTTTTGATTAGCAGACAAACTCTTCAACACTGCGCCACCAGGGATCAACAACACCAGGACTCAGCAACAACAACAATAGAGACAGAAAGTAGATTAGTGGTTGCCTAGGGATAGGAGGGTAGTTGTTTAGGGAGAAATGGAGATTAACAGCTAATGGGTATGACTTTCTTTTTGGAGTAATAAAAAATGTTCTAAAATTGTTGAGATGATGGTTGCACAACACTGTGAATATACAAAAAACCACTGAATTTTCCACTTCAAATGGATGACTTGTATGATATATGTATTATATCTCAATAAAGCTGTTAAAAAGATAGACAATGAACAAATGTGTAACTGACAGATGATTTATAGCCAGAATAAATAAAGAACTCCTATAAATCAATGAGCAAAATAAAAACTAACCAATAGAAAATTGGCAAAGATTGTTGTTGTTGTTAGGTGCCATCTAGTCGGTTCCAACTCACAGTGACCCCATGCACAACAGAACGAAACACTGCCCAGTACTGTACCATCCTCACAATTATTGTTATGCTTGAGCCCACTGTTGCAGCCACTGTGTCAATCCATCTTGTTGATGGTCTTCCTCTTCTTCCCTGACCCTGTAGTTTACCAAGTATGATGTCCGTCTCCAGGGACTGGTCCCTCCTGATAACATGTCTAAAGTATGTGAGACAAAGTCTCACCATCCTTGCTTCTAAGGAGCATTCTGGCTGTACTTCTTCCAAGACGGATTTGTTCCTTCTTTTGGCAGTCCATGGTATATTCAATATTCTTCTCCAACACAATTCAAAGGCATCAATTCTTCTTCAGTCTTTCTTATTCATCGTCCAGCTTTCACATATGTATGAGGCGATTGAAAACATCATGGGCTTGGGTTAGGTGCACCTTAGTCTTAGAGGTGACATCTTCACTTTTTAAGACTTTAAAGAGGTCTTTTGCAGCAGATTTGCCCAATGCAATGTGTCTTTTGATTTCTTGACTGCCACTTCCATGGGCATTGATTGTGGATCCAAGTAAAATGAAATCCTCGACAACTTCAATCTTTTCTTTGTTTATCATGATGTTGCTTACTGATCCAGTTGTGAGAATTTTTGTTTTCTTTATGTTGATGTGTAATCCATACTGAAGGCTGTGGTCTTTGATCTTCATCAGTAAGTGCTTCAAGTCCTCTTTACTTTCAGCAAACAAGACTATGTCATCTGCGTAACGCAGGTTGTTAATGAGACTTCCTCCAATTCTGATGCCCCATTCTTCTTCATATAGTTCAGCTTCTCAGATTATTTGCTCATCATACAGATTGAATAAGTATGGTGAAAGGAAATAACCCTGACGCACACCTTTCCTGACTTTAAACCACTCGGTATCCCCTTGTTCTGTTTGAACAACTGCCTCTTGATCTATGTACAGTTCTTTGTGTGTACAATTAAGTGTTCTGGAATTCCAAATCTTTGCAGTGTTATCCGTAATTTGTTATGATCCACACAGTTGAATGCATTTGCATAGTCAATAAAACACAAGTAAACATCTTTCTAGTATTCTCTGCTTTCAGCCAGGACCCATCTGATATCAGCTATGATATCCCTGGTTCCGTGTCCTCTTCTGAATCTGGCTTGAATTTCTGGAAATTCCCTGTGGATATACTGCTGCAACCACTTTTGAATGATCTTTAGGAAAATTTTACTTGTGTGTGGTATTAATGATATTGTTCAATAATTTCCGCATTTGGTTGAATCACCTTTCTTGGGAATAGGCATAAATATGGATCTCTTCCAGTTGGTTGGCCAGGTAGCTGTCTTCCAAATTTCTTGGCATAGATGAGTGAGCACTTCCAGCACTGCATCCGTTTGTTGAAACATCTCAGTTGGTATTCCATCAATTCCTGGAGCCTTGTTTTTTGCCAATGCCTTCAGTGCAGCTTGGACTTCTTCCTTCGGTACCATCGGTTCCTGATCATATGCTACCTCCTGAAATGGCTGAATGTCGACCAGTTTTTTTTGGTATAGTGACTCTGTGTATTCCTTCCATCTTCTTTTGATGCTTCCTGCGTCATTTAATATTTTCCATAGAATCCTTCAATATTGCAACTCGAGGCTTGAATTTTTTCTTCAGTTCTTTCAGCCTGAGAAATGCCAAGTGTATTCTTCCCTATCTCCAGAAAGATGGAGAAAGACTTCAGAGAAAGTAATGTTTAAATTAGGCCTTGAAAGGTGAATTGGATTTTGTCAGATAAAGATGGCAAGTACATTTTAGGGAAAGAGAAATAGTATGTTTAGGGAACAGTAAGTAGTCCAGTAGCACTAGAATACATAGTGAAAGTGGCTGGGGAGAAACGAGAGAAAGAGAAACAGACAGACAGATATGGGCTAAGTGAATAGCCTTGAATACTATGCTAAGGAGTTTAAACATTTTATTATGAGTGCAATTAGACTTTAGTAAGGTTTTAGTTTGGAAAAGTGACATGATTTGTTCCATTCTGTTTAAGAAAAGAACTGGCGTACAGTGTGGTGCTGTGGTGGTGATGGTAAGACTTAGGTCAGAGGGAGTTATTGTTGTTGTTAGGTGCCGTCGTGTCGATTCTGACTCATAGCAACCCTATGTACAACAGAATGAAATGCTGCCCGGTCCTGCGCCATCCTCACGATCCTTGTTATGCTTGAGCCCATTGTTTCAGCCACTGTGTCAATCCATTTCATTGAGGGTCTTCCTCTTTTTCACTGACCCTCTACTTTACCAAGCATGATGTCCTTCTCCAGGGACTGATCCCTCCTGATAACAAGTCCAAAGTATGTTAATTTTTAATCTATGTGTGAGATGATGAGGAGGAGGCAATGGGAATGGATTTGTGATTTATAAAATAAACAGCCTGAGTCAGAATTTGAGGAGCTTTCTTATGGGCTGTTGTTGTTGTTAGTTGCTGTCAGTTGATTCCAACTTATGGCGACCCAGTGTGTGTCAGAGTAGAACTGTGCTCCATAGCGTTTTCAAGGCTGCAACCTTTCAGAAGCAGATTGCCAGGCCTCTCTTCCACTTCTGGATGGGTTCAAACTGCCAATCTTTCAACTAGTAGTCAAGTGCTTAACTGTTTGCACCACCCAAGGACTCCTTCTTATGGGCAAAGTTTCTGAATTTTAGAGTATGGACTTTGTGATACTCAAGTACACATTATGGCCATTATGAGGAAAGAAAACAAAAAGAGCACAAGCTTTAGAGTCACTAAAGTCTCAACTCTGGCTCTGCCTTTTCCTAGTTAGCTGACTATGGATGAGTTACTTAATGTTTTAAAGCTCTTTTATAAAACAGACACATTAATATTAATATCAGAGTTAATGCAAAATATTGATTGAGATGAATGTTTATTCAATAAATGTCAATTTTCTTATTTTCCCTTTCCCTCCCAGGTTCTTAACTATATTTTTGAGGGCTGAGGTTGCCATATAAGTAAACTTGAGATTTTGTAGCATTATTATAATAGCTTTTAGGTGATAGTTAATGGTTGATGAGAAAACAGGGACCCTGACTTTTCCCTTTTAACTTAATGAAATTATTTTCTAAATTTTTTCTTTAGTATCAGGGCTAGATTATGTTATTTAAAGTGCATACCATACTGCTTTTGGTTATGCTGCCCCTCTATTTGAAATGCTCTTTGTCTATCCCTTCCATTGCTAGTCTAATCTACAAAATTCAGCTGAAATATCGTCTCCTCCAGGAAGCCTCTCTTCCGCTCTACCCCAGGTACTGTTTACCTTCTCTGTGTTCCTGTATAACCGTATAATACAGTGTACTAAATGCAATGACAAGAGAACTGTGTTATAATTATCTGTGTGTTGATTTCCTGCTATAGACTATAAAGCAGCAAGAACTGTGTATTATGAACTATGTCAGTGTTTCCTCAACTCCTATCCTGGGATTGGTGCATATCAAACTCTTAATAAATGCATATTGAATGAAGAAACAAGCAAATTTTAAAAATCACCCTCAGCCATTCCAGGTGCTTCCAAATCATATCTACTTTCCTATCTTAAAGCTCTATTGTCACACTTGCTAGCCTGCCATTCTCCTCAGAGAAGCAGCTGTAATGTCTCTGAAGTAATTGATACAAGAATCAAAAGACCTTTCAGGGACTCATGTTTTTCCCTCTTGTTGCTCTCCTCTCCCCTAAAGTATTCTCTTCTGCACAGTCAAGGCTACATTGTTATGTTACCTGCATTCTAGTCTGATGGGAAGGAGGAAAGAGAAGTCCCAACAATAAATTTCCTTTTACAATCAACGTAATCTACCACATAAATAAAAGGAAAGAAAAGAATCACATGATCATCTTAACTGACCATGAAAAGGCATTCAAAAAAGTCCAACACCCATTCCTGATGAAAACTCTGAATAAAATTAGTATGGAAGGGAAATTCCTCAACATAATTGAGGGCGTCTATGCAAAACCAATGGCCAACATCATTCTTAATGGAGAGAGGCTGAAAACATTCCCCTTGAGAACAGAAACAAGACAAGGATGCCCTTTATCTCCCCTCCTATTTAACATTGTGATGGAAGTCCTAGCTAGAGCAGTAAGGCAAGAAAAAGAAATAAAGGGCATCCAAAGTGGTAATGAAGAAGTTAAACTGTCCATGTTTGCAGATGATATGATACTATACATAGAAAACCCTAAAGACTCCACGAGAGTGCAAATGGACTAACAGAAACTAATAGAACTAATAGAAAGATTCAACAGAGTAGCAGGATACAAGATAAACATACAAAAATCAGTTGGATTCCTATACACCCATAAATTTATAATAGCCTCTAAAAAAATAAAATACTTAGGAATAAATCTAACAAGGGATGTAAAAGACCTATACAAAGAAAACTACCAAACACTACTGTAAGAAACCCAAAAGGATCTACATAAACGGAAAAACATACCATGTTCATGGATAGGTAGACTCAACATTGTGAAAATGACAATTCTGCCCAAAGCAATTTACAAATACAATGCAAACCCAATCCCAATACCAACAACATTCTTTAAAGAGATGGAAAAACTAATCATTAACTTTATATGGAAAGGGAAGAAGCCCTGAATAAGTAAAGCACTACTGAAGAAGAAGAATAAAGTTGGAGGACTCACACTACCTGACTTCAGAACCTACTATACAGCTACAGTAGTCAAAACAGCC
>NW_004443990.1:2673014-2695359 GCF_000243295.1 Trichechus manatus latirostris
ATGTAGAACAAAATTCTAACTCACAAAAAAAGACCACATTTACTGGCCTGACAGGCTGGAGAAACCCCAAGAGTATGGCCCCCGGACACCCCTTTAGCTCAGTGTTGAATTCACTCCCGAGGTTCACTGTTCAGCCAGGGATTGGACAGCCCCATAAAACAAAACAGGACTAATAAGGCACAGCAGTCCAAGGACAAGGACTAGAAGACAGGAGGTGACAAGAAAGCCGGTGATAGGGAACCCAAGGTTGAGAAGGGACAGTGTTGACAAGTTGTGGGGTTGTCAACCATTGTCATAGGGCAATATGTGTACTAACTGTTTAATGAGAAACTATTTGTAAATCTTCATCTAAGGTACAAAAAAAAAACAAACAGAATTATCTATGTGAGATCAAATTGACAACAGCAACTCAAAAGGTCTGATGGGAAGCTTAGGGGGCAGTCAGTTGAAGATAATGGTGATGGAATAACTTGGAAAAGGATAGTGAGAATAGCAGCACAACTGGAAGAATGTAATCAATGTCACTGAACTGTACATGTAAAAACTTTTGAAATGGTGTAATTTTGGTTATGTACATTTTCACAAAAAAATAAATAAATAAAAGTCCTCCAAGGTCGAGAAGGGAGAGTGTTGACATGTGCAGTTGTTAACCAATGTCATAAAACAATACGTGTACTGACTGTTTAATGAGAAACTATTTGTTCTGTAAACTTTCATCTAAAGTACAATAAAAAAATCTATTAAAGAAAAAAAAATTTCCTTTTAAACAATGATGTGGAAATTGCACACATTAGTTCTAAACAAGTTTTGTTAGCAAGAACTTAGTCACATGGCCATACCTAACCACAAAGGAAGTTGGGGAATATAGTCTCTAGTTGAGCAGCTATGTGTCCAGCTAAAACTCTTTCTATGCTAAAAGATGAATAGATTTTTTTGGGATAGCTATCAGTCTACCATACTCTTTATACCAGATAGTCTTATAGATAAATTAAAAGAACCAAACATAATACCTAAACCAAAAAATCAAACCTATGGTCAAGTCAGTTCCAGCTCATGGCAATTCATGTGTTACAGAGTGAAACTACACCATAGAGTTTTCTTGGTTGTAATCTTTACAGAAGCAGATCTTCACATCTTTCTTCCATGGCCCTGCTGGGTGGGTTCAGACTGCCCATCTTTAGGTTAGTAGTCAAGCGCAAACCATTTATGCCACCTAGGAACCCTGAACATGATACAGATATAGCTAACATAGAATTTTTGTTTCTTCTTTGCCATCAGTTGTCCTGAGCGAAGATTGAGCAATTCCTGGATTTTTGTCGTTGGTTCTCTCTCTGAAAAATGGTCTTATAGTGAGAGATTGCCATTCTCTCACTAATTAAAAATAAAGGGGTACTCCTATCTGTGAACTTGGTAAGTGTTAAAATTTAAAAAAAACATTTTTTTTCAACAAACAAACAAAAAGAATTTAAAAAACCTGCATTTCAGTCTGGCTCCACTACTTACTAGCTGTGAGATCTTGGACAAGTCATTGACTCTGCTTGCCTTTACTTCTTCCTGTGCAAAATAAGCATAACTATGGGTTTGTGGCAAGGGTTACATGAAGAAAGATATAAAAGACTCTTACATAGTGTCTGGCACCTAGTGAGTTTTCATCATGTATTGATTGATTACTTATTATTTTATTTTGTTGTAAATTAAAGTTAGCAGAATATAGCTGGAAATGAAAAAGGACTTTTCATGAAAAATTTGGGTCTGTTAGGCAATTAACTCAGATTATTCCAGTCCCCTAGAGAACTCTTAAACTGTTTTTATTTTAGGCTCTACAGTTATCACTAGCACCAAAATGAACCTGTTAACAAAAATAAAACAAAGTAAAATACCCTAGCCTCAAAGTCATAAATAACTTGAAAGTTACTTAAATGAAGATATATTGCCTCTATAATGGGGTATTGTCTATAAATCAGGAAGAAAAACAAACAAACAAAAGGCCCATTAATGTGAAATGCTGAGAAATCTGTGTGTTTTCAAAGGCCGTACAATGGGTATTTTCAGAAGCTCTACTAAAATACACTCTCATTGTGTTTCCCAAACCCTACAACCTAAAGGTGCATGCTCAAAGCTTTGAGGATGAGAAGTCTGATTATAGTGAATTTAGAGATGGATGCTTGCAGAGCTGAGAGAAGTTTTCACCCTCAACAAAGAAAAATTATGGCGGTTTTCAGTGAATGAACTATAGTCCTCCAGGCACCAGACAGCTTTTCTCTTTTTCACAAATCAGCAATGGGAGGCTTTAGAAAGGATGAGTTAGTATGATGCTGCCATCTACAGCCAGAACTTTCCAAATCCTTTGATAAAATTATTTAAAAAAAAAAAAAAAAAATTAAGTCCTGTCTAATCAGCATACTCTTTAAATAATCTTTAAAATTGCTTCAGTGAGTAAGGAGATACTCATTAGTTTCAAAGGAATTTTTGGCTAAAGTTTCTTTGGATTACTAAAGGAACCCATCTTAATTTCAGTCCAAAAGAAATCTCATGCAAAAGATGCTTTCACTTTGGATGAGCTTTCCTGGATTTCCACGGCACACGTTTCTGTCAGATGCTATTGCTACAAAAACCTTCTAAAAAGAATTATGTTTGTATACTCTGATGAGATGTAAGCTCACTTCAGAGTGAAGTTATGAAACAGTCATACATAAGCAGGTGATTCAGCCCATTGGGCTGCAGTGGTCAGAATTTCACAGAATTGTTCCCCTGACCAATTTGCCTTGGGTTTTGTCCTTTGTCTCGTGTTTTGAAAGCAAGCAGAAGGAAGTAAGATGACAGCAGAGGGCATCGGCTTTTTTCTAAAGGACAACACTGCTCAGTAATGAGCAACCAACTAAGATACAAATCACATTTATAAAGCACAGAACATTCCTGAGGAATAACCAAGTTTATAAAAATGAAAATCATCCCCAGCTTGTTTCCAAGTTTGTTTTCTCTCAGCTAAGTATTTGATCTCTGCTTACTGTCCCATAATTTTTTTCTGAAATTTTCTTGCGTCTTATTATGAGTCATCTTATTTTCCTCTAGCTAAGTTTGTTTCCCATATATCTCAATGTTCATTTAAAAATAAAATAACAAAAATCAATGTTTATAATCTCTCTAAAATATCATAATCTATGTTAGCTTATTTATTCCCTCAGAGTATTTTAATAACTATCGTTTAGGTTAACAGAGTTCAACTAATTTCCCAAATGTAGATAAAGATACCACAGAGAATTTATAGGTCATATTAAAAATACGAGTTTGTTGATGTCTTTCTGAGCTACAAAATATACAGAATCACTTAATGATATGCAACTACTTTTGGTCATCATAGTTCTTAGACTACCATATAACTAAACCGCTCTACTCTCATTTGGCAGATGAGAAAAATAAGATACGTAAGGGTTAAAGGACTTACAGTCATTTCAAGGAATTGGTATAAACACTCAGAGTACATGTTCTTATCACTTAGGTCTGCACTGAGGTGTTAGCAAGAATGTTAGGTCTCCTCCTTTTTTACCTGTCTAGTGAGAGGTTTACTTCAAATTTTCCATTTGTAAAATGGGTGTCAATTTCTCAGACTGAATAGTGAGAAAGTAATCTATGACAATCCTTTCAACTCTTAAGAGGTAGGCTGGGGAAGAAAACTGAGAATGCCATATTGGAAAACTCACTGAGTGTTAAGGAGAAAGGGTTTTTATCTAAATTTAAAATGGTAATATTATGTATTTATAGCTTCAATAGTTGAAGTTACTAAAGAGTCATTCAGTGCAGTAGTAAGTTATTCAGCTTGTTTATAAAATAGTTAAGAAAAATCACTAGCAACATTATTGCAAAGGCTTAAGTAGAAAAATCTAGTTAACTCTTCCACAATAAATATTATGAAATGCTTAGGATAAAATGTAAATGTCTCATTATTATTTATCACTTTGAATCATGCCTATGCTTTCTCAAGATACAAGAAAAAATTTTGGAGGGTTTGAAGAGAAAAGACAACTATTATCCCTCTATCACTTTCAGTTATTTTTCGTTGTGTGTGAATATTCTTAATCTTCTATTAGAATTATAAATAAATGGAGGAAGGCAAAAATTTAAATGACTCTAAATATGTAAAATAAATTCAGACACATGACATCTTGTGAGCCTCTCATTCATTTTTTATCATATCGTAAAACCATCAAACAAACACATACTTTTAATTTTTCTATATGTATGTAAACAATTAAGATTATGGAGTAGGATTTGGTAAATGGTGGAGTTCAAATTAAACTGAAAATGTGTCCATAACACACATCAAATTATTTTATTAACTCCGAACAGTTTTAATTCTTATAACCAAATAAAGTCTTGAATTAAAAAAAAAAAACTTTACATAATAACAAATCCAATAAACAGAAACAAGCAATTGGTATATTGTCTAGACACTTTCATACATTTAAAATAAATCTGTAGTGATGGTTGTACAACCATGTGAATATACTAAAAAGCACTGAATTGTACACTTTAAAAAGTGAATTTTATGGTGTCATGGATTGAATTGTGTCACCCCAAAATATGTGTCAACTTGGTTAGGCCATGATTCCCAGTGTTGTGTGGTTGTTCTCCATTTTGTGATTGTAATTTTATGTTAAAGAGGATTAGGGTTGGATTGTAACACCACTCTTACCCAGGTCACATCCCTGATCCAATGTAAAGGGAGTCTCCCTGGGATGTGGGCTGCACCACGTGTTATCTCTCAAGAGATAAAAAGGAAAGGGAAGCGAGGAGGGGGGGACCTCATACCACCAAGAAAGAAGCACCGGGAGCAGAGCGTGTCCTTTGTACTGGGGTTCCTGCACAGAGAAGCTCCTAGTTCCGGGGAAGATTGATGACAAGGACCTTCCACCAGAGCCAACAGAGAGAGAAAGGCTTCCCCTGGAGCTGACACTCTGAATTTGGACTTTTAGCCTACTTTACTGTGAAGAAATAAATTTCTCTTTGTTAAAGCCATCCACTTGTGGTATTCGGTTACAGCTGTCCTAGATAACTAAGACATATGGTATGTAAATTATATCTCAATAAAACTGTTATAAGAAAAATCTAAATATTCTGCAAGAAAATTCTGCTAGGAAGTAATACCTGATTTTTTCCCTTGCTAGAACTATTTTTAAGAGTATATACAAAAGTGAAATAAACAAAGTGTTAATTACAACCCAGGTAAGGTGATGCTATCTGTTTTGTAGCTATAAGCTTCAAATTCTGATCTTTAAGTTTCGTGTGAATTTTGCACTGAAAACAGTGACCATCATACTACAAAGCTTAGGGCATAATTTGGCACGTTCTGCAGTATATTTATATTTTTGAAAGATTCTTTGTTATAACTTTCATCTGTTTTTGTTTAACTGACAAAAGGATCATGAAAAAGCTATGCTCTCATATTTCTTTCAAGTAAACCTGGGTAGGGCTGTGAATGTTACCCCAGTATAGCAATATAGATTTGAACTCACTGAATGTTTTTGGAATAAATATTACTGGTACTTTCCAATTGGATTTTGGAAGGAGGAGTACTTAGAGGGGTCATTCTTTCTGGGAAAATGGTTCTGATAGCATAAAAAATATATAAAAACCTATATACAGAAAAATATATTGATTGTCTTTAAGTAGTAAAAATATGGGTGATTTTTCTTATATTATCAATTTTAATGAAAAAATATATATTGCTTTCAGGGTAGAAAAATATTTAATACATTTTATTATTAAACATATAATGAACCAAGCAATCAAAAACCAACCCAGAAATGGAAAGACAAATAACCCAATTAAAGTTGGCAAAAGACTTCAATAGACTTTTCTCCAAAGAAGATACACAAATGTCAATAAACACACGAATAGATGCTAACATTTTTAGTCATAGGAAAGTGTAAATCAAAACCACAGTGAGATACCACTTCATACCACTTCACACTCAGTAGGATGGCTATTATAAAAAAGGAAAATAACAAGTGTTGGTAAGGATATGGAGGAATTGGAAATCTCCTGCAATGATGGTAGGAATGTAAAATTGTACAGCCATTGTGGAAAACAGTTTAGCAGTTTCTAAAAAAGTTAAACATAGAATTTGACTCCTAGGTACATACCCCAAAGAACTGAAAGCAGGGACTCAGACGGATAGCTGTACATCAATGTTTACAGCAGCAATATTCACAATAGCCAAAAGGTAGAAACAACCAAGTGTACATCAACAGATGAATGGATGAACAAAATGTTGTGTATACATACAATGGAATATAACTGAGCCATAAAAAGAAATGAAGTTCTGATACATACTACAACATGAATGAACCTTAAAACACTATTCTAAGTGAAATAAGCCAGACACAAAAAAGACAGATATTGTATGATTCCACTTATATGAAATATCTAGAATAGGCAAAAACATAGAGACAGAAAGTAGAAGAAAGGTTACCAGGGACTGGGGGAGAAGACGGAGAAAGAGAGAAGGGGGAGGAGGAGTTATTTCTTAATGGGTACAGAGTTTCTGTTCTGGGTGATGAAAAAGTTTGGAAATAGATAGTGGTAATGGTTGCAGAACATTGGGAATGTAATTAATGCCACTGAAATGCATACTTAAAAATGGTTAAAATGGCAAATTTTATGTTATATGTATTTTACCACAAAAAAACAAAACAAAAACAGAAAGTATCATTAGAATCTACCATTGAAATGATGTATGGGCTTTAGGTTCAGATACCTTTCTACTACATCACATAATTTTTCATGTCACTGCCAAGTGCTTTTCTTTACAGAATCACGTACAATTAGTATCTAACATAATACATAGTTCTTTGAGATTCTGAAAAGTACTGTTCACTCTGGAGCTTATAAATACTTCATTCCTTCCATTTGCTTGATCAGACCGCACCAATTAAAACCAAAGTGCACGTCTCCCAAACTTAGTTCAGGTGGAGAGGCTCCTCCCTTCTGAGAGGTTTCCTAATTCAAGTCAGTCCCACTTTCACTGCACATGGTGAAGTCATGTTTTCTCTTTGTACTTTTGCAGCATCTAAACCATACAAAAGCATGAGGGGCCATAATTCCTCATTTTGCAAAGTCTCCAAGGAACCAAAGTTGTCACACATAGATCTGGAAGAATATCAAAGACTTTAAAAGTAATAGCAACCATCTAAAAAGATAATAAAACATTGTTTCAAGTAGGAAGACAGGTCCTAGTGAACTATTAAGTGAAAATGTTCTTCATTTTATGTGTATTTTTTTTTAAAATAATTTATTGTACTTCAGGTGAAGGCTTACAGAACAAATAATTTCTCATGAAATAGTAGTACACATGTTGTTTTATGACATTGGTTAACAACCCCACAACATATTAACCCTCTAAATTCTCAACCTTTTTTTTTTTTTTTTTTTTTTGTGAAAATACACATAGCCAAAGATACACCGTTTCAAAATTTCTACATACACAGTTCAGTGACATTGACTACGCTCTTCCAATTGTGCTGTTATTCTCACTTAAGATGAAGGCTTACAGAACAAAATAGTTTCACATTTAACTGTTCTTCATTTTAAAGAAGAGAATTTGTTCAGGGGGATTTTGAAATTCCCAAGTCTCACCTTTATAGAAATTCCCCCTGTTGCTTACACTTTGGGAATAGTAATCCCAGAAAGAATTCTTTAGTCCTCTGTCAGTGTGATTCATACTCCAACATTTGAAATGAAGAGGATCCTTTCCTGACTAGATCTCAGTAAGACAACCATGAAGGCAAACTGACAACCTGGGTTTCTCCTGTCAGAGATTTGCACGTCAATCAATGAGACTCCATATGGCATCTGTTTTCAGTGATCATGTCACTTACCATCAACATCACATTAAATCCTTGCAGTAAAAATGGGCTGTTTTCCCCATATTCACAAGCAGATGATCTCTCATTTCATCCCTAGGCCTCTCACGCTGGGAAGAAAACACAGTGCAACAGTGTCTCCTGCTGCCTATTAGCGTGGTGACAAGTGTGCATGGGAGAGCCTCTTCCTAATGAAAAGGAATGAAGATTTACTCTTTGGCAGGTACTTCAGTGTATACTTTCTCTGTTTAACTAAACCATGCTTTGAATTTTGCATTGTTCATTTCAAAATGTAAGAATACCATTATTGCTGTTATTAAAACTCTTCTATTATTAAGCAATGTCTCACATTCTTTTGATTTTTCACATATTCACTCCCATACTCACCTGCTCACCACTCCTACCCTCACCTCACAAAAATAATACAAGATAGATAGTTAAATTTGGAAAGGACTTAAATCAACAGAAGGATCTGAATTTTTAGGTGCCAGAGAGAAAATAACTGGTGTCAAGATATATCCGTATTGTTTTACAGCTTTGGCATAACATTCAGTAGGAAATCATTCGGGATGAGTGCCCTTAAAACCCACCCAAATACAAGTGGACTTTTTAGTATTATTTCAAATCCTTGAAGGAAGAAAAATGCATGTCTGGGAGCAATCACACTAGGCATCTATCTTCCTCTGATGCAATTTTGTGACTCCAAAGTGATAAAAAGAAGTTGTGACTTTTGACATTACTGGATAAATTCTGGAGTACTGTTTGAATGAATCAGGTTACTTCTTCCCCTGAAATAAATCCAGTATGTTTACACTCTTACCATATGTCAAAAGAATGCATTTGGAAATCTCATGAATGAGTTAATTTATATATAAAAAAAAGGGAAAGGGGGCTTCATGGCTCATGTAGAATACTGCACAGGGTCCATCTCAACTCTTTTTTCCAAATATCTGGTCATTTCTCTAATTTTTAAGATCTGCTCCTGGGGAATGGCTGGTTTTTTAATTGTCTTTTGTTTCTGGAAAGGTTGACAAGCAAGGCTGTATCCATTTTTAATGCTAAAGTAACTGCCTATGAGTGCAAGGGTAGTATACTACATATGTTGTTAATATTAGCTGAGGAAGAGCAATCAACCTCTTTCGTCTGAAAGTAACTACTGAGATAGTTAGGGTATAAGCTTAAATCATGTTATATTAATCCCTCCCGTGCCCTAAGAGTCGGAATCAACTCAACGGCGATGGGCTTGGTTTGGTTTTTGGTTTTATGCCCTAAGAAGCAAACAGCCTTTTGCTCTACTCCTCTTCTCTGATCTGTAGCACTTATTGTCTGTTTTGGCATGTATTCATGTCCAGTCTTGAATTATTACCTAATTGTTCCAGAAGTGCAGATCTTGCCTCCAGAACAGCACTAATTCACTTAAGGGTATCTTGAACTTGCTGTAGTCCCTCCAGCCCAATGTACATTCATTGAAATGATTTGTTGAACTAGGCAATTTAATTTATTTATCCTCTCTTTGCCTTAGAAATCTCAGCAACATTAACAAGCTTTAAAGACAGTTATAAGAATCAACTTGTTAATATTTGTGCAGCACTTCAGAAATTCAAAGCACTAAGTATTGTAGTAGATAGTAATTTAATAAGATAATTAACCAACCATTTCTAACCTGAAGCTGTGTAAGTATGGACATGTTTTACTTTTGAATATTTTATTCTTTCTTCCTTTTATTGGCTTAAGCATAATACTGAACATTCTGATGACTCAAATTGAGTGAAAGAAAAAGAGACATTTTTAGTTTGAATAAGAATTACCTTACCATTTAGCAGCATTGTCTTCTCTTAGTACACAGAATGTTTTTTCATTTTAACACACCATTTTTTATGCCCTGAGTAGAAAGACTATCGAAGGTAAACACCCATGCTAATCTCTAGTTGGGAAGGCATGTTATCACTGGATTTGCTTTTCATTTGAACTGGGACTCTAACAAGACAACCAGCCCCTCCAAGGGAGGAAAGTGACTATTCATTTCTGCTGTATACACAGTTAAATCTTCCATTATGTGTCCTGTTAATAATTATATTTGCTTTTGCACTGTGTACTGTCTCTGAGCTTATATCTATTATAATTCTCTCTAAATAAATAACATTCAAGTTCCAATCCCTATAGATCTGTTGGCAGAGACCATTTCCCTCCATTTTTCTGGCACTATGGAATCAAACATACAATGAGAATCTAAAATTGTTTCAAAGCAAAAGTTAGAATGGAATAACAATTAAAAAACCCGTTGCTGTTGAGTCGATTCCGACTCATAGCAACCCTATAGGACAGAGTAGAACTGCCCCATAGGGTTTCCAAGGCTGTAAATCTTTACAGCCAACTGCCACATCTCTATAGAGTAGCTGGTGGGTTTGAACCGCCAACCTTTCGGTTAACAGCCAAGCACTTAACCACTGTGCCACTAGGGTTCCTTTGGAAAAACAATTAGGAACCACTAAAAACTCATAAAATGTTTACATGTACTTATTGATTTTTTTTTTCCTGGCAAGATATGATATTTAAACCATAAATAACCCTTAGCTTAAACTATATTGAAGGCAAGAAAGCAGAAAATAAATGAAACACTATCTTCAAATCAATAACAGAAAAAAAAAAACATTAGGAATAATGGATTGTTTTTTAAATAAAAAGTTATTAAGTTATATTTACCTTGCTAAATATTAGGGTTAATGCTATCATGACTCTAATATAACTCTTAAGGGACAGTTCACTCCATTTTTGTATCCTAAATGCTTAACACAACACCTGGAACAATGAAGTCACTTAATAAATGAGTGAGAAAATAAATGAATGAATGGATAAATGGTCAATGTACTCTAAATAAATATACACTGCAGTTTCTGCATAAGCCTGTGTCTTAGTACTGATGTTCAGTTTACAAATGTATCTGAAACAAAGATCTAGGAAGCAAACATCAAGAATCAGAAATCAAACACCTTTAACCTGAACTCCTTGAAACTGATTTTGGAACTCATTCAAGACTAAGTATTGAGAGGAGGTTAGCTGGAAAAGTTATTATGCAAGAGATGAATAGACAGCAATTCTAGGTATTTGGAAGGTTCTGTGTAGACTCTTGGAAACCCTAGTGGCATAGTGGTTAAGTGTTAATGGCTGCTAACTAAAAGGTTGGCAGTTCAAATCCACCAGGAGCTCCTTGGAAACTCTATGGGGCAGTTCTGCCCTGTCCTATAGGGTCACTATGAGTCGAAATTGACTTGACGGCAATGGGTCTGGTTTTTTTTTTTTTTTTTTGATGTACTCTTAGAGAGGTTAAAGTTTATTGTCAATAATGCTTCAACTTTTGTTTTAAAATAACTTCTAATATTATTTCACAAACCTCATTTAGATCTATACTGTATATGAATAATATTTATAGGTAAAAGATTGTATTATTTGTCTAAAGTGTATTTAATTTTTTAAGGCATGGGGAGGGGAGAGCAGGGAAACACAGTGTGTGCTGATCTCCTCACTGCATCATCTGAGAAGGAATGCATTTGGCGTTCTCATTGGGATCAGGGTCAAGAATACCCCCAGAAGTATGTGTATAGAGGGCAATACAGAAAATCTTGGCATATGTTATCAATTTAGGAATAAGTACATCTATCTACACTGGCATCAAGCAATTCATTAGGCCCAGGGGCAGGATTCAAAGTGATGTACAAACAAGGCAAAAATAAGAAAACCATTTAAAAAGCATATCATTAGATTCAGAATGAAAACACCACCCCTGCTAGTTTATACATAAAACACACGACTTTGTGGAATACAAGATAAATGCTTTACTGTGTTCTGCCACTTGTGAATGATGTCATCACTGTGATTACAGGAAGAAGAAACTTCTTAGCTCCAGATGGTTGCCATCCTCAGCCTCTAGTAGCCCTAGCATTCATAAATAAGTATCATTTTTTGTTCAATTCAATTGTATAAAAACACATTGCCTTTTCTCACTGATATGGATGGATGAGCCCCCAGTTTTATTTTATTACTCTCTTTGGTCTTTGTTAATGTGTTTTTCTACACAATTTATTCTTTTAATACAGTGATCACAGTTTTGCCTAGATAATCAGAATAGACTGTTAAAAACCTCTTTTCTGTTAGTTTCTAAGTGAGGGTCAGAGACTTTTTTAACTGCTTATTAAACTCTCGCATCTAGGCAAAGATACTGCTTTACTTCTTACCTATACAAAGCTGGTGTGTGCCGTGGAGTTGATTCCAACTCACAGTGGTGCTATGTGACAGAGTAGAACTGCCCCATAGGGTTTCCTAGGCTGTAATCTTTACGGGAGCAGATTACCACATCTTTCTCTGGTGGAGCAGCTGGTGGGTCCCAACTGCCAACCTTTCAGTTAGCAGGCTAGCGCTTAACCATTGTACCACCAGGGCTCCTCTACATGAAGGAAGGTACTCAGGGGAGCCCTGCTGGCTCAGTGGTTAAGAGCTTGGCTGCTAACCAAAAGGTCAGCAGTTTGAAACCATGAGACGCTCCTTGAAAACCTCATGGGGCAGTTCTACTCTGTCCTGTAGGGTCGCTATGAGTCGGCATCAGCTTGATGGCAACGGGTTTAGGTAGTCAATGACGAATGTGGGAAGAAAAGAGTGGATAATTCCTGTTTCTTAATGTTTACATACTAAATAACTATCTCAAACTTAATTGTTCCCAAGATATTATGGAATTTAGAAAACCATGTGGTTCAACACTTTCATTTTTAAAATTAGGAATCCAAGGCCTAGAAAGTTTAAATAAATCACCCCAAAATTACACTATCAGTTAATGGCTGAGCTAGGACCAAAACCCAGGCCTCCTATACCTCGCTGGTCAGTTTTCTACTATATGACACAATATTGCTTAGAAGTAAGAGTGAGTTTTAAATAGGCTTTCCAGACAGTAAAGTTCATTACACATAGCAGTTACGCTACTTATTCAAAAGCTATCAATCCCTCATGATTTTTGTATTTCAAGTCTTGACAGTGATGCTACAGTTTCACTCTGATGAAAATAAAGCTGTTTTATCTACTTCCTAACTGTGATATTTTTAAAAGCTTTTTACTTTGAGATTTGCTTTGTTGTATGTGTATTCTTGAAACTAAGATAAAGGAAACACTTCTGATTTTTCCATTAGCCATAAAAGCAATATATTTGCTTCAAGATGAGAAAACAACGCAGGTATTTAATCCGTTACACATATGAATTCTTCCAGATCCTGGGCTGGTCCACATTACATAAGTTTGATGACAGCTATGTTGCAATTTCTAATTGAGGGAGCTTTAAGTAATTGTGCTGAAGCTCTGTTCACTGTGTGTAGCACTGAAGAAGCCCAGACACTGGATAGGAATCCTACACTGGAACAGTTAATAGAATCCAAATTCCAGTTTGCAAAGCAGCCAGCTGTAACCCACTTGTGATATACTATATGAAGAGAAACAGATGAATTTGATACAAACGATTTGAGAAAGCAGAAATCTGCTATTTAAAATTCACACTAGCTGATTTAAAAAAAAAAAAAAAAACCCAATACATCTTTGTTTCTGGACTATTACATTCAGATAAATAAGAACAGGCAACCTAAGAAAAAACTCTACAGCATGCTAAAAATATGCAATGTTGAGTACATATAACTTCCTCCTTTTGAAAAAGTTGTTTTAAAAAATGTAATTAGAATATCATCTGTTCCATTTCCTTTGTTTAAAAAGCTGGGCATAAATTTTCGGAAAGGATGCTTCTTATATGATTCATAGCTGGTAAACAAAATGTTCTACATTCCCAGATGAGTCTTATAATAAAATTTGAATTCAAACACACTAAGTTTCTTTCAAAGACTATGTACATATTTGTCAGTGAGAGGAAAAAAAGAGATCATGGGAGATATCTCTCTTACTAAACTTGGTTTGGTGTCTAGCCTATATCATTATTTACTTACACGTTTTTTTTCTGTAGCTATGGACAATTTAAAGCAGTGTTTTTAAATCTATGTGTTTTGAACCACTTAGTAAATGGGTCTTGACCAGAATTTTAAAAATGAGCTAGAATAGCATCAAAGTGCATTGCCCATTGTGAAGATAAATATTTTGAGTCAAGATAAAATGTATTTCTTACTGTGAGTCTTGGTTAAAAAAAAAAAAAAGATGCAAAGACACTGATTTAGAGTAAAACAATTATGAAAATTATTGCTAGTTTTCTTCAACATTTTGTTCATGTGTCCCTCCTTTGGTTCCCTCCTTAGTAGTTCTTGGCTTTTTTTTAGTCACTAATTACCATATCCGGAGATTTATTTTCCACACTTAAAGCTTTACAGAAGGAAGAAATAGGTATACTAAAAGATAAGGAAGCAACAGGTAGCTAAAACTTCTTAGAAATCCACTTATTTTTAGTAAATAACTGGGAGTCGAGACACCTAGATATTATTTTTATAATTGTCATTAGACCTTGGACAAGTCCTGTTGTGCCTCAGTTTCCTAGTGTATTTGCTGAGAATGATAATTCCTGCTGGTAAATTACTTTCCAAAAACTCTTGGAAAATTAGATAATACTATAAGCTGCTCTGAGCAAGGTGTTGTATAAATACATAGATGGAGAGAGATCAGCTAGAACAGAAATTTTGAGGCCTCCTAATAGTTTTCCTCATTGTATATTTTCTGATTGTTCCTTATATCCTTGAAAAGATTTCTCTTAGGTAAGGCTTGGATTTTTTTTTTTTTTTTTCCATATGTATAAGCTTCCCAAGTTGCTGGTGGTACAGTGGTTAAGTGCCTGGCTGCTAACCTATAGGTTGGAAAACCCACCAGCTGCTCCTAGGGAGAAAAATGTGGCAGTCTGCTTCCATAAGGATTTACAGCCTTGGAAACCCTATGGGGTAGTTCTACTCTGTCCTGTAGGGTCGCTATGAGTCAGAACCGACTCAACAGCAATGGGTTTTAAAATCTTCCCATTACAATCTAAGTCTTTGAAAAGAAAGAGCTTGGCTTGTAGGAATCAATATCATTTTAGGGCCCAGAAAAGAGCTCTATACACAGAGGTGACTTAAGAGATACTTATAATAAGTAATTAAATAAATCATGACGAAGAGTGACAGACAGATGCAGAATTAAAATCTATGATGAGCTGGAAACTACTGACTTTAAAATAAACTCCATAAAATCAATCAGGAATATAGACAAGAGGAGAGGCTCAAGAAAATGAGGTTAAAGTGTGCTAGCTTCTAAATAGGTAGAAAAAAATTTATAGTTTGGTACACATTTGAATGTATTGCTGATTTTTATGAAACAAAACTTTACTGATTCCTTTCTAATTTCCTTTAATTGGGTCTTTCCTTGTCATTGGGCACTAACAGCTCTTGTGTAATAGTTACTTTGCAAATATCAAGCCAGAAGACAGAGATAATGTGTCAACCTACCTACTCAAGCCAAATCATTCTTCTCTCCAAGAACCTTATCAAGGGCACCAAGTTAAAACTGGTAACTGAATCTAGGCCATCAAAAGCATCCTACATAATGGCACAATTGAGATGGGAATATGACAAATGGTATGAAAGCCAATGCATACCTGAGAGACTGACAGAGTCTGGTAGCAAGCTCCAAACCCAAACTGGATTCTGTACTTGGACAAGGTACAGATACCGTATTTGCTAAATGGAAATGTTTTATCAGGCTCCCTTCCCCATATCAGACTCAATATCAAGTGGCAAGAAAAATTCCCCATAGGCCCCCAGACACCCTGTTAACTCAGAACTGAAGCCACTCCTGAAATCCACCTTTCAGCCAAAGATTAGACAGGCCTATAAATCAAACAATAACACATGTGAGGAATGTGTTTCTTAGTTCAATCAAGTACATGAGACTAAATGGGCAACACTTGCCCAAAAGCGAAGACAAGACAGCAGGAAGGGAGAAGAAAACTGGATGAATGGAAATGGGGAAGCCGGGGTGGAAAGGGAAAGGAGGAGTGTGCTGACACATTGCAGGGATTGCAACCAATGTCACAAAACAATTTGTGTATAAAATTTTTGAGTGAAAAACTAATTTGTGCTGTAAACTTTCCCCTAAAACACACACACACACAAATTCACCATAGAGAAGGCGTGCTCCACCACCATTCTTTGGAGTCAAAGATCATGGAGTGTTAGTTTCCAAGGGCAGGTTATCTGAGGAGGACAAGCAGGATATGAGCCTCAGTAACAACTTTTTGGGCAATGAAGTTGGAAGCTGGGCATAGCTCCTCAAGGACAGTTGAGAACGCAGAAAATGCTCAACATTATAATAAGCAATTGAGATAAAGATACTCAACAGAAAAATCTGAAGCCCATTTTAAAGAAGATAAAGGTGCCAGAAAATTGAGACACTAATGAAAAGATGGGCCATAAAAAGAATTAGAGTGACAGAGATGGGATCTAAAATATACCATCTCTTCATATGATGACGGTCTGCTTCCAACTCAGTATGTACTTTGAGTGAAGTGGAAAGAAGTTGGGTTTTGGAATCACATAAACTAGAGTTCAGTCTAGCTCCTCCAAATGGTAATGGGTAAACTAATTAACCTCTCTTATCTTTGTTTCTGATATGAAAAATTACACTTGCATATTAAGTACTTAGCTTAATTTCTAGCACATATTGGGGGAGGTAAATAAGATCTATTATTATTTTTTTAATAAGAAAGATAGATTTATTTCTCTGGCTTTGTTCTTACATGTGATATTCCTGGTGACATGAGATGTCTGACCAGAATATGAAGGCACTATCTGTGCCATTGAACCTTGGACTCACTCATTAACTCCAATAAACAGAGCCAGCACAATCTCACAGTGGTTGGTACCCTGGAGAACTGTTGTAGTTGGCAAAGATTATTGTATATTTCATACCATTTTGGTTATTGGAGGTATTTGAAGTAGGTAGACTACAGTAAGTTTACTTTGTAGTGATATATGGCCAACTTATGATGATGACTAATTTGTGTTTTGCACATTATTAAATGTGCAATAAATATGATTTAAATATTAAATAAATATGATGAAGAATAACATTTACTTATCATTTTGGGGCTCTATCTACTGTACCATGGTCTCTCTGAAGCTTTGAGAAAATATGTTTGTGGAAAGTGTGTCTAAAGGAAACAAGAATGACTAAAAAAAAAAAAAAACTCTTGTCTATATACATCTAAATGGGCAATGCTCCCTGCAAAGTAGTCCCCTTAGGAAGCTATATAAACATTCTAACAATCCTGATATTGCTCCAAACATTTTTGGAACTTCCCTTCTGGAATTGCCTTATGACTCAGTTTATGAGCCTTATTAAAAAATCAGACTAACTAATTTGTAGTCACAATAATTTTCCTCCTCTGATAGTATTATTACCCAGCTTGACAACCCATCTTGGTGAATGAATGATTTTGCTGATTCCAAAATAAAATCAATCTGAGAGGGCAAATATTTGCCAATATCTACATTTTTAGGAGACTATATCACATATTCTGAAGGAAATTTCAAAAACAATTCTAGAATTTCAGATGCTGGAAGAACATCTTCCATGGCAATGAGCTAACTGAGGAAAACTCTTCTCTGGATAGCAAGTTGTTGTATACTTGCTTTTAAGACTCTATCAACAAACAAATACTGAGTGCGACTTATTGCCAATTTCTTATTAATTCATTCATTCAACAACTATTTGTTGAGAGCCTACTATGTGATAAACATTGGGTTGCGGATCCAGTCAGGAAGACAAATATTAAGCAAACAATAGTAGTAAAAAGAGGTGTGATGGAAACATATGTCAGGGAGACCTAAGCTAGCCTATGGGTCAGGGTAAGCTTTCCTGAGGAACTGACTTTAAAGCTGAGATTTAAAAGATGAGTAGGAGTGCTCAAGGTAGAGGGAATAGCCTGTGTAAAGCTAGAAGGCAAGAGAATATTCTGTTGTAGAAACTGAACTGAAAGAAGTTCTTTGTGGCTAGACTGTTTAGGGGAATAGAAGGAAAAGATTGGCAGAGACCAGATCATGTAAGGTCTAAAAAACCATATTAAGGTGTTCAGCCCACATGTCTGTCAGTTTATTGTACTGTGGTGGCTTGTGTGTTGCTGTGATGCTGGAAGCTATGCTACCAGTATTTCAAATACTGGCAGGGTCACCCATGATGGACAAGTTTCAGTGGAGCTTCCAGACTAAGGCAGACTAGGAAGAAGGACCTGATGTTCTACTTCTGAAAAAATTGGCCAGTAAAAACCTTGTGAATAGCAGTGGAACATTCTATGGTATAGTTCCAGAAGATGACCCCTCAGATTGGAAGAAACTCAGAATACCACTTGGGAAGAGCTGCCTCCTCAAAGTAGAGTCCACCTTAATGACATGGATGGAGTCAAGCTTTTGAGACCTTCATTTGCTGATGTGGCACGACTCAAAATGAGAAGGAACAGTTGCAAACATCCATTAATAATAGGAATGTGGTATGTACGAAGTATGAATCTAGGAAAATTGGAAGTCATCAAAAATGAAATGGAACACATAAGCATCAATAGCCTAGGCTTAGTGAGCTGAAATGGACTGGTATTGGTCATTTTGAATCAGATAATCACATGGTCTACTATGCCAGGAATGACAAATTGAAGAGGAATGGCATTGTATTCATCGTCAAAAAGAATATTTCGAGATCTATCCTGAAGTACAATGCTGTCAGTGATAGGATAATATCTGTATGCCTACAAGGAAGACCAGTTAATACGACTATTGTTCAAATTTACGCACCAATCACTAAGGCCAAAGATGAGAAAACTGAAGTTTTTTTTTTACCAACTTCTGCAATCTGAAATTGATCAAATATGGAATCAAGACGCACTGACAATTACTGGTGATTGGAATTTGAAAGTTGGAAAACATAGAAGAAGAATTGGTAGTTGGAAAATACGGCCTTGGTGATAGAAACGACACTGGAGATCAAATGATAGAATTTTGCAAGACCAACAACTTCTTCGTTGCAAATACCTTTTTTCAACAACATAAACAGCAACTATGCATATGAACCTCACTGGATGGAACACACAGGAATCAAACTGACTACATCTGTGGAAAGAGATGATAGAAAATCTCAATATCATCAGTCAGAACAAGGCCAGGGAACGACTGTGGAACAGATCATCAATTGTTCACATGCAAGTTCAAGTTGAAGCTGAAGAAAATTAGAACAAGTCCACGAGAACCAAAATACGACCTTGAGTATATCCCACCTGAATTTAGAGACCATCTCAAGAATAGATTTGACTCATTAAACACTAATGACTGAAGACCAGACAAGTTGAATGACATCAAGAACATCACACATGAAGAAAGCAAGAGATCATTAAAAACACAGGAAATAAAGAAAAGACAAAAATGGATGTCAGAAGAGACTGAAACTTGCTGTTGAACATCAACTAGCTAAAGCAAATGGAAGAAATGATGAAATAAAACAGCCGAACAGAAGATTTCAAAGGGCAACTCAAGAAGACAAAGTGAAGTATTTAATGAAATGTGCAGACCTGGAGTTAGAACACCAAAAGAGGACATGCTCAGCATTTCTCAAGCTGCAAGAACTGAAGAAAAAATTCAAGCCTCAAGCTGCAATATTGAAGGATTCTATGGGGAAAATATTGAATGATGCAGGAAGCATCAGAAGAAGATGGAAGGAATATAGTCACTGTACCAAAAAGAATATTGGTTGACATTCAACCATTTCAGGAGGTAGCATATGATCAAGGGCAGATGGTACTGAAGGAAGAAGTCCAAGCTGCACTGAAGGGAGTGGTGAAAAACAAGGCTCCAGGAACTGACAGAATACCAACTGAGATGTTTTCAACAAATGGATGTAGTGCTGGGGGTGCTCACTCATCTATGTTAAGAAATTTGGAAGACAGCTACCTGGCCAACTGACTGGAAGGGATCCATGTTTGTGCCCATTCCAAGGAAAGGTGATGCAACAGAATGTGCAAAGTATCAGACAATATCATTAATATCACACAGGTAAAATTTTGCTGAAGATCATTCAAAAGCGGTTGCAGCAGTACATCTAGAGGAACTACTAGAAGTTCAAGCCGGATTCAGAAGAGGACATGGAATGAGGGATATCATTGCTGATGTCAGAAGGATCTTGGCTGAAAACAGAGAATACCAGAAAGATGTTTACCTGTATTTTATTGACTATGCAAAGGCATTCAACTGTGTGGATCATAACAAATTATAGATAACATTGCAAAGAATGGGAATTCCAGAACACTTAATTGTGCTTGATTGTACATAGACCAAGAGGCAGTTGTTCTAACAGAACAAGGGGATACTGCATGGTTTAAAGTTAGGAAAGGTGTATGTCAGAGTTGTATCCTTTTACTATACTTATTCAATCTGTATATTGACCAAATAATCTGAGAAGCTGGACTATATGAAGAAGAACATGGGCATCAGTATTAGAGGAAGACTCATTAACAACCTAAGATATGCAGGTGACACAACCTTGCTTGTTAAAAGAGAAGAGTATTTGAAGCACTTACTGATAAAGATCAAACACTACAGCCTTCAGTATGGATTGCACCTCAACATAAAGACAAGAAAAATCCTCACAATTGGACCACTAAGCAACATCATGATAAATGGAGAAAAGGTTGAAAGTGTCATGGATTTTTTTTTTTTTACTTGGATCTATCTATAATCAATACCTATGGAAGCAGCAGTCAAGAAATCAAGCGATGTATTGCCTTGGGCAAATCCTGCTGCAAAAGATCTGTTTAAAGTGCTAAAAAGCAAAGATATCACTTTAAGGACTAAGATGCACCTGACCCATGCCATGGTATTATCAATCGCCTCATATGATGTGAAAGCTGGACAATGAATAAGGAAGATCGAAGAAGAATTGACGCCTTTGAATTACGGTGTTGGCGAAAAATATTGAATATACCATGCACTGCCAGAAGAAGGAACAAATCTGTCTTGGAAGAAGTACAGCCAGAACGATCCTTAGAGGTGAGGATGGTGAAACTTCATCTCACATACTTTGGACATGTTATCAGAGGGACCAGTTGCTGTAGAAGGACATCATGCTTGGTAAAGTAAAGGATCAGTGAAAAGGAAGAAGACCCTCAATTATATGGATTGACACAGTGGCTGCAACAATGAGCTCAAACACAGCAACGATTGTGAGGATGGTGCAGGACTGGGCAGTGTCCTATTCTGTTGTACATAGGGTCGCTACGAGTCAGAACTTACTCAACGGCACCTAACAACAACCACAAGGTGTTCAGACTATTTCAGCTGCATGTACACTGAAGAATAGATATGCAACTCAGTTGCAGAATGGATTGGAGAGAAGAAAGATTGGAGGTTGAGAGACCATTTAGTACGTTATTGCAAAAAGCTAGGAGAGGATAATGGCAGTAGAGATGGAGAAAAATGCAAGGATTTGAGAAATGCTCAGAGGAAGAAGTAACAGGGCTTGAAGAGTTATTGGATGCCAGGGATAAGTGACAGGGAAGAGTTAAGGATGATTATCCAGCTTCTGGTTTTGGAATTAGGGGTGTTATGGTGCAATTCACTGAGCTGAGTATGCTGGAGAAGAAGTTCTAATTATTCAGTAGGGGAGAGATTATTAGTTCACTTTTGGATATGCTACATTTAAGGTGCAACTTAAGGCAAGTAAAGTCAATAAGTAGGTGGTTGGATATGCAAGTCTGTGTCTCAGAACAAAGATTGGACATGGAAGTATAGACTTGAGAGTCATCTAGCAACAGGAATGAATTCAATCACCTAAGGTGAGTCTGTAGAGTGAAAAGCGTCCTGAGATACACCAATATTTAAGAGCTGGGCAGAAGAAGAGATACCCACAAAGAAAACTGACAGTAAGCCAGAGAAGAAGGAAGAAGGCCAGGAGAGTGTGATGGCAAAGAGACCAAAGAAAGAACGCATTTCAAAAAGAGCTGCCAATAGTGTACAAATGTTGCCAAGAGGTCAAGTAAAGTAAGAATTGAAATGTATCGGTTGGATTTAGAGGATATAAATTATGGAAGATACAGGCAAGAATACCGTGTTGTTGTTGGGTGCTGTTAAGTCAATTCTGACTCATAGCAACCCTATGTGACAGAGTAGAACTGCTCCATAGATTTTCTTGGCTGTAATCTTTACAGAAGCAGATTGCTAGGTCTTTCTCCCGTGGAACTGCTGTGTGGGTTTGAACTGCCAACATTTCAGTTAGCAGCTGAGCACTTAACCATTGCACCACCAGAGCTCCTTAAGAGTAGAAACCTTTCTTTTTTCTCCCATATAAAAATTCATACATACATTGTTATGTGACTCTAATTGCTCCCCCCATACTGTGACAGCACACTCCTCCTTTCCAGCCCTGATTCCCCATGTCCATTCAACCAGCTCCTAACCCCTCTCTGCCTTCCCATCTCACCTCCGGACAGAAGCTGCCCGTTTAGTCTC
>NW_004443990.1:2704286-2716512 GCF_000243295.1 Trichechus manatus latirostris
AGTTTTCTCACTCCATTTGGTGCTTGGCTGAGTTCTTTATCTCTTCATTTGATGTTTTAGGGTTTCAGGATTGTTGTATTCTCTGTTTGGCTTAGTTTTTCGGATCTTTGCTGTGGAGGGATGGCGTGGTGCTTCTGCCTAGAGTGCCATTTTGCTGGAACTCGGAATAGAAACCTTTTTATGTAATGAGTTGTGAGTGGGACCTGGGAAATGGTCAGGTCACTGAAGAAGTGGTTAAACTGGAGAATTATTTAAAAAAAAAGATTTTTACTTTCTTTAACATGTTATTTTAACCTAAAACATATAAATGTACATTTATTTGCCAATCTTTCCATATAGGGCCTAAATCTTTTTTTTTAGTAAGATTTACTGGAGTTCAGTCTTATTTTTCTTGCATAAATCATACCCATAAGTGCATTCTCTATGATTTCTTGACTTTGTTTCTTTAAAATAGATCAAGAACTTAAAAGTGCTTGTGAAGCAATCTGAGTGCAGAATCCTTCTAGATATTTATGATTTTCCCCTAATCTTTTCTTGCCAACTACAATTGAATGGAAAATTTTAAAACAATTAATCTTTATTGAGTCTTTCTAAAGCATTCAATTTAATTTTCATGGACACAACTATTTTTCTTTTACTGTTTGTATTCCATATAAAAATTATGTAATGATTTACATAATAATTGGTTAAATTATGTAATTCCAATAACCAGCATACCTGGCATAAACAGGTTGAACAAATACAATTAATTCTTGGTAAGCCTATAACTCATCTAGTGGGCACAGAAATCCATTAGTGTATTAGGCAGTAGCGTATTAGCTGTAAGCTTCCAGTGTGTTGTAAGCATCAATCAGTATGTTTTAGAGAGGCAATGGAGAATATTAGTTAACTTGCGTTACGTTGTTTAAATAGAGGTTAATCAAGAGAGTTGTTACTTTAGCTACAGGGCGTGGTCCAGGAGGAAGTTAGATTGCAGTGGGTGGAAGAGTAAGAAATAAAAAGATTGAATTGGTGAAGAAATGAAAAGATGCAATTAGACAATCCTTTCAACAAGTTTGACTATGAGGGAGAAGAGAGTGCAGTAGCTGAAGACATTACTATAATTGGTGGATAGGTAAATACATATTCTTCTTAAGACAGAACAGTCTTGAACAAGTTCAAATTCTAGAAGGAAGAGTTAAATATAAAAGAAAGACGAAAGATAATTAATAAAGGCTCTGAGAACTAGTCACAAATGGAATCCCACAACACATGTGGAGCAATTAACCTTGGATAAGAGGAAAGGCAGGTTTTCATTGCAATAGGAGAGAAAGAGAAAAAGATAAATACAGGGGGCAGGTAGATTTTTAGGTCTGATAGCACAAAATCAAAGGAGTTCATTTCTGATAACATCTACTTTTTTCTGAGTAGCTAGAAGAGCCATCTGCTGAAAGTGAAGGGAAGGCAAGAAAGTTAAATGTTTTTAGATAATGGAAAAGATTTCAAATAGTTGTTGCATAGAAAGGAAATGATAACTAAAGAGATACAGTAAGATAGTAATGCAGTAATGCAGTGTTGAGGTCCTAGTTGAGGTAGGTAAGTACTGTGTTATGTGCTGGTTGAACAGAAGTGGAATGGCAGGAGTAGGCAAAGATAAACAAGACACAGGTCCTATTAATCAAACTGGGGAGAGAGGCACATAAATAATTTTTAAAAATGGGCTATATATATTGTGGCATATTGTGAAAATTAGTGAACTAGGTCTACACATAGCAACATGAATGAATCTTAAAAATTCAATGTTGAGTGAGAAAAGCATAGCACGAGAACACATAGTATGGTTCCATTTATATGAAGTTCAACAAAAACTAATAAAACTAAACTATATACATGCATACATATATCTGTAGTAAAATATAAGGAAAAACAAGGGAGTGATTTCCATCAAAGTCAGGATCATGGTTACCCCTGGGGGGAAGAAAGGGAGCGTGATCAGGAAGGAACATATAGGGGAAGGGCTTCTGGGGTGCTTACAAGTTGCCATTAAGTAGATTATGACTTGGTGGTGACCTCATGTGTGTCGGAGTAGAACTGTGCTCCATAGGGTTTTCAATGGCTGATTTTTCAGAAGTAGATCACCAGGCCTTTCTTCGGAAGCACCTCTGGGTGGACTCAAACTGCCAACCTCTCTGTTAGCAGCCAAGCATGCTACCGTTTGCACCACCCAGACAATCCTATGAGGTACTAGTAATTTCTAATTTCGTTACCTGGATAATGGTGTATTAGTCAGAGTTCAATCAGGAAAGCAGAACCACTTTGAGTTATGGAATAAGGATTTTACTACAGCTGTTAGACCTTAGGTAATTGTGGGAGGAGCTAGGGAAGCAAAGTTCTGCAAGGAGGAGTTGGGAGGCTGTCTGAGAAGCCAAGTATGCCCAGCTGCCGATATGGGACTGCAAAGGGATAACTAGTGAAGTCTATGGGAAGCTGTTGCCTCTGTGGGTCTGCAGCTAATCATCTGGCAATGGGCCTGGAGTGACCACTGGGAATAAGAGTTGCATGTGTAGTAGAAAAGAACAAGGACAAGCTGGAACCTGTGGGACCTCTGCATCTCTCTGTCTCCACATCTAACACAAGGAACCTAAGAGAGTGATGGCTGCTGCTTCAACCCTGCCTCCCAAATCTCACACAAGCTACTCTTTTGACCAACTCTAAACCAGAACCATGCAGGGAAGGAGCTTCTGGGAAACACAATTCCCAGATTAATCAATTTGACAATAAAACAATTCAACATAGGTGGTCGCATGTGTTTCACTTCCTAATTATTCACTATAATATGCAGGGCTTCAAAGCAGTTTGTTCCAGTTTGAACCCCTGCTGAGAATTTGCATTTCTAACAAGTTCCCAGGTGATGCTAATGCTGCTGGTTAGGGACCAGTTCTGAGAACTGCTAGTAGAGCAGTTGTTCTCAAAATTTATTATACATAAGAATCACCTGGGGATCTTGTTAAACTGTAGATTCTGTTTCAGTATATCTGGGGTGGAAAGGTAAATTCTCAGCAGAGGTTCAAACCAGAACAAACTGGTTTGAAGCCCTGATGCATTTTTTAATCACTTTTCTGAAGTTATTATAATCCACAATAAAAATACCATAAATAGATAAGTATGTAAGTAGATAAGTAAGTAAATAAATAAATAAACAGTAGTGTCAAAAGCTATGTTATGGTATGTTCCTAGTTATTAGAGTAATATACAGCTATTAGATTATGTTAAAAAAAAAGGGCTATGAAGCTAAAGGAACAACTGTGTCTGAGGGGACATTTTAAAATATGTAGTGATAAAAATAATTAGCTCCCATTCATTGACCACTTACTATGTGTCAGACATTATAATATGCTCTTTACTTATATAATTTCATTTAATTTTCACAACAATCCTATGAGGTAGATTTTGTAGTTCCCATTTTTAAGATGAAGAAACTGAGGCACAGAGAATTAAATTAACTTGCCCAAGGTCATATTAGCTAACAAAAAAAAGAGCAGTAATTTGACTTTACATCTGTTTTACTCTAACTACTCCTAACCACTACTCTCTACTGCCTTCCATTTGAGTAGAAGCTTGATGGATAAAGAGAAATCACCTGGCAGGCAGAGGCAACATCCCTGAGCAAAGAATCGGCAACATGAAAGAGTGTGGTTTGCATGGAGAACGGTGAGAAGGTCAATGCGGCTCATGCATGCCTGTGTTGCGGAATGGTGAAAGATAAGCTATAAAATTTGCTGCAGGTTTTTTTATGCAGTGATAAAGGGTTCCAAAGTTATCCTATGGTCAATAGGGAACCACTGGAGATTAATACTCAGGGAAATAGTATGATTAGATTTACATTGTAAAGTTCTGGTACTATTTACTTATTAATTACTTATGCCTTTGTATATGGTAATAATTCTTTTCATTTGGACACTTTTTTATTCTTTACACAGAACTTTCAGGCACACTATTGGAGTCTCACAATTCACCCATGAAGACAGCAGAATAGGTTTATTATCCCCATTATATGAACTTTGAAATAGGCTCGGAAACGTTGAATAATTTGTCCAAGGTCACGTGGCTAGTAAGTGGCGAACTCTGGATGAGAGCCCAGTCTCTCCAATTCCTAGTTTTCTCCTCTTCTTATACCATACTGAGAAACTCTTCCTAGACAAATGCAAAAGCAAGGAAAAAGAAGTGAATCTAAATCCACAAAAGGAAAAAGAAGCGAATCTAAATCCACAAGCGTTTTCCAGTGAGCTGTAGCCAGATCTAGTGAATTTTCTATTTCTTGAATTCTAGGAGCTGAGAAATGTTTGGCATCATCATCTTTAAAGAAATTAAATTTTAGTCGTGGAATTTCTATTTGAACGAAAATTATATGACTCATGGATATATTTTGATTTAAACCTAATGACAGCAAATTGGTTCATAGTACAAATATAGTAATTCTGGATGAACATAAATTTGTGCTTAAAATTGAAACGAAGTTTTCTAATTGCAAGGAGCAAGAGACTATAATTAGTTTCAATTGCCAAATGAGAAAATTTTTCAGGGATTACAAGAACAGGAAAAACAGAACAGAATACTATTCAGCATGAATGCCAGGGAAAGAATGGTTTCAGGAGCTTCTAAGATTCTCCGTGGGAAGTCAGTTCCTTCAGTTCTTTAAATCTCCATATCTATACCTTTCATCAACACTCTAAGATTTCCTTGATTTTCAAATTCCTGGTTTGGGATTCTGTTTTCTTTTATTAAAATGCTTGTCATTGCTCTGAAATCTCCCGGTCCATTTATAAAGTCTGAATTTATGAAAATATTGAGGATTTTGTTTTCTGATGACCTTTCCTTCTAATGTAAATAGAAGTACATAGCCAGAATGCTCCTTAGAAGGGGGGATGGGGAGAGACTTCATCTTATATACTTTGGATATGTTATCAGGAGGGACCAGTCCCTTGAAAAGGACATCATGCTTGGCAAAGTAAAGAGTCAGCGAGAAAGAGGAAGACCCTCAACGAGACGGATTGACACTGGTTGCAACAATGGGCTCAAATACAGCAACAGTTGTGAGGATGGTGCAGGACCGGGCAGTGTTTTGTTCTGTTGTACATTGGCTCTCTATGAGTCGGAACCGACTTGAGGGCACCTAACAACACAAAAACTATGTAACCAGTGAGGAAGAATATAAATAAGGCTGGACTGGGTTGCTGTCATCCAGAGAAATTGCACACCTTTTTTTACCCCTTGCTTTTTGTCTCTCAGATCTTTGTCTAAAAAAATGCCAAAGTTTCTGTCCTGGTAACTTGCTGGGTCTGTAAATTGACTGATGATATGAAGTGTTCTCCTATGTTCTCCTCTATAACCAGAATGATTTCACTGAAATTCAGAATATCACCAGAAGACTATTTTCTCAATTCATCACCCTTCCAAGGACATTATGAATGCATCACTTTCCCAAAGAGAGCAATAGCAAAGCAACATAGAAAGATGCCACATCAGGCTTCTGTCCATTCCAATTTATATTACTGTTTTCAGAACCGGCTTTTTAGTTATTGTAAATACGTGTTAGTATTGCCTCTTTGCTAAACTGATTAGGTCTGATGACTTAAAAACAAAACAAAAGTGTACATATATGTGTATATATATATATATATATATATATATATATACACACACACACACAAACACTCCTCCAATGCCACCAAAGATAAATACGTTTTCTTCTCACGCAATCAAAAATTGGGATTAGGTGTCATAAGCATCAAGTATTTTTACTATCTTATTAAAACTGGTGTTTTCACCTACAAAAGGTTTCTCTCCTTCTTTATTCTCAGTTGGCTTGAAAGATGCTGCTTTATATCCAGCCAAAAGTATGAAAGATTCTACACTAAAGTGTTGAGTATATTGCGATATGTGGTTCTGGCTTCACCAACCTATTGGCTCTCATCCACAAGAATTCAAAATGGAAAATGTACCTAATGAAGGTTTATACATAACTTCTGGGAAACCACTTTGGATTTAATTTTTTGAAAAAATAAACCTTATTATTTGTTTCACCTAAGTGGTCGCAAAGAGATCTCCATAAGTGGCTAGCTTTAATTTATATACCTCAGGGATTCACAGCACTATAGTGGAAGGGCTGACTCTGGGCTAAAATGACAGCCTGCTTGGTTACAGGCAGGATAGAGTAGTCTGAAATTGACAAAAATTAATAGAGCTACACATTTTATCTTCTGCTTATTTAGCTACCTGAAAGGTTATTCTAACTGCATCTGATCAAATATATTAGCTGAATTAGATTTAATCCACAGTTCAATACCAATTTCTATATAACATTAGACAAATTGTCTAAGTGTCATGTCTTGTCTTTTCTACATGTATAAATGGAGATTATGCTCTCGCCTTCTGTAATGAAATATTAAACTCCTGCTTTTGTTGTTACCACCCAAGGGTTAAGGGCTTCTTCCTGTGTTTATGACTTGGGAAGGTAGTCCTTGTCTTCCTGTACTTCTTGTTTTAAGAACAGTTAACACGCTCCCAAGATACTTCTTTGAATGGGAAAAAAATTTCTTCATTACTTGTTGAGATTTATAAAATAAAAGTATGCACAGGTGGCCAATAATAGGTTGGTAAAATAGCTCCATGGGGGCATTGCTGGTTCAGTGGTAGAATTCTTGCCTTCCATGCAGGAGACTGAGTTTCAATTCCCGGCAATGCACCTCATGCACAGCCACACCTGTCAGTGGAGGCTTGTGTATTGTTATAACGTTGAACAGGCTTCAGCAGAGCTCCAGACTAGGAAGAAATGCCTGGGGATCTACAGGCAGTCCCAAAGTTATTAACGAGATCTGTTCCTAAGTGTGTCTTTAAGTAGAATTTGTAGGTAAGTCAGAACAGGTGCATACAGTTCTTGTTTCGCCTTACTTTAGTGCAAGAGAGGCAGACCTGGTGGTCTGGTGGTGCAGTGATTAAGCACTTGGCTGCTAACCAAAAGGTAGGCAGTTCGAACCCAGCAGCTGCAAAAGATTTGACAGTCTGCTTCCGTAAAGATTTACAGCCTTGGAAACCCTATGGGGCAGTTCTACCCTGTCCTATAGGGTCCCTATGAGTCAGAATTCAACTCGATGGCAACGGGTTTGGGGTTAGTGCAAGAAAAGGCTGGAAGACTTTTCAATAATTTAAAATCTGCACGTGCAGTAAGCGAAGGTGATTATGATGAAGAATTTGTTGCTAGTAGGGATTGGTTCAGTCATTTCAAAGTGAGGGCAAATTTACATAACACTAAAGGGCAACTACGAGTTATCTGTAAATCAGATGTTCAAAACTCGGGGACTTACTGTACTTACGAAAATCAGCCAATAAAAACCCTATGGATCACAATCGTCTGATCTGCAACCAATCACGGGGATGGCTCAGGACCTGGCAGTTTTGCGTGGGGTTGCCGTCAGTCAGATAGCTCCATAATCTAGTTTTTTCTAGCACAGGGGATACATTTAATAAAAGATCTTGTTTCTGCTACCATATGACCCAGCAATTCCACTCCTAGGTGGATACCCAAGAGACTTGAAAGCAGCAATGCAAGCAGACACATGTATTTTTTTCCCATTGAATTGTGCACTATGCACAATTGCCAAAAAGGTGGAAACAACCACAATGTCCATCAACAGATGAATGGGTAAACAAAATGTGGTCTATACATACAGTGTAATATTACTCAGCCATAAAGAGAGATGAAGTCCTGATACATGCTACAACATGGATGAACCTTGAAGATATTATTAGGAATGAAATAAGTCCATCACAAAAGGACAAATAGTGCATGAGCGCATTCATATGAAATATCTAGAATAGGCAAATGTATAAAGACTGTCAGAATGGATTTGATGGCAACAGGTTTCGGAGCAGGAGGGAGGGGAGAAGGAGAAGTCATTGTTTAGGAAGCATTGAGTTTCTGTTTATGGTGATGGCAACAGATTGGTGATGGTTACCCAACATAATCAATGTAATTGATGTCACTAAATTGTACACATGAAAAATGTTAAATTGGCAAATGTTACATTATATATATATTTATATCCATAAAACAAGTAAATAAATAATAGTTTAAAAAAAAACACTCAAAATGGAATGCACTGGAAAAAAAAAAGATCTGTTTCTGGATTCCTCTGGTTGCAAGGTTTTACTTCTCAAATCAATTGACTCTAGGTCCTTTCCTGGTCAATTTGAGAATGAGAAAATATTAACCCACACCCTCCTTTGTACAGATAAGAAAAGACATGTAAGTTAGGCTTTTGTGCTTTGACTGTGCTCTTCTCTCTATAAACCAAAAAACCAATCCTGTTGCCATCGAGTCAATTCCAACTCATAGTGACCCTACAGGACAGAGTAGAACTGCACCATAGGGTTTATAGTTACATATTAAAATGTACTCATATCTTACAAATTAGTTAATATATGGAAAGCACTTAGAACAGTACCTGGCACATAGTACGAAAAATATTTGCTTTTATTTTTTTCAAGTAGACACTGACTCATGACAACCCCATGTGTGTCAGAGTAGAACTGTGCTCCACAGGGTTTTTAAAAAAATTTTATTGTTTTGTTGTTGTTGAGAATATACACAGCAAAACATACACCAATTCAAGAGTTCCTACATGTACAATTCAATGTTATTAATATTTCTTTATTCCAACCGCTTCATGAAGTCTTCCCTATCCTTGTCTGGCCACTCCTCTCTCTCTACAACCTTGTGTTTCCTGGGCTTGTTTTCTTATTAAAAATTACACTGTACTTAATTGTCTATATTCCACCCCCCACCTCCCGACGAGATAGTAAGCTATCTGAAGGCAAGAACCACGATTTCTCTTTGTATTAACCTTCTCCCCAGTACCTAGCATGTTACTTTGCATGTGGTAGATGTCTTAAAAAAAAGTTCATTGATTTAATTTTAATGATGACTTTCAAAACCAGTGAGAAGTTATCAACCAGTGTAGGCTTCTCTTTTAGACCTGTCACCAAATTCCAAGGATAGACACCGGGTTTGTTTTTTTATGGTGTAGACAAGGAGGGGCTGCAGTAACATTAAGCAAGTGGCATGGTCAGATGATAGAGACCTAAAGAAGGGAATTGCAAAACCACAACAGCAAAAACAAACAAACAACTGGATGAACTTTAGATTGGAATTTACTAAGTAGCAGACAGATTAGAGACAAGGATGAATAACAGGTAAGTCGACAAGGCAAAAGGAGCCTTGGTGGTGCAGTGATTAAGCCCTTGGTTGCTAACCGAAAGGTCTGCAGTTTGAACCCACCAGCTGCTCCATGAGAGAAAGATGTGGCAGTTTGCCTCCGTAAAGATCCCAGCCTTGGAAACCCTGTAGGGCAGTTCTACCCTGTCCTATAGGATTGCTATGAGCTGCAACCGACTTGATGGTAACGAGTAGATAAGGCAAGCGAAAGCATGGTTCAGACCACATCTGTAGGTAAGAAAAGGAAACTGCAGTATTAAGAAAGAACTTGAAATGGTTTCTAAGCGTTGCATTGACAGGTGACTATGGGAGAGGAGATTAAAAGACCGTAATTTCATAACTAGGAAGGATGTCTTTTCACTGAGCTCCAGTAACTGTGGCTTCCTTTTGATTTCTCAGAAAAACTAAGCTCCTTATTATCTCAGGGATGTCAAACATGCTGATCTCTCTACCTAGACTAGTTCTGCCTAGTCAACTATCAGTCCAGCTGACTCCTACCCTGGTCTCACCTGAACTGTCACTAAAGAGGCTTTCCGCATCTCCTACCCTAATCTCTTCCTGTTTCAGAGCACTCGGTTCCTTTCCTTCACAGTAGTCATCATGGTTTGAATTATGTCCCCCAAAAATGTGTGTATCAATTTGACTGGGCCATGATTCCCAGAATTGTGTGGTTGGCCTCCATTTTGTGATTGTAATTTTCTGTTAAAGAGGATTAGGGTGGGATTGTAAACACCACCTTTACCCAGGTCATATCCAATGTAAAGGGAGTTTCCCTGGGGTGTGGCCTGCACCACCTTTTATCTCTCAAGAGATAAAAGGAAAGAGAAGCAAGCAGAGAGTTGGGGACCTCATATCATCAAGAAAGCAGTGCCAGGAGCATAGTGCGTCCTTTGGACTGGGGTCCCTGTGCCGAGAAGCTCCTAGTCCGGAGGAACACTGATGAGAAGGCCGACAGAGAGGAAAAGACTCCCCCTGGAGCTGACGCCCTGAATTTGGACTTTCAGCCTACCTTACTGTGAAGAAATAAATTTCTCTTTGTTAAAGCCATCCACTTGTGGTATTTCTGTTATAGCAGCACTAGATAACTGAGACAGTAGTTATCATAATTTTTATATTATCTATTTATGCGATTATTTGCATAATGTCTGGTTCTCCCAATACCTATAAGCTTCATGAGGATAAGGACCAAATGTTTTGCTCACCACTGCACCAGTAGGGTACCTAACTTAAAGAAGATCTTTAAGAATTATCTTTGGGTCAAATGATTGAGTGAATAAATGTACGTATGGATGGATGGATGAATCGATGGAAGGACAGACGGATTCTCACAATCTCCTCTCCTACCTTCACCATCAATTTCTATACTGAATAAATAACTAAATAACTAAACCCTTGATTTAACCTCTAAAATATGCCTCAAATCTGCCCCTTCTACTGTCACTGCTACTGATTTAGCTCCAACTCTCATCATTTCTTACCTAGGTGTTTGCAATAACTTCCTAACTGATGCTCTTGTCCCCCATCTTGCCCCTCTCTAAACTATCTTCCGTACTGCAACCACAGTCATCTCTCTAAAACACCAATCTGATCATATCACTTCTATACTTATGATTCTTTAATAGCTTTCCATCACCTGCAGGATGATGACCAAACTCCTCATACAAAGTCCTAAATAAATGCCTCTCCAAACTATCTCCCACACTGCAGACTAATTAGGAAAAAAAGAGAGAAAACACAAATTACCAACATCAGGAATAAAAGCGAGTAGGTTATTATAGACCCTGTAGAAACTGAAAAGATAATGAAGTAATATTATGAACAATTTTATGACCATAAATTTGATAAATTAAGTGGAAAAATCCCTGGAAAGGCTCAGCATATCAAAGCTTATTCAAGAAGAAATAGATAACCTGAATACCCCTGTACCAATTAAAGAATTGAAATTGTAGTTAAAAACATACCTACAAAGAAAACTCCAGGCCAAGATAGCTTCACTGTGAATTTTCCCAAACACTAAAGGAAAAAATAATGCCAATTTTACACAAACTCTTCCAAGAAAGTGAAGCGTAGGGAGTTCTTCCCAAGTCATTCTATGAGGCTAGCAATACTCTGATACAAAAATCACCCAAGATATTACAAGAAAAGAAAACACACATAAATATTCCTTATGACCACAGATGTAGCAAAATTTTGGCAAATCAAATCCATCAGTATATAAAAAGGACAACACACCACAACAAAGTTGAGCTTATCTCAGGAATGCAAGGTAGGTTTAACAGAAAAAATAAATCAATGTGATTTGTCATATGAACAAACTGAAAGAGAACCATATGATCATCTTCAAGACCAGAAAAAAGCATTTGGCAAAGTCCAGCATGAATTCCTGATAAAAACTCTCAGAAAATGGGTGTAAAGAGAGACTTCCTCAACTTGACAAATGGAATTTATGAAGTCTACATCTAACATCCTACTTAAAGGTGAAAGACTGAGTGCCTTCTCCCTAGGATCAGAAACAAGACAAGTTTATGTGCTCTCCTCATATCCATTCAACATTGTCCTACAGGTTTTGGTCAGTGAAATAAAGCAAGAAAAAGAAATAAGAAACATCCCACTGGAAACAAAGAAGTAAAAATGTCTTTATTCACAGATGACATGATCGTCTATGTAGAATATACAATGGGATAAAAGGTGCTAGAACTAATAAATAAGTTTAGCAAGGTTGCAGGATACAGGATTAACATTAAAAAATCAGTTATATTTCTAAATGTTCTGTATCCTACTTTGGTAAGTGCCCTCTGGGGTCTTAAAAGCTTGCAAGCAGCCATCTAAGATGCATCAACTGGTCCCAACCACCTGGAGTAAAGGAGAATGAAGAACACTAAAGACACGAGGAAAGTATTAGCCCAAGAGACAGAAAGGGCCACATAAACCAGAGACTTCATCAGCCTGAGACCAGAAGAACTAGATGGTGCC
>NW_004443990.1:2716612-2765937 GCF_000243295.1 Trichechus manatus latirostris
TAGATGGTGCCCAGCTACCACCAATGACTGCCCTGACAGGGAACACAACAGAGAGTCCCGGATGGAGCAGGAGAAAGGTAGGGTGCAGAACTCAAATTCTAGTAAGAAGACCAGACTTAATTGTCTGAGACTGGAGGGACCCCAGAAAGCACGGCCCCTGGACTCTCTATCAGCCCAGAACTAAAACAATTTGCGAAGCCAACTCTTCAGAAAGGGATTGGACTGGACTGTGGGACATAAAGTGATACTCGTGAGGGGTGTGCCTCTTAGCTCAAGTAGATACAGGAGACTAAATGGGCAGCTTCTGTCCAGAGGTGAGATGGGAAGGCAGAGAGGGTTAGGAGCTGGTAGAATGGACTTGGGGAATCAGGGTTGGAAAGGAGGAGTGTGCTGTCACAGTATGGGGAGAGCAATTAGGGTCACATAACAATGTATGTATACATTTTTGTATGGGAGACTAACTTGAAATGTAAACTTCATTTAAACTACAACAATAAACAAACAAAAAAATCAGTTATATTTCTAAATAATAGCAACAATCAGAAACTGAAATAAAAACCAACATATTTATGATAGCGTAAAATATGAAATATTTAGCAATATGACAAAAGATGTGCAAGACCTGTACACTGAAAACTACAAAACATTGCTGAGAGAAATTAAGGAAGATTTAAATACTGGACAGATATACCTATTGGATGACTCAATATTTTTAAGATGTCAGTTCTCCCTAAAATGATCTGTAGATTCAATGCAATCTCAATCAAAATTCCTGTGGGTTTTTTTTTTTTTTTTTTTTTCCACAAATTGACAAGCTAGTTCTAAAATTCATGTGGAAACACAAAGAACCTAGAATGGTCAATACAGCTTTAAAAAAAATAACAAAGCTGAGAATTAACACTACCTAATTTTAAGTCTTACAAAGCTACAGTTATCAAGGCAGTATGATATTACTGTCTAGAAAGACAAACATATAAATAGAACAGAATAGAAAGTTCAGAAATAAACCCACATATGTATGGATAACTTATTTCTGACAAAAGTGTAAAGGTAATCCAGTGAAGAGAAGATTCTCATTTCAACAAATGTTGCTGGAATAATTGTATACAAAAAAAAAAAAAAAAAAAAAAACTTGGCCGTATACCTCACACCATATAAAAAAATTAACCCAAAGTACATCATAGACCAATAATTATAAAACTTCTAAAAGAAAATACAGTAGAAAAATCTCTGGGACCTGGGTTTAGACAAACATTTCTTAGATATTATACCAAAAGCATGATCCATAAAAGAAAAATCGACAAATTTGACTTTATCAAAGTTAAAAGCTTCTGCTCTTTGAAAGACACTGTTGAGAGAATGAAAACATAAGCCCCAGGCTAGAAGAAAATATTTGCAAAGTGTATGTATACTCTGCTGGTAGGAATGTAAAATGGCACAACTACTTTGGAAACACTTTGGCGGTTTCTAAAAAAGATAAGCATACCCATAAAAAACAAAACGTGTTGCAGTAGATTGGATTCCGACTCGTAGCGACCTTGTAGGACAGAGTAGAATTGCCCCATAGGGTTCCCAACGCTGAGATCTTTATGGAAACAGATTGCCACATTTTTCTCCCACTGAGTAGCTGGTGGGTTCAAACCACTGACCTTTTGGTTAGCAGCTGAGCACTTTTAACCACTGCACCACCAGGGCTCCTTAAGTTAAGCATACACCTAGTATATGATCCAGCCATTCCACTCCTAGGCATTTACTAAAGAGAAGTGAAAGTACATGTCCATACAAACACTTGTACACAAATGTTCATACTAGCTTTATTTTAACCGCCAAAAAACTAGAAATACCCAAATGTTCGTTAACATGTGAATGAAAAACAAATTTTGGTATAGCCATACAATGGAATACTACTCAGCAATAAAAGGGAATGAACTATTGTTACATTCAATAACATGGATGAATTTCAAAATAATTACACCGAGTGAAAGAAGCTGGATCCCCCCTCCTCAAAAAAAATATTGTATGATTCCATTCATATAAAATTACAGAAAACACAAACTAATCTATAGCGACAGAAAGCTGATCAGTGGTTGTTTGGAAACAAGGATGGGATGAGGAAAAAGGGATGGGTGAAAGGGATTACAAAGGGGCATAAAACAACTTTTTGAAGTGATTAATATGTTCATTATCTTGATTGTATTGATGGCTTCATGGGTTATAAATATGTCAAAACTTGTAAAATTGTACACTTTAAATATGTGCAGTTTATTGTATGTTAATTATATATAAATTAAAAATGAATTTAAAAAGGGAACAAAACTATCAAAGCACTAGAAGATAAGGAATATTATTGTCATAATCTTGGGATAAAACTTTTCTTAGCATGTATCAAAACTAGAAACTATCAATAAAAAGACTGATAAAATTGACCACAAATTGACCATATAACATAAATTAAGTCAAAAAATAAACTTTTAACATATCATACACAAAGGATTAATATCTTCACAGTAAAGGGCTCTGGTGCAGTGGTTAAGAGCTCGGTTGCTAACCAAAAAGGTTCGCAGTTCAAACCTCCCAGCTGCTACTCTGTCCTGTAGGGTCACTATGAGTCGGAATTGACTGGACAGCAACAGATTTGTTTTTTTTGTTTTATAAACCAGTAAGAAAAAAGTAAATACTTTGAAAAATAGGGAAAAGGCACACATGACCTGGTAATTTACAAATGAAGAATCTAAAATCGTCAGTAAACTGTATAAGGTGTGCTGCTTCATCAGTAGTTAAAGATTTGTAACTTAAAGCAAGATATAATTTTTATTTTATCTTACCAGCAAATACTAAAAAGATGGGTTATACACAGTGGGTAAGGGTGTACACTGTTGGTGGCACTGTAAATTTGTATGTTGATATAACTCTCTCAGAGAGTAATTTGACAAATCTAAAAATATTTAAAATAGCTAAATACTTAAATCCAAAAATTTGAATTTTTATAAATTTATTCCAAGGAAATCATCATATAAACGCAATCAATGTTGTTTATAATAGCTGCAAATTGGAAACAATCTAAATGTCCATCAATAAAGGGATTCATGAAAGAAATTGTGGTTTACCTACAAAGGAGCCCTGGTGGTGCAGTGGTTAAGCACTCAGCTGCTAACCAAAAAGTTGACAGTTTGAATCCACCAGCAGCTCGGCGCAAGAAAAATATGGCATTTGGCTTCTGTAAAGATTACAGCCTTGAAAACGCTATGGGGCAGCTCCACTCTGTCCTACAAGGCCACTACGAGTTGGAATCAACTCGACGGCAACAGGTTAACGGGTTTCCCTACGTAGCAATATTGACATATAGTAACATGGAAAGATAACCATAGTATATTAAGTGAAAAAAGCAGTTTGCAAAGTACAGTGCATAAGTATACTTAAATTTTAAAACACTGTTTTGTAAAAAAAACAAAAAACAAAACCTAGAAGGGTATACAGCAAAGTGTTAGCAATGGTTTTCTCTGAGATTGTAGGTGAAATTTCCACTTTTGAGATTTTTAAAACAAAAATATTATTTTTTAAATGTGAAAAATCAGTAAAATGTTTCCATTAAAAAATCTATTCTGAAATTTTTCATAAGAATTTTATGATAACTAAAATTATGAGGAAAATTCATTCCCACATAGGTTTTTAAATGTTCTAATTTGTTCACTAAAAGTTTTTAAAAAATGTTTCTTCTATTGAAAGACCAAATCAATTTTCTCAAACAGTGATTTTTAAGCATTTATAGGCAATGCTTCCTAACCAAACAGTTTCGAGCATGAAAAGTACAATACGTTGGACTTGTCTAACCACTTCTGAGTGAAATGTATCTATCTTCACTTTGTGAGATGACCCCCCACTAAACAAAGACTTGGGCTGAGAAAATTAATGGATAAACCAATACTGTAAGCCTGGGCTACATTCATATATTTTGGGTTAGTTTTCATTCATATCATTATTTCTTGTTGAAAAGTATTCCATTTAAATAGTTTAAAAACTTGCTTTCCACAATATATTGTCACATTTAAACATATGCTGAAAATAGTCTGGATAATGTTAGACAAAGACTACCAAACCCTATAATCATTTCTGAAAAGATGCTGTCCTTTGTATAATAATCACCTGTACTGTATATTTACACATAAACAAAGCACTATGAGGAACACCAGTTATTAAAATGGTATGTCTCAAAATGAATCATTTTTAACTTTTAAAAATTCACGTTGAGGAATGTGGCAAAATCATGGCATGATTAAAGATAATAGTAAGTTATATATCAAATATGAATTGCATCACTTCTCTGCACCAAATTTTATCATTGCTGCCTATGACTATTTAACAAAACTCAAACACATTATAAATCATGCAATCCCCCCTCCACCATATACACACACTTTTAAGCAAAAACACCTACCAGATATATAATCAAATTAAAACTGTAGGAGAGATTTATTAGCTTGTAGATGTTCCTAATTATTTTAAAAATTTGTCTTATGTTCAACAGCAGCATCATTCAAAGGCACATTTCAATCTTAGGAAAGGGGATCAATCAACAAAAAATCATCATGGAGAGTATTTATTAAGTCAATGGTTCAGGCTAAGCTAACTTTTGGCAGATATTGTGGTTTTTGTTCTATAATACACATAACAGTGCTCAGCTTTGTCACTATCTAGAAGGCTTGCTATGTGTAAGAGATAACAATAATTCTGGAGGTATACTGGGGTAGGGGGCAACAAGAGGGAAAGGAAGTAAAATTTATTACCTTCAACTATTTTTGTTAAAAACTTTCCTCAGGGCACAGGCACATAATGTATTGTACTTTCCATTATTTAGTCCAAATGCAAAACATATCTAAAAAACACATTTCATCCTCTATAACATATTAAAATAACAAGTAGAATGTCATGACATTAATTTGACAGATGGACTGTCATTTAGCAATGTACGACATTAGTTAAAAGCAAATTAATATCATCATACCCAATTTTTCTTAACATCTAGAAACTATCGGATTAAAAAAAGATTCCTAGTAAGGAATCTTTGATTTGTTTACTAATCTAATGAGGCAAAACAGCTACCTAAAATATGCAAATATAGCCCACATACAATTTTTAATAGCTACTTGAAAAAACTTGAAAACAAATGACAGAATAATCTCAAAACTCTAGTTTCAGAGTCCCACAACTTATATCCACTAACGTACTGATCCTTTTTGACAAATTCACATGTATAATATGATTCGACTGATAAAAATTTTCAGCGTATTTTCGGGGTTCATTTTAACTGTCCTTACTATGTATTAAGACCAGTATCTTTTCATCAACACCAACTGTTAAGCAAACTCAAGTGATACGGTAGATTCATGAGTAGTCCATAGAAAAGAAAGCAAAAATAGAGTGACATAAATTTAATTTCATTACACTTTATGCCCCAAACCGACCACAAGTAGTTTCTCTATTGTAAAGCAATCTCGATCTATGCAATTCCAATAACAATGCATTCGCCAAAATTTTAGCCTTCATATCAAATTCTGATGTTATCTGAAATGATTTTGATACTATCACAATAACATGAGAAATCTTATTTCTTGCAAATGTATCCCTTTTGATAATTTAAGTGTTTCTGTAGGTCCTTTCTGCTAACATGTTTTCTTTATCTAATGCACAAAGGGCAGGGGCAAAAGAAGGAGAACTTCCAGCCTAACATTAGAGTTTGAATAAAAACATCAGCATAACTTTATCTGGCCCTTAGAGCAGAAGAGGAAGTGTTGCAAAACATCAGCTACATTCTAGGAAGAAAAAAAAAAATGACGTTATAGCATTAAAATAGGCCTGCTTCTCTGTAAAAGGAATTGTGACACATCATCCTTTTTAGCAAAGAAGTTAAATGAGTTTACTAATGGATACAAAGACATAATTTCAGGAATGACTGTATGAAAATTTAGGAAGGAATTTACATGCTTTTTGTTTAAAACTTGCAAATTCTACCCTCTCTGAGACTCAAAAGCTAATTCATTCCACACTAATACCATATAACTTATTTCTTTACTTTTTCATGTATGTTGATTTTGTCACTCCCATTGGATCTTTTGTGTATGTGTGTGTGTGTGGTAAATATACATGTAACAACACTTTTGACATTTCAATAATCTTTACATGTACAGTCCAGTGACAATAATTATGTTCATTATCAACCATCACCCTTATCCATTCCCAAATTATACCGTCAACATTCCCATTGGATTTTACATTCTCTGAAAGCAGGGACCATGTCTTAAATTTCTTCATTTCCTTTACTAGTATAGTATTGAGCACATAGTAGATACTCAATAAATAATTTATTGTGAAATTCTAGCAGCGTTTATCTGTTTTAGATGTATTTTTGCCCTCAAAGTCCAATTTTATTAGATAAATTAGGCATCTGCCTTTTCTACCTATGACTTATTGTAAAATCTTGGATTTTTTCTTCATTCTATTTATTTATTCCCCCTTCTTTTTCTTTTCTCCTACCACTCCCGGGATATATGTATATACAATACACCACTCCCAGGATATATGTATATACAATACACATACACACAACACCAAGTATATAACATACTTATGAAAATTATATACTATAACATATATTATAACTTTATCTAATTGATTATTTAGAGTTTTATGTATGCCTTTCTGGGGTACATAAGTAAAAAGTATACTTTGCTTCTCTTGATTGCATTGCTTTAAAAGAAATCTAGAAAACTAAATAAAGTTGACTTTTGTTAGATTATCCTAAACTGATTTTTCCCCTGAGATCACTGGTCCTCTCTTCCAATGGTCTACATTATTCCAAAATACAGCAATAATTTCACTCAGTTGTCACATTTTCTACTTAAAATATTTAAATCTATTACTTTCTTGAGAACTGTGTGTTTTGCTGCATTTGCCAGTTCCATTGGAAGAAAGTGACAGTGGTTACTGATAAACGAGAATTAAATAAAAAATCATTCTTGATTTCTTCTGTTGGTGGTGTTAGCAGCCTTATCTCAAATTTAATGCTCAACCATTCCTATATTATAAATCTTTACATCTTTTTGAGACTTCTGATTATTCTGGGAGAACAACAGTGCATCTAGTATAGTAATTGATACAGAGACCTGGAATTTAGTAGGGAACCTAAATTAAATTCCCACCCTTACACTAATAAAAACAGCACGGTTGCTTAGTTTCCATATCTGTAAGGTTTGGACAGTGTCATTCATTCATTATTCATAAGGGAGTCTGTAGTGCCAATACCCAACCCAAACCCACTGCCATCAAGTCGCAACCCTACAGGACAGAGTAGAACTGCCCCATAAGATTTCCAAGGCTGGTAGATTCGAACTGCTGACCTTTTGGTTAGCAGCCGAGCTCTTAACCACTGGGCCACCAGGGCTCCGTAGTGTCAATAGGAAGTAATATTAAACAAAAAAAAACAAACCAAACCTGTTGCCATCCAGTCGATTCCGACTCGTAGCGACCCTATAGAACAGAGTAGAACTACCTTATAGAGTTTCCAAGGAGCTCTGGTAGATTCGAACTGCTGACCTTTTGGTTAGCAGCCGTAGCTCTTAACCACTACACCACAAGAGTTTCCAATATTAACCAACAGGTCAGTAAAATCTGGTAATGTGACACATACAATACAATCATTATTATATTATGCTATCACTTAAACAACAAACTAGAGAAAATTTTATCTCTGTTATTTGAACTATACTAGGGATAAGCATGGGGTCCCCATGAGTCAGAATTAACTAACAACAAATGGATAAGCATGTTGAGTACAGGCTTATGGAAATCCTAGTATTCAGATTTACATTTCTGCCATCAACAATGTGTGGCTGAAGAAAATTGATCTTTGGTTAGCAAATTACAGTGACATAGATATTATAAATACAAGTTGGCTAAAACTGATAAATAATAACATTTTTCGATGGGTAGAAACTGTATTTCAAGTACCCTGTATGGTGTTTGTTATTTACTTTGTGAGGTTTAAGTTTAAAAGAAAAACAACAAAAACGAATCAGAATATTATTCTTAAGATTCTGTATCAAATAAGTAGCCATTTATTATGGGTCTTCATTGTTGTTGTTAGCGGCGGTCAAGTGCGCCCTGACTCACATGACCACACACACGCAGTGGGATAGTACCATTGTGATCCATATGGTTTTCATTAGCTGATTATTTGCAAGTAGATCACTAGGCTGTTCAGCATCATAGCAACACACAAGCCTCTACTGACAGATGGTAGTGGCTGTGCTTGAGGTGCATTGGCCAGGAATCAAAAATGGGTCTCCCACATGGAAGGTGAGAATTCTGTCACTGAACCACCACTACTCCATCTATGGATCTTTAAACCTGTTTTAGTGTGGATGTAGAAAGAAACAAATTGAAACTCCCACAAGAGATTTATCCAATGTGACTGTCATTTGGTTATTACTACTGCATGTAAAATTCTATCAGAATTATTTTTTAAAAGATCTCTGTTTTTTATTCCAATGACATGTATTTGTAACTGCAGTCATTATTATAGGCACAAACACTTTTATCTTAAGAACTGTAAACTTTTGGATTTATTCCCACATGACCTCTTGCAGTATGTAACTAAACAATTTAAATAGTCTTTAAAGATGTCAGAGTGATGTCACAGTCACTAGTTCAGTTGCTTTTTCTATAACTTCCTTTCATCTTAAATAAAAAAATAAACCATAAGTAGATTAATAATAAAACAATTATCTACTAATATATATGCAGAAGGCACAGGACATGAGAATAAAAGCCATTGTATACATATTCAATGGTCTTTACTATAATGATTTTTATGGAGGTCAAAGTGAAGCCCAATAGACTATGATTTAACAGAAAATAAGAACTAATATGCCAAAAGCACAAAATACTAGAAATTGAAAAATATAAAATATATTGCAATTGGACCTTTCTGTTTCATTAATGTCTTTGTTAACTATACCTTGCAATCCTGCTTTTTAAAATAGAATTTAACGTAAATCCTAGGTAAAACGCATTCTGCTAATTTTTGTTTTTACAGGAAGAGATACACTACCATGGAAAAAACTGGATTACAGATTAAGAGGGTCCTTTAGCACAAGACTATACTGAGAGTTAAAAATCTCTGTAAACATGGGTGAATGCCACATGCCTCAAAGAATTATCAGTCTTAGAGAGTGATGAAAAACAGACAAAGTACGTAGTAAAGTTGCCACAAGGGCCCAAGTAAAAGTCCTGGCCACTATTTTTACTAACATTTAATAGTAAACTGCTCTAAAACATTTGCTATATGTACTTACTGGAAACTGAGGGATGTAGAAAGTTACTTATAAAGAAGAAATGTTAAAGATTCAGGAAAAAAAATAAATGTCAGTTTCTTTATAATACAATGCATTTCACAATTAAAATAACTCATCAAGTGGTAAAATCTGAAAAATACATTTTCCAGCATACCTGATCCACTTATCATAGTATAAGAAAATAAGTGGATTTCAATTTGGTGATTTAACCCATAGCCTTAAATCTTTAATAAACAAACTTGAAATTCCAAACTTTAATAATGAAAAGGCCATAACTGAAATGATGTCAACCCTGGATATGAATCTCTTACCAACATGATGAAAGCCCTACTTGTAGAGCTGCACTTCTGGTCAGCAGCTGCATTTTTGTTTTAATAAAAGGAGAAGGAGTGCCAGCAAGCCTATGCAATCCAAGACACGGTTGCTACATAAGCAGTAGGATTAATTGCTTTTCCAGAAAGCTGGAGTAAGTTCTCCTTCCACTGCCCCATCAGGATCAGCTTCCATAAAATGAGTGTAATAAGATAATGTATTACATACGCCAGTAACTCCTACCAGCAGTATTCAACTGAGCAAAGCTGAACATATTTATATCAATCAATAAAAACCTCATTGCTGCATATATTCCAGACATCACATTTTAGTCATGTCTTTAAGGTGGAGATAAGGTAGGCTATAAAGAAGCAAAAGTGCATTTCCTTACTCTCTGAAGGATCTGTCCACCTTTTCTGTAACGTGTTCCTTGGCTAATGAGATGAGGAAAAATAAATATGTATTAAGGATTTTGGAAAAACAGCTATATCAGTTTGAAAGATCTGCTTCACAAAATAAGAACTACAGACATTTTAATTAGCAACAAAATGGTCAATGTATGATTTCGTGACTGATAGGAGAGATCATCTGATTATCCTATGAGAAGGTACATTTAAGTTTGATATACCATGATTTCATAGTCTCACACCATCCCTTTGAAGTGAACATAGAGGAGAGAGTTATTTCTCATTTTAAGAATGGCACAGAAGGAAGCAATGACAAAGGTCACACTCCAACCAGAAAAAGAACTCTTCTCTTCTGGTTCCAGAGTCTGGAACTTATCCACTAAATCATTTGGATTTCCAGACCGCAACCTCAACGTACCTTCTTACGGTAATATATGGGATAGTCAAATGATCTCTCCAAAACCCAGCAATCGTTTTGGAAAGAACTGGAGAGCCTAAAAACCATAGATTCAGGTTTACTTCACAGGTATAAAAGTTCTGATACTTATTTTGAAATGCTGGCCTATTTATGAAAGTGACACAATATACTATACTAGAAATTTAAGTCTTCCCTTGGAGATTTTTTTTTTTTTAAATAAAAAAGACGGGTCTTTCTTTTTAGGAGAACAGATGGATTACTGTCATCTAATAAAATCAAAACCAAATCTAGGACAAGTTCTTTTCTCAAATGAATGCTGTTTGTTGAAATAATACAAAGGATGAATTAGGCCTCTAATTCAGATTTGGGGAAGAAACAAAATAAAATTTTGATGTTAAGCTGAAAATGTTTAATCTTGCATGTTTTCTTAACATGTGTGTTTGTTTGTAAGTTTTAAATTAAATAAAAGGCAGAAATTTCTACTTTTACTTAGAAATATTCCAAGATAGTTTTAGGAACAATAATATGTAGAATATTAGTTTCAAAGTAGGCTATCAGCTGCTGAAAATTTTTTAACAATATCAACCTAACATTCTCTAAATTCTGAATAAAAATTATTTTTTTGTCCCAGCCTTCACCTACCCTGAGAAAAAACATGCAGTACTATCATCCTCTATTATGATTTTTCTGATGATTTCCAAATGTTTCTTTGCTATGCAGCACAAGTATATGATTAAAAAGCAATTCTAACAAAAGAAACTTAATCTGAGCTGAATTTGGCACAGATTCTAAAAACCTATGGGATGATGTTTTGGAAACGGCTCAAACAAAAGCTGAAACAGAAATATGCACCCACAACCATATACTCCTGACTGTTAGTAATAAATGAAGGATACAGACTTTTTCCATAAGTTTGGGTGAATAGAAGCTCATGTATGCTTCCTTTTTAAAGTGAAAGCATCTAATTAATTCACAAGAAGGTACAAATCAAAGACAAATATATTTCTTCTTTTGAAAGCTATTTAGAAACTTTGTTATCCACTCTTAAGTAAGGAATTATTTTCTTTATGGTATTTTCAATTGCCTCATATGCATGCAAAAGCTGGACAATGAATAAGGAAGATTGAAGAATTGATGCATTCAAATTATTATGGTGTTGGTGAAGAATACTGACTATACCACAGACTGCCAGAAGAACCAACAAATCTGTCTTGGAAGAAGTACAACCAGAATGTTCCCTAGAAAGGAGGATGGCAAGACTTCGTCTCACATACTTTGGACATGTTATCAGGAGGGACTAGTCCCTGGAGAAGGACATCATGCTTGGTAAAGTAGAGGGCCAGCAAAAAAGAGAAGACCCTCAATGAGACACAGTGGCTGCAACAATGGGCTCAAACATAGCAGCGATTGTGAGGATGGTGCAGGACTGGCAGTGCTTTGTTCTGTTGTACAAAGGGTCGCTGTGAGTTGGAACCGACTGACAGCACCTACCAAAAACTACCAATATGGTATGCAACATACTTACGGCATAATAGTCTAAAAAACACTAACACTGAGTGACTAGGGCACTTTGAGGCAGTTTCTTCCAGTGAATGTGGAATAAATTCAGTACAAAGTTCTGGAACTCATTTTGGAATCTCAGAAAGAGAGGAGAGATAGAATGGACTAGAGACAATATTTGAAGAGATAATGCCTGATAATTTTCCAAAACTCACAAAAGGTATCAAGCCACAGATTCAAGAAGTGCTACAAACCCCAGGAAAAATAAATACAAAGAAAAATATAATATGAACATCATAGCAAAAATGCTGCAAACCAAACACAAAGAGAAAATCTTACAAGTAGCTAGAGGGAAAAAAGGACACATAACGTATGACACTTCAACAAAAACAATGGCCGTCAGAAAACAATAGATTGCTATTTTCAAAGTGGTTAAAGAAAATAACTCCAACCTAGAATTCTATACCCAGTGAACATAGCCTTAAAAATTAAGGTGAAATAAGAACATTTACAGAAAACTAAACATTGAAAGAATTCATCACCAGCAGAACAACACTAAAGGAAATACTATTATATAAAAATATAATTTTTATATATTGACCTTGTATCCCAAAAGACTTGTTAAACATACAAATTAGTTCTAGTAACTTTTTTGTAGATTTGGATTTTCTACATAGATGATCATGTCATCTGTGAATAAAAATTGTTTTACTTTCTCCTATCCAATCTGTATGCCTTTAATTTTGTTTTCCTCATTGCACTGGGTAACGCCTCCAGTACAATCTTGAATAGAAATGAATGTTGAATAGGGATAGCAGATATCCTTACTTTGTTCCCAATCTTAGAGGAAAGGATTTAATCTTTCATCATAATTAAGTGTGTTGTTAGCTGTAAGTTTTTCATAGATGCCCTTTCTCAGGTGGTTTGTTGAGAACGTTTATGAATGGATGGTGGCTTTTTCCAAATGCTCTTTCTGCATCTACTGAGTTGATCATATGGTTTTTCTTTTTTAATCTATTAATAGGGTGAATTACATTGATTGCATTTTAAAAAATGTTTTATTTTGAAAAAAAAAAGATAGATTCACAGGAAGTTGCAAAGATAGTACAGAGAAGTCCTGTGTATCCCAGTTACCCCTATTGGTTAAGTCTTACATAATCATTACAATATCAAACCAGGAAATGGGCATAGGTATAAAGTGTGTGTATAGTTCTATGCTATTTATCAGATGTGTAGATTTGTTTAACCACTGCCTCAATCAAGATACGGAACTATTCCATCACCACAAAGATCTCCCTCATGCCACCTCTTTATAGCCACACCCAACTCCTCTACCAACCACAATCTCTAATCCTTGGAGACCATTAATCTGTTTTCCATCTTTATAATTTTGTCATTTCAAGAATGTTATATAAATCATACAGTGTGTATGATTGAAATTGGCTGGGTTTCACTCGGCATAACGCACTTGAGACACATCCAAGTTGTGTGTGTATCAATAGTTCTTTCGTTTTAATTGCTGAGCAATATTCCATAAGAATTTACTACAGTTGTTTAACCATTCACCTATTGCAGGACATTTTGGTTGTTTCCAGTTTTAAGCTATTACAGATAAAGCTGCTATGAACAACTGTGTGTAGATAAAAACCCAGGAGTGCAATTGCTGGGTCATATAATAAACGTATGTTTAGTTTTTTAACAAATCCCCTAACTAGGTGATGGGTGGAAATCACAGAAAAAAGACATGGCCCTTGAATCCCATGAAAGCGTAACACACAGGAGATTCTAAAAGGAGAAAGTTTAGAATTTAGGACCTGGACAAGGACCTCAGGAAAAGAGAGCACTGAAGTAGGCCTTAGGGGATAGACTTGTAAGATTGTTTTTTTCAGTTTTTAAAAAATGTGGTATAATATACATGTCATAAAATTCTCCCTTTTAAAGTGTACACTTCAGTGGGTTTTAGTATATTTACAAGTTATGCAGCCCATAACCATTATCTATTTACAGAGTATTTTCATCATCCCAAAATGAAACACTGTATCCATTAGCAGTCGTTCTCTGTTTTCCACTTTACTCAACTCCAGGCAACCATTAATCTACTTTCTATCTCTAAGGATTTGTCTATTCTTGACATTGCATATAAATGAAATCATACAATATATGGCATTTTATGTCTGACTTCTTTCATTTAGTATGTTTTCAAGTTTCATTCATGTTGTAGCATGAATGAGTACTTCATTCCTTTTTATGGCTGTATAATATTCCATTGAATGAATATACTACATTTTGTTTATCCATTCATAGTTTGATGAATATTTGGGTTTCTACTTTTTTGGTAGTATGAATAATGCTGCTATGAACATTTGTGTACAAGTTTTTGTGTGGGCATGTTTTCAATTCTTGATTATATACTTGAGCAGAATTTTTGAGTCATATGGTAATTTTATGTTTTACTTTTTAGCAAACTGCCAAAACGTTTTCCAAAGCAGCTACACCATTTTTCATACCTATTAGCAATGCATTAGGGTTGGTAAAAATGGTGTGGCAGAAGTGTTTGACCTCCTCTAACTTTACAAGAAAGAAGGAGAATCAAAATCAACAGGCCAAGGCTGATTCCTATGAGGTAGAGGTCAGACCTGCTTCCTCTCCCCACCATCTTTACCAATTCTGACACCAACCATCCCTCCCATAGTACTTTTTACTTCTCTGCTGAGTTTAATAATTCATTGCAATGGCCACACAGAACTCACAGACAGTACTCACAATTATGAGGTTTATTAGGGAAGTAACAGGTTACAGTTCAGGTTCAGGAACACAGGATACAGTTCTTCCATCAGGATGGCCTCTTCTTAGCTGTGTCTGCAGGCATGCTTCTCTCGGGCCCCTTGATCTCTGTTCTGCTCGGGCAAGTGTTACAAAGCTCTTTAGCTCTGCCAATAAGTGCCCAGAGGCACCCTACTCCACCAGCAAGCGTCCTGCCTGAGTTTTCTCACTCAGTCTCCTGCCTCTGCTGCCTCTGTTTCTCTGCCAGCCTCTTCCTGCCATCTTTGGTGTTATGGTTCCAGGACCTTCTCAGAGCAGGGATCTTGGGTCCAAAGGACACACTTTGCTCCTAGTTCTTCTTCTTGGTGGTGATGAGATCCTCCTTCTGCTCTGGAATTGGCACTCTTTTAAGGCTAGCAGGATGGCAAAACTGACCGATTCCCTTGGTGGGTCACAATTACCTTACCTGCATAGTCCCGCCCAATCACTTGGGTGGGAGTTACAAGACCACGGCAAGAAAGGCCACACAAAAGTGATCCATTGCACTGTAGGGTTCCAACATCTCCACGTCCTTATCAGCACTTGTTATTATCCATCTCTCTGATTATACCCATTGTAGCAGGTGCATTGTGGGTTTGCTTGTTTTTTGGAAAAAAAAAAAAAAAGGTTTTTATTGTGGGGCAAAAATACACACCAAAACATTCACCAGCACAAAATTTCTAGATTTACAATTCAGTGACATTGATTACATTTTTCATGTTGTGCCACCATTATCACTACTCTTTTCCAAAATATTCCAACACTATTAACATAAATTCAATGCTGCCAAAGAAAAACTCTCCCTTTCCCCCTCCCTTTTACCCGTGGTAACCATTAATAATCTTTGGTTTCTATATCTCGTTGTGATTTTGATTTGCATTTCCTTAATGACTAATGATGATAAACATCTTTTCATGTGCTATTTGCCATTTGTTTATCTTCTCTGGGGAAATGTCTATCTAAACACTTTTCACTTTTTAATTGGGTTATTTGTATTTGTATGATTGAGCAAGAATTATTTATACAATCTGGATACTAGACCCTTACCATGTATATGATTTACAAATACTTTCTCTCCGTTTCGGGTTGTCTTCTCACTTTCTTGATACCATCCTTTTGAATCACAAAAGTTTTAAATTTTGTTGATGTACAATTTGTCTATTTTTTCTTCAGTAGTTTATGCTTTTGGTGTCATATCTAAAAAATTATTGCCTAATCCAAAGTCATGAAGATCTACACCTCAATTTTCTTTTAAGAGTTTTATAGCTCTTACATTTTGATTTAATTTTTGTATATGATATGATGTAGGAGTCCAACTTAATTCTTTTGCATGCGACTATACAATTGTAACTGTAGCATTTGTTGAAAAGACTACTATCCTTTCCCCATTTAAATGTCTTGGCACAGGTTTCAAAATTAATTGACCATAAATACATGGCTTTATTTCTGAACTGTCAGTTTATGCCATCAATCAATGTTATTCTTATGCCAATGACACATAGTCTTTGTTTACTGTAGCTTTCCAGTAAGTATTGAAATAAGGAACTGTGACTCCTCCAACTTTGTTTTTCTTTTTCAAGATTATTTTGGCTACTCTGGGTCCCTTGCATTTCCATATGAATTTTCGTATCAGTTTGTCAATTTCTGCAAAGAAGCCAACTGGGAATTTGGAAAGGATTGTATTGAATCTGGAGATCATTTGGAGAATATTGCCATCTAAACAATATTAAGTCTTCCAATCCATGAACATGGGGTATATTTCCATTTATTTAAATCTTTAATTTCTACCAATAATGTTTTGTAGATTTCAGTGTAAAAATTTTGCAATTCTTTTATTAAATTCATTCTTAAGCATTTTATTCTTTTGAACGGTATCGTAAATTGTTTTCTTAATTTCATTTTGGATTGTTCATTACTAATGTATAGAAATACAATTGATTTTTATACACTTATCATGTATCCTGCAACCTGGCTGAACTACTTTATTAGCGCTAATAGTTTTTGAAAGGATTTCTAGGATTTTCTATGTACAAGGTCATGTCATTGGCAAATAAAACCCAAAAACCCATTGCTGTCGAGTCGATTCCAACTCATAGCAACACTGTAGGACAGAGTAGAACTGTCCATTGGATTTTCAAGGCTGTAATCTTTACGGAAGCAGACTGCCACAGCTTTCTCCTGCAGAGCAGCTGGTGGGTTCAAACCACTGATCTTTCAGTTAGCAGCCGAGTGCTTAAGTACTGTGTCACTAAGGCTCCTTCATTGTCAAATAGAAAAAATTTTATTTCTTCCTTTCCAGTATGGATGCCTTTTATTTCCTTTTCTTGCCTAACTGCCTGGGTTAGACCTTCCAATACAATGCTGAATGGGACTGGTGAGCGTGGACATCTTTGTGTGGTTACTAATCTTAGGGGAAAAGATCCAGTCTTTCACCATTAAGTACAATGTTAGCCCCGGGTTTTTCTGGTAGATGCTCTTTATCAGATTGAGGAAGTTCCCTTCTATTCTTAGTTTGAGTGCTTTTTTTAAAAAAAATTGTTTAAAACCATGATAGGATGTTAGATTTTGTCAAGTCTTTTCCTGCATCTATTGAGATGATCATGCGGTTTTTTATTTTAATTTATTAATATAGTTTATTACATTGATTTTCAAATGATAAATCAGCCTTGCATATTATGAATAAATCTCACTTGGTCATGATGTATAATTCTTTTTATACATTGTTGGATCTTACTTGTTAATATTTTATTGAGGGATTTGCATCTATGTTCATAAGAGATAATGGTGTGTAGTTTTCTTTGTTGTATTGTCTTTGTCTTGCTTTGGTATCAGGTTATTCCTAACTTTATAAAATGAAATGAAAAGTGTTCCCTTCTCTTCTACTTCCTGGAATAGATTGTGTAGAATTGGTGCTAATTCTTCTTCAAAAGTTCTCCAGTGAAACTATCTAGCCTGAAATTTTTGTTTTTTAAAATAATGAATTCAATTTCCTTAATAGTTACCGTGCTATTCAAATTTTTTATTCCATATTTGGTAAGTTGTGGTAATTTGTGATTTTCAAGGAGTTGGTCCATTTCCTTTAAGTTGTCATATTTATCATATTTTTATGCAAATAATGTGCATGTTATATATTCTTTGCCAACTGTGCCTTCCTCTCCCAAGGTATTATTGTAAGTGCACTATGCTAATTATTTGCATAAAAATACTATATGTGTAGAGTTTTTCATAGTATTTCCTTATATCCTTTTGATGTCTGTAGGCTGTATACTGATATTACTGATGGATTACTGATACTGGTAATCTGTGTCTTCTCTCTTTTTTTTCTTTTTCAGTCTTGCTAGAGGTTTGTCAGTTACAGTGATCTTTTCAAAGAACTTTTTGTTATATTGATTTTCTACTGTTTTTGTGTCTTTAGTCTCATTGACTTCTGCTCTTGTTATTTCTTTCTGCTTTCTTTGTTCTTCTTTTACTAGTTTCTTGAGGCAGGAGCTTTGATTATTCATTTGAGACTTTCCTTCTTTTCTAATGTAAGCGTTGTTGTTGTTGTGCGCTGTCGAGTTGATTCCAACTCTAGTGACCCTATACAACAGAGTAGAACTGCCCCATAGGGTTTCTTAGGCTGTAATCTTTATGGGAGCACATCGCCAGGTCTTTTCTCCTGTGGAGTGGCTGGTAGGTTTGATTGAACTTTTTGATTAGCAGCTGAGCCCTTTACCATTGCACCACCAGGGCTCCTATGTAAGCATTAAACCTCGTTGCCATCGAGTGGATTCTGACTCATAGCGACCCTACAGGACAGAGTAGAACTGCCCCATAGGGTTTCCAAGGAGCGCCTGGTGGATTCGAACTGCCAACCTTTTGGTCAGCAGCTGAACTAGTGCTATAAATTCCCTGTCAGCACTACTTATTTATTTTTTAATTTTATTGTGCTTTAGGTGAAAGTTTATAGTGCAAATTAGTCTCTTATTCAAAAATTTATACACAAATTATTTTGTAACATTGGTTGCAATCCCCACAATATGTCAGCTCTCTCTCCCTTTCCCTTTCCACCCCTGGTTTCCTGTGTCCATTTGTCCAGTTTTTCTGTCCCTTCCTGCCTTGTCATCTTTGCTTTTGGGCAGATGTTGCCCATTTAGTCTGATATACTTGATTAAACTAAGAAGCACGTTCGTCACGTGTGTTATGTTTGTTTTATACGCCTGTCTAATCTTTGGCTTAAAGGTGGATTTCAGGAGTGTCTTCAGTTCTGAGTCTGGGGGCCACAGTCTTGGGGATTCCTCTAGTCTCTGTCAGACCAGTAGGTCTGGTCTTTTTTTGTGAATTTGAATTTTGTTCTACATTTTTCCCCCGCTCTGTCCTGGACTTTCCACTGTGATCCCTGTCAGAATGGTTGTTGGTGGTATCCAGGCACCATCTAGTTCTTCTAGGCTCAGGCTGGTGGAGGCTGTGGTTCATGCGGTCCATTACTTCTTTGGAATAATATTTTCCTGTGTCTTTGGTTCTCTTCATTCTCCTTTGCTCAGGACAGGACGGGACCATTATATGTATCTTAGATGGCTGCTTGCAAGCTTTTAAGACCCTAGACGCTACTCACCAAAGTAAGATGTAGAACATTTTCTTTATGAACTATGTTATGCCAATTGACTGAGATGTCCCCAGTCCTCAGTCCCAGTAACTCAGTCCTTTAAGGTGTTTGAATGTGTTTAGGAATCTTCTATGACTTTGCCTTGGTCAAGTTGTCAGCACTACTTTAGAATAAAAAATTCTGATATGTTGGATTTTCATTTTCATTTACTTTCGGTCACTTAATATGGACCACCATTTTTTCCAGCCTTCCAGGACCCACCCTGGAACACATTAAGATTGACTCCAGGTGCCCTTTGTGAGGTTTTAAATCCTGAGACAAGGGAAAATGCTACCATATCAACATACTCTCCTTTTCTCAGCCTAATATTCCATTCCCTTTCCAGTACTATCATCCCCTCACAACATTCTGTCCAGACTTCTGATGGTACGTATTACTCAGGTCCTACATCTTCTTAGCAATAAACTCTTTCCTCCTAAAGTATAGCAGCACATTCCCAGTTGGACCACGAAATACGTAGAGCAAAATGTAACAGAACCATTGTGAATGTACTTAATGCCACTGAACTGTACACTTTAAAATCCAGAGTCATTGGGTACAAAGTCAATATAAAAAAGCAATTGTATTTCTATTTACTAGCAACAAATGATATGATTTGCAATAGCATTAAAAATACCGAGGAAAAAATTCAATAAAAGATGTGCAATATCTTTAAATGGAAAATTAAGAAAAAGTTAACAAGACAAAACTAAATAGAGGGATATATCATGTTCATGGTCTAAAGACTTAAATGTGTAAAGTTATTGATTTTCTCCAAATTGACTTACAGGTTCAATGCAAATCCAATTATAATCTCAGTAAATTCCCTTCTCTTTCTCTCTCCCTCTCCTTCTCTTTTCTTTCGTCTCTCCATCCCTCCCCACTCTGTCTGTCCCTCCTTCCTCTCCTCTCTCTGGAAATTGTAAAGCTGGTTTTTAAATTTATATGGAAGCACAAAGGGCTAAATATAGCCAAGACAATCTTGAAAGAAAAAAAAAAAGTTGGCATATTTACTTTACCAGTTATCAAGATTTATTATAAAGGCAGAGTAATTAAGACCATGTACTATTGGCATAAAGAAGTCCTGGTGGCGCAGTGGTTAAAGTGCTAGGCTGCTAACTGAAAGGTCAGTGGTTCAAAGCCATCAGTCACTCCATGGGAGAAAGATGTGGCAGTTTGCTTCCTAAAGATTTACAGCCTTGGAAACCCTGTGGGGCAATTCTACCCTGTTCTATAGGGTCAGTATGAGTTAGATTAGACTTCATAGCAGTGGGTTTGTTTGTTTGTTTTGGTACTATTGGTATAAGGAAAGAGAAGAAAAATAGACCAATGGAAGCAAATTGAGAGTCCAGAATTAGATCAACAAATACATGGATACAAAGGTGGCACTGCAGAACACTGGTAAAAGGATAGGCTTTTCAATAAATGGTGTTGGGGCAGTTGGATATTGTATCAACCCATACCTCAAGCCATACACAAAAAATAATTCTAGGTGGACTAAAGACCTAAATGTGAATAGTAAAGCAATAAACAAAGCTTAGCAATATAATCTAAGAGACTGTCTTCATGACATTGGGATAGGGAAAACTTTCTTAAACACAATCCAAAATGCATTAAACATAGAGAAAGAAATTGATACAGTACACTCTATTAAAATTAAGAGTTTCTGTTCATTTAAAGACACCTTAAGAAAATGAAAATATGAACCATATAATGGGAGAATATGTTTGTACCATAAATAACTGTGAAAGGGCTACTATCCAGATTACATAAAGAACTTATGTTGTTGTTATTGTTAGCTGCTGTTGAGCTGGCTCCCGACTCATGGTGACCCAACAAAACAAAACACTGCCTGGCCCTGCATCAGCCCTACGATTAGTTGGGGATTGGACTGTTGTGATCCACAGGGTTTCATTGGCTGATTTTTGGAAGTAGATCTTTGTCATCCACCTTAGACTGGATGCTCCGCTGAAACTTGTTCAACATCATAGCAACACACAAGCCTTCACTGACAGATGGGTGGTGGCTGCTTATGGGGTGCATTGGCCAGGAATCAAACCCAGGTCTCCCACATGGAAGGTGAGAAGTCTACCACTGAACCACCACTGACCCCTAAAGAACTTCTACAAACCAATAAGATAAGATAGACAACGTTATAGAAAAAGAGGGTAAAGACTTAAATGGGTACTTCCCCAAAGAGGATATCAAAATGGCCAGTCAACCTATGGAAATATGCTCAATCTCATTAGTCATCATGGAATACAAGTTAAAACCACAAATTATTTGTCACTACTGGGACCAATATCATCTCTCAGTGAGTGAGCTGACTGCTCTGGCTAAGAGACTCAGCACCTATCCTTCTCAAAGAAACTGCAGAGAGTAAATCTATCATGACTCTTATCCCTATTTTCTCTTTATCAATTCCGAAGAGTAGGTCTCTCACTCCCACCTAACCAATTTGTCTTCTACCACCCCATCACCTTATAATGCTCTGTAATCTCTCTGTTCCATCTCCAATCTCCAAAATCTTTCTAATGTGCCCTCTGGAACTAGGACTCCACAATCAGCAAACTCCTCTATCCAGTAAAACAAAAAAAAAAAAAAAAAAACTATCTCCTTGCTTATCTGAAACCTGGCTCTCTGAGGATACTGCTTCATCTGCATCCTTCTTAAATGATGAATTTTTATTTTCTTATACCATATTCCTCAGGTGGGGAATCTAAAGGTGAGTTTACCAACCAACTCAATCCATTGCCGTCAAGTTGATTCCGACTCTTAGCGACCCCATAGGACAGAGTAGAACTGCCCCATAGGGTTTCCAAGGAGTGCCTGGTGGATTCGAATTGCCGACCTTTTGGTTAGCAGCAGTAGCTCTTAACTACTGTGCCACCAGTTTAGAGACTCCTATATTCTTCTTTCAGCATTACTCCTCCTACCTTCTTGTAAAAACAAACAACAATAAAAAAAAATAAAATAAAAAAACTCCCTGCTTTTTGAGGCTGGTGCCATCAAATTATATTACCTTCTTCCCCTCCAACTTTGACACCTAGCTCACAATGTTTCTCTCCATTCAAAATCCTGCCATGATCCTGAGTTACTTCAACATCCACAGGGACAATTTATCCAATTATTTAGACCTCTTAGTTATTTTACCTCCTTACTTGTGATGCTCTCCTTCCCGCTACCTCTGACATAACTCCCATGGTCACACTAGGGACACTGTCATCATTCTAAACTGCTCCATCTCCAAAAATCATGATTTCAAGCATATCATTCTCAAACCACAACTTACTCTGGTTATAGCTTGCTTTTCAAATTCTCCCACTGTGACCATTCTTAAACCTTATTTGACCTCTAGTCCACTGGCCCCTTTACTTTCTCCTTTTCCTTTCAGTCCACTATTTTCTTCACTCCCCTCATTATCTATCTTAGACTCTCTTGTCCAACATTTCAATAAGAGCAGATATCGTAATATCCTTGTCGCTGTCCCTTTGTCATGCTGGTTTAGCAAACCCGGGATGAATGCACCTTTCTGTTCAACTCCTACCACGCCATTTTTGCACATTTATATGTGAAGCTGCACCTATAGCTGAGAGCTGTTAAAGAAAGTCACACAATTTGGCAGATTTATTCAAATGGTAATATATTCAAATGGATTCTCAATACAGCCTGTCTATATCTGCACTCATCCTCTCTTCCTTTCCTCTATAAATAGATCTGTCTAAGGCCAATCTTCCCACCTAGGCTTTGGATTCTATATCCCTCTGCCTTCTTCAAAATCTTACATGACCAATTATCCCTGTCTCCTGTATATTCTACCTTTCTTTCTAAACTGCATCTTTCCCATCAGTATTTAAACACATTCAAGTCATTCTCATTTTAAACTCATAGAGAGACTCCCTTTTCCCTACACCCTTCTCCAGTTAATGAGGACAAAATTTTCAAAGAAGTTTGCAATCACTGTCTCCATTTCTTCACCTGCTACTCACTCCTCAATACACTTCAATTTAGTTTCATCCCATTTAATCCATTGAAGGACCCCTGGGTGTGCAAACAGTTAATGTGCTGGGCTGCTAAGCAAAAAATTGGAGGTTTGAGTCCACCCAGAGGTGCCTGGAAGAAAAGCCTGGAAAGCTACTTCTGAAAAATCAGCAATTGAAAACCATATGGAGCACAGTTCCACTCTGACACATATGGAATCACCATGAGTCGAAATCCACTCAAAGGGCAACTGGTTTTAAATCTATTGAAATTGCTCTTGATAAAGTTGCTAATGACTTCCATGTCACAAAATCCAATAGACATATTTCAGATCACAGCTGCAATAGCATCCTAACTGGTTTTCTGCATCCGTCATTGCCCCATCTTCAATCTTTCATCCACGTTTCAATTATAGCAATTTTTTTCAATCTGATTATGTCGTCCCTGTTTTAAAATCTTTTAGTGTCTTTATATTACTCTTAAGATATAGTCCAAAATCCTTAACAGTATCTACAAGATCCTTCATGGCTATCCCCTCCTACCTCTCCCACTTCACCTTCCATTGTTCTCTGCCTTGCTCTCTCTTTAACTACACTTGACATTTTTCTTGAAATGCGCTATCTTCCCTTCCATCACTGGACCTCTGAACATGTTGTTCTTTCTGTTGGGAACTCTCTTTTCACTGACAACACTCCCATTCCATTTGCTTCATTAACTTTTACTCATCATTCAGTTCTCAAGGCAAAGGTCATTTCATTTCCTTGGAAACATTTTGTCTGACCTGTCTTTTCAACTTCCCATATTAGGTCAGGGGCACCTTTTATAGCTCCCCTATATTTTTCATATACTTACATTAGTTTTGTATTTCTATATTATTTGCATCATTTTTAAATTTATGTCTGCCCCTCTCTCTGGATTATGACCTTCAGTATCTAATTTTCCTCTCCATTGTATCCGCAGTGCCTAATATAGTGATCAGTATATAGTGGGCACTTGATAGATATTTGTTGGATAAATTAACTAAAAATCAGCAAGTTTCATAATTCTTTATAAGTTTCTTAATATATGTTATCAAATTGAGTTTTACTTAGTTCTATTTGTCTTTAGTTTACTCTTTGTTCAAACTATTGTTAAAAGTTATTCATTTTTCTGATACACTTTTTAGCTAACATTATTAGGACAAATCTATTTTCAACTTCTAAAATTTTTAAAACCTTATTTAATGCCCTTGATATTTAAAAAATGGATTACAGAGAAATCAAATGACTCAATTCTATAATTATGCAAGTTGTACAATGTTGGAAACAATCTTTTTATTTTTTTCTGTTTTGTTGATGTTTTGAATTCACTTCCACAAAGCCAAAATACTTCCCATGCCAATAACAAAGAAGTGATTTGTATTTTGTTACTACAGAAAGAGGGGTCACTGATAGCACAATCCACATTAAATACATGAACAATCAGCATAAAATACAGGCCCACTTCAAGATTCTTCATTAGAATATAAACCATTAAATCTTTAATTTCTAATTTTAGCAGCTGTTTCTGCAGGCCTTAAATACATCGTGATTTCACGTTTAGAACTAAACAGTGTTGAAGTTTCAACTCAGGAAAGCAGAGGCACATTAATTTACAAAATAACTGTATGCAAAGAAATTTTTTAAAGCACCCTCACAAGATGTATGTGAACTTTTAAATCAAATATGACAAATTTCTAAAAAAAAAGAGCTTTCTTCCTTAATAATTGTATCACACCATAATCTAATAGGGTATTATTAAGTGGAAAAATTCATGAACTTTATTCTCACAGAGTTTACAGAAAATGTGAAGTTATAATGGCTGAAGCTAAATGGTGGCCCAAATACAACTACTTATACATTAGCCTATAAAAAACATATGCACATTCTTTTTGTAAAGTTTTCCAGTCATAATAGAATATAATGATCAAAGAAAAATTATACATACATTCATGTTTCCAAAACTTGTTTAATATTCATCTACTTATCTGGACATACCAAACAAATTAATTGCCTATACTCATAACTGACTTAAAGTTGAAAGGGTCTTGCTAGAGTTTTGTATGTTAGTATAGTATACATTTTTAAACATTATTTTAAACATTGTAAGCATTTGTTTCATCAATGATTTTAATCCTATTAGTTTCAGTCATCATTACCTATAAAGTGAGGTATATAATTCCCTGAATTTAGAAAAACTCTAACTTTCTTAAAAGACAGAAAAATCACACCATTTCAAAAGAAAATTAAGTATAGAAAACTCTTACCTAATCAGTATTAAAAAAAAAAAGAAAAAACTTTGCCATGGAGTCAATTCTGACTCATAGCAACCCTATATGAAAGAGTAGAGCAACCTCATAGGGTTTCCAAGGCTGTAAATCTTTACAAAAGCAGGCTGTGTGGGTTTGAACCACTGACCTTTTGGTTAGCAGCCTAGCACTTAATCACTGCACCGCCAGGGCTCCTCCTTAATCAGTATAAAACCAAAAAACAAACCTGTGGTCATCAAGTCAATTCTGACTCATAGCGACCCTATAGGACAGAGTAGAACCACCCCATAGGGTTTCCAAGGATTGACTGGTGGATTTGATCCGCGGAACTTTTTTGGTTAGCAGCCGAGCTCTTAACCACTGTGCCACCTTAACTGGTATAGGTACTCAAAAACAGAATTCTTGAGTAGACAAAGGCTGGTATGTAAAACCTTCCCAAATTTGTGTTGTAACCCTTTTTGATATAAATATTTCTATCTCACACTTTACTGATTTAGTAAGTAGACTATACTTACCATCTCTCAGTATTTTTTTTCTTTTTTTTTTAATGCTTTAGGTGAAAGTTTACAGAGCAAATTAGTTTCTCATTAAACAATCAATATACATATTGGTCTGTGACATTGGTTGCCAACCTCACAATGTGTCAACACTCTCCCCTTCTTGACTTGGGTTCTCCATTTCCGTTCATCCAGCTTTCCTGTCCCCTCCTGCCTTCTCGTCCTTGCCCCTGGGCTGGTGTGCCCATTTAGTCTCGTATACATGGTTGAGCTACATGTGTTACTGTTCATTTTATAGGCCTGTCTAATCTTTGCCCGAAGGATGAACCTCAGGAGTGACTTCAGTACCAAGTTAAAAGGGCATCTGGGGGCCATACTCTCAGGGTTTCTCCAGTCTCTGTCAAACCAGTAAGTCTGGTCTTTTTTGTGAGTTTGAATTTTGTTCTATATTTTTCTCCAGCTCTTCCAGGATCCTTTATTGTGATCCCTGTTAGAGCAGTCAGTGGTGGTAGCCAGGCACCATCTAGCTGTGCTGGACTCAGTTTGGTGGAGGTTGTGGTAGTTGTGGTCCATTAGTCCTTTGGACAAATCTTTCCCTCTGTCTTTAGTTTTCTTCTTTCTCCCTTGCTCCAGACAGGGTGGGACCAGTAGATGTATCTTGGATGGCCATTCACAAGCTTTTAAGACCCCAGACACTACTCACCAAAATAGCGTGTAGAACATTTTCTTTATAAACTATGGTATACCAATTGAGCTTGATGTCTCCCCAAATTTCAATATTTCTTAATGACTCAGGATCATTAATATAGATGATTTAGGACCCTAAGCTGAATCAGTGCTGGCTCTAGAATGTAGGCTAGAACTGACTTTCTTGACTAAATTATGTATGGTAATTTTGATTTCTTATGATTTGCTTTTTTTCTTATAAAAAATCCTATGGTCAGGGAGATCTGATTGCCATTCTGCGAAGTCATTCTATTGAATCAAAGGTTCAAGTACTTATCACATAATTTTTTTGGCTCTCAACAAAATAATCCCAATTATCTTCATTTGAATTCTAAATGTTCTTAACTTAAGTATGTGTATCTATTTTCACTTTGTTTGCATCCACCTCCTCTCAACGAAATACTACTACTTAAATTTTAATATTGCTTCAGATTTTCAAAGTGCTTCATTTAATTCCTAAAAATTCTTGTGAGGTAGGCAGCATAGGTATTTATTCCTGATTTACAAATAAAAAACATGGAGTTTTGATAAACTAAGACTTGCCAAAGAGTGTACACCTAGTAACCCAAATCTGGCAGTATGATGTAATGAAAAACAAACAAACAAATGAACTAACAGACCCAAAGCCTTTGTAGGCAATCAGACTCGCATTTAAATTCTGACTCTCCTACTTAATAGCTATCTAACATTGGGCAAATTACTTGGCATTTCCGTCTCTCAGGTTTCTTCATATGTAAAACTGGTGATAATAACTATTTAATACTGTTATGAAGAATAAATTAAATAACGCATTTTAAGTATCTGATACATAGTAAGCACATGTCCTTCCCAACTGAAATTCAGTGTTATTTATACTATGCTTTCTCCCACATGAAAGCTCTTTAATGAGTACAGAACTTTATAGTTTGCATGACACTTTTATACATACACACAAACACACATCCTACTTGATACTTATTACCTCAGACACAGGAAAATCGGGTAAAACACCCTCAATGTACAGATAAAAAAATTAAGGGTCAGAGAGTAGAAGTGATTTGTCCAAATTCACCTTGTTGCAGCGATGTGACAAAAATCATTATATTTAACAAAATGTCAAAATAAATAAACAACCGGAAATCATACAAAAACAACTAGAAATGCAAAAGATACACAACAAAATTTCAGAAATGGACAACACAATAGAAGGTTTTAGGACAAAATTTGAAACAATGGAAGACAGAATTAGTGAGACTGAAGATAAATCCATGGATGCTACTTTGTTTGGGAAAAATCATAGAAAAGAATGAAGAAAACCTAAGAATTATGTGGGACACAATCAAGAGCAAAAATTTGCATGTGATTGGAGTTCCAGAACAAGAGGAGAAGATGGAAAACACAGAGAAGAATGCTGAAAATTTGCTGGCAGAAAACTCCCCAAGTATCACAAAGACAAAAAGCTGACTATCCAAGAAGCTCAACAAACCTCACATAGGATAGACCCCAAAAGAAAGTTTCCAAGACATATCATAATCACACTCACAATAACCAAAGACAAAGAAAGAATCCTAGCAGCAGCTCAAGAAAACTGAAAAGTCACACACAAAAGGAAAATAATAAGATTAAGGTCTGATCACTCAGCAGAAACTATGCAGGCAAGAAGGTAATGGAATGACATATATAAAACCTTGAAAGAAAGAAAAAAAGAAAACCTGCCAACGAAGAATAATATATCCTGCAAAACTCTCTCAAATATGGTGGTGAAATTAGGACATTTCCAGGTAAACAGAATATAAGGGAATTCATACAAACCAACCAAAATTACAAGACATATTAAAGGGAGTCCTTCAGTTAGAGAAGCAACAACATCAGACAACAACCTGAGTCTAGGACCCAGGACAGCCAGATACAAACCTAGGTAAAGAACTCTCAATAATAAAACAAAGCTAAAAGACTTAAAACAGGGAAACGGAGATGTCAATCTGTACATGATGACAAAGTCAAAAAAAAATAAATAAAAGGGGGAATAAACAGTGTAGGTATAGGACTTTCAAATGAAGAGGAAGTCAAGGTGATATCAATAAAAGGCTGGTTCAAACTTAAGAAGGTAAGGGTAAATTTCAAGGCAACCATAAACAAAGTTAACAAACCTACTAACCAAAGTAAAAAAGAAGAAAAACATAAAGACTCAGCAAACACAAAATCTATAATAACAAAAGAAAAGAAAATCTACAAACAAAAGGAACTCAGCAGAGGAAAGAAAGGGGAACACAGAAAATGTCAGCACCACACACACACACACACACAAAGCACAACAATATGATAGCAATAAATTCATACCTATCGATAATCACATTGAATGTAAATAGCTTAAATGTGTCCATAAAGAGACAGAGAGTGGTAGAATGGATTTAAAAAAAAAAAAAAAAAACACAACCCAACAATATGCTATCTACAAGAGACACACCTTAGACACAAAGATATAAATATATTAAAAATAAAAGGATGGAAAAAAATATATGAAGCAAACAGCAACCAAAAAAGAGCAGGAGTGGCAATACTAATCACAGATAAAATAGACTTTGAGGTAAAACAAAAAAAACAAGGAAGGACATTATATAATAATTAAAGGAACAATCCACCAAGAAGACATAACCCGAATAAATATCTACACACTCAACGACAGGTTTCCAAAATACACAAAACAAACTCTAAAGGCACTGAAAAGAGAAACAAAGAGTTCCACAATAATGTAGGAGACTTCAGCACACCACTTTTGGTATAGGACAGAACATCTAGAAAGAAACCTAACAAAGATATAGAAGTTCTAAAGGCCACAATCAACCAACTTGACCTCACAGATATACAGAACACTCCACCCAACAGCAGCAAATTATACTTTCTTTTCCAATATACATGGAACATTCTCCAGAACAGACCACATTTTAGGCCACAGAGCAACCCTCAATAAAATCCAAAACATTGAAACAATACAAAAGCATTCTCTCTGATCACAATGCCATAAAGGTAGAAATAAAATAACAGGAAGAGTTAGGAAAAAAAATCAAATACAATCAACACACATCAAAAAAGAAAAACTGGCCAAAATCAAAACATTAGCTCTACAACTTTAACAAATAGAAAGAGAGCAGCAAAAGAAGCCCATAGGCACCAGAAGAAAGGGAAATAATAAAGATTAGAGCAGAAATAAATAGAGAACGGAAAAACAATGGAAGGAATCAACAAGACCAAAAGTTGGTTCTTTGAAAGGATCAACAAAATCAACAAACCACTGGCAAAACTGACAAAAGAAAAACAGGGGAGGAAGAAAATAACCCAAATAAGAAATGAGATGAGGGACACTACAACAGACGCAACTGAAATAAAAAGGATCATAACAGAAAATTATGAAAAACTGTACTCCAAGAAGTTTGAAAACCTAGAGGAAATGGACAAAGTTTTAGAAACACACTACCTACCTAAACTAACACAAACTGAGATAGAAAATCTGAACAGACCCATAACAAGAGAAGAGACCAAAGAGGTAACTAAAAAAAAACTACCAACAACAACAGCAAAAGCCCCGGCCCAGATGGCTTCATAGGAGAAATATACCACACATTCAAACAAGAGTTTACACCAGTACTACTCAAACTATTTCAGAGCATAGAAAAGGAAGGAATACTCCCGAATTCATTCTATAAAGCCAGCATAACCCTGATGCCAAAACCAGGCAAAGACACCACAAAAAAAGAAAATTAAAGACCCATATCTTTCATGAATATAGATGCAAAAATTCTAACCAATAGAATTCAGTATGATATCAAAAAAATAATACACTATGACCAAGTGGGATTCATACTAGGTATGCAAGGATGGTTCAATGTTAGAAAATTAACCAACATAATTGACGGCATAAATGGAACAAAAGAAAAAAAATCACATAATCATCTCAATTGATGCAGAGAAGGCATTTGATAAAAGTCTAGCATTCATCCCTGATAAAAACTCTCATTAAATTAGGAATACAAGGGAAATTCCTCAACATAATAAAGAAACCAACAGCCAACATCATTCTCAATGGAGAGAGGATGAAAGCATTCCGCCCAAGAATGGAAAAAAGACAAAGATGTCCTTTATCACCACTCCTATTTAACATTGTGCTGGAAGTCCTAGCTAGAGCAGTAAGTTAAGAAAAAAATAAAATAAAATAAAGCACATCCAATTGGAAAGGGAGAAGTAAACCTATCCCTATTCACAGATGATATGATACTACACATAGAGAACCCCAAAGATTCCACCAGAAAACTACTGGAACTAATAGAAAGATTCAGCAGAGTAGCAGGATACAAAATAAACATGCAAAAATAAGTTGGATTCCTATACACCAACAAAGAGAACTCCAAAAAGACAATCAGGAAAGCATTACCACTTATAATAGCCCCTAAAAAGATAAAATACTTAGAAGTAAATCTAACCAGGGACATAAAACACCTATACAAAGAAAACTGCAAAACACTATTGCAAGAAACCAAAAGAGACCTACATAAATGGAAAAACATACCATGCTCATGGATAGGAAGACTCAACACTGTGAAAATGTCAATTCTACCTAAGACGATCTAAGATATAATGCAATCCCAATCCAAATATCAGCAGCATTCTTTAATGAGATGGAAAATTTAATCACCAACTTTATATGGAAAGGAAAGAGGCCCCAGATAAACAAAGCATTATTGAAAAAAAAAAGAACAAAGCAGGAGGCCTCACACTACCTGATCTCAGAACCTACTATACAGCAACAGTAGTCAAAACAGCCTGATACTGGTACAATGACAGAATCAAGAACCTAGACGTAAATGCATCCACCTATGATCAGCTGATCTTTCACAAAGGACCAAAGTCCGTTAAAAGGGGGAAAAAAGTCTTTTTAACCAACAGTGCTAGCAAAACTGGCTGTGCATCTGTAAAAAAATGAAACAGGACCCATAACTCACACCATACACAAAAAATAACTCAAATTGGATCAAAGACCTAAACATAAAACCTAAAATGATAAAGATCATGGAAGAAAAAATAGGGACAACACTAGGGGCCCTAATACATGGTATAAAGAGAATACAAGCCATAACTAACAATGTACAAACATCAGAAGATAAACTAGATAACTGGGAGCTCCTAAAAATTAAACATTTATGCTCATCAAAAGACTTCACCAAAAGAATGAAAAAGAAACCTATAGACTAGGAAAAAATTTTGGCTATGACATATGTGACAAGGGTCTGATCTATAAAATATGTAAGATTCTTCAACACCTCAACAACAAGAAGACAAACAATCCAATTAAAAATTGGGCAAAGGATATGAACAGATACTTCACCAAAGAAGACATTCAGATGACTAACAGACACATGAGGAAAAGCTTGCAATCATTAGCTATTAGACAAATGCAAATCAAAACTACAATGAGGTACCATCTCACCCCAACATTACTGGCACTAATAAAAAAAAACAGAAAATAACAAACGTTGGAGAGATTGCGAGGAGACTGGAACTCTTATGCACTGCTGGTAGGAGTTTACAACCACTATGGAAAACGATATGGGGCCTCCTTAAAAAGCTAGAAATAGAAATATCATATAATAGCAAACCCACTCCTAGGAATATATCCTAGAGAAATAAGAGCTGTCACATGAATGGACATATGCACACCCACCCATGTTCAATTGCAGCCTTATTCACAAAAGCAAAATGATGGAAACAACCAAAGTGCCCATCAACAGATGAATGGATAAACAAATTATGGTACATAAAAATAATGGAATACTACACAATGATAAAGAACAGAGATGAAGCCGTATAACTTCTCACAACATGATGAATCTGGAGGGCATTATGCTGAGTGAAATAAGCCTATCACAAAAGGACAAATATTGTATGAGACCACTATTATAAAATCCCAAGAATAGGTTTACACACAGAAAAAAATCACTCTTTGATGGTTGTGAGGGAGGGGAGACGTGGGGAGGAGAAATCAATAACTTGATAGTAGACAAGTGTTAACTTTGGTGAAAGGAAAGACAACACACAATACAGGGGAAGTCAACACAACTTGACCAAGGCAAAGTCATAGAAGCTTCCTAGACACATCCAAACACTTTGAGGGACCAAGTTACTGGGGCTGAGGTCTGGGGACCATTGTCTCAGGGGACATCTAGGTCAAATGGCATAACATAGTTCATAAAGAAAATGTTCTACATTCTACTTTGGTGAGTAGCATCTGGGGTCTTAAGAGCTTTGAGCAGCCACCTAAGACACATCTATTGGCCTCATCCTGTCCAGAGTGAAGGAGAATGAAGAAAACCAAAGACACAAAGAAAATATTATTCCAAACGACTAATGGACCACATGAACCTCAGCCTCCACCAGCATGAGACCAGAAGAACTAGATGGTGCCCTGCTAACACCACTGACCACTCTGACAGGGATCACAAAAGGGGGTACTGGACAGAATGAGAGAAAAATAGAACAAAATTCAAATTCACACATACACACATACACACACACACATACACACACACACAAAAGACCAGACTTACTGGTCTAAGAGAGACTGAAGGAACCCCCAAGACTATGGCCCCCGGACACTCTGCTAACTCAGAAGTGAAGTCACTCTCAAAGTCTACCTTTCAGCCAAAGATTAGACAGGCCTATAAAACAAACAATAACATGCGTGAGGAACGTGCTTCTTAAATCAATCAAGTATAAGAGACCAAATGGGCAACACCTGCCCAAAAGCAAAGACAAGAAGGCAGGAAGGGACAGGAAAACTGGACAAATGGACAGGGGAACCCAGAGAGGAAAGGGGGAGAGTGCTGACACATTGTGGGGATTGTAACCAATGTCACAAAACAATTTGTTTACAAAATTTTGAATGAGAAATTATTTGTGCTATAAAATTTCACCTACAGCACAATAAAAATTTTTAAAAAATCATTATCTTTATGGTTAAAACAGTTTCTTTTCTCTCAAGGGGACAACTGTTTTTGCTTAGAAAAATACCTCGATAGGACACTAGGGGATAAAAAAAATGAGATTTCTGAGAACATGGGTAGCTGAAGCAAGGAAAGAGATGTCTAAATTGCTCTACATAAGAAATGAGCAGGAACTTGAAGATAGGTGTAGTGTAGAAGAAAATATAGAAAAGATAGGAAGGAGAAGGAATGTTAGCCACCCTTGGGGTCACTGAAGTACCTGTAAAGAATAGGAATGCTCACTGTTCTATTTGATGTGTTCTCTTTCTATTTAAATCTCGCTGTCTCTCCAAACCTGCAGTAAAGCCTGCTGCATACATCCAGAACCATCCAGTTGATACTGACTCATGGTGACCCCATGTACTACTGAGTAAAAGTGTTCCATAGAGTTTTCTTGGCTGTAATCTTTACAGAAGCAGATTGCCAAGCCTTTCTTCTGTGGTGTGGCTGGGGGGGGGTTCGAAGTGCCAACCTTTCAGTTGGTAGATAAGTGCAAACGATCTGTGCCAAACAAAACAAAACAAAAAAAGCCCAAACCCACTGCTGTTGAGTCCATTCCTACACATAGCGACCCTATAGGACAGAGTAGAATTGTCCCATAGGGTTTCCAAGGCTGTAATCTTTATGGAAGCAGACTGCTACATCTTTCTCCCACGGAGCAGCTGGTGGGTTTGAACCGCTGACCTTTTTTTAGCAGCCAAGCGCTTAACGTAGATTCCTTAAATGAAGTGATTCTATCTTTTTCCTCCTCATTTTCCTCCCTTTTCTGTTTTTCCTCCTTCTCCTCTCTCTCTCTTTTTTAAAGGATATTTAGGAACAGGGTCTAATTCTATATCTGGATTATTGGCACAACACGAGACAGGGACAGCATATGGAGGAGAGGAAGTAATTTGTAAACTGAACAAATTCAGCAGAAGCTCGGATTTTATGGTATATATGAAAACATATCAATCCCACCCACCAGGTTCACAGAAATTTTGGGTAACGAAATTAGTCTTCCACAAGCTATTCTTAGCTAGCTTTTAAGGAAATTACAATGGAAAAGTTGAGATGAGAATCCAGGTTTTTTGATTGCTAAACCAATATTCATTCAAGAGGAGTATTAACCAAGTACAGGCTGGAAATTAAGATCCACTGAGTTCTGAGGTGATTTAGGTAATGTTCCAAAGAATAACCAATACAATATTCCAATGATGAAAGTAATGCGACCGGTTGATACAAAGTAGGCAAGCGAGAAAAAACAAAACTTGAGTATAGTCTTGACTGTCTTTCTGGGATCCTGGGCAAGTCCCCTGCCTGTTCCCCTGCCTCAATGGAATATCAAGAAGATAGTTCTTGATATGAAACCTTGTTATATAAATGAATACATTAACACTATTGGGCCGAGGCATATAAAATTGCTTTTTTTTTTAAATAAAAAGGCTAAATATTGGCAATTTCACATAGTTCAACTTAATATCGAGCAATAGGCACATATTTTAGCAAAACTGTCTTAATTCCAAAATTCTGAGAAAAGTTCTGATTACTTTGATCATGCCTAGTGTAATCCATATTCAAATGCATAGTGGTCTCTTAGATTGTTCGATGCTGCTTATAATACAGGTCTTTCATTTTTCTTGTGCTCTAACTAGATTTTTCTTCTCATGAATTTTAGTGCCTAGAACAGATATGAAATTAGCTCCCATCAGAGTGCCTTTAGCAGGTTAGAAATTAGTGCTTTGCAAATACCTTCTTCCTAGGTAAGTGAGCCACCTCTGTGTCACCTATAATTTGAATACATATTCTGTATTGCTTGAAAGTGTATAGTCATACACATACTTAAGTTTCAAAGCATACTGATTATATCATTATTCCATCTCTATGAGCTAAGCAGAGGCAGAATTTATTAATTACATTTTGAAATCAGAGGAAAAATGGGGCTTGCCCACTGAAAATTAGATTTAAAAAAACCAGACTCTGTTAACACTTACTGAGTATCTGTTAGTGTTATATTTTAGGAGTCTTTGCCTTTTGACAAAATTACACAATTGATTGTTACATGAATTACATGGATACACTCTATACATAGTACATACACATTTCCACCTACAAATATAGATATTTATACTTAGGGAAAATTATTTTAAAAGGCAATAAAAAAATAATAGTACCAGGAATGATAGGAGTGACTACAGGTGTAGTTAATTTAGAGAAAGGAGAAGGAAAAGAACACACTGTTGGGTATGTATAATTCACATCGATAAACATTTATTGAGTATTTATCTATGTATGCTAGTGTTGCTGTTTTTGAAGAACATAGATCAAGAGGAATAGAAGACCTATATAAATTAAACAAAGAATCAAAGTTTGTATACGATTAAGTGGTTAAATGTGTAGAATAGACAGGAAGCATTGTCACAAAAGAAAGGGATGAATGTGGCCACAAAGATAAGGGAAGGCTTCATAAAGGAGATGAGTCCTGTATTGTAAAGGCAAGATATTCAAAGTGGATGAAAAGGGGTATTCTACAGTCAAGAAACAACTTAAAAAAAAAAAAAAAAATCCAACATTGAAAGAAAACTGATCCATTAATCACCTTTGTTAGAGCAGTGTTTTAGTTAGGTTATCTCAACTAATATTCACTATCTTTTGTAAATAGATGGTATGTCATTGAATTTAATATTGTATTGCTTTTCATCTCATAATGAATTCTTTTGGCACTTCAGTAACTAAGCCCATTTAGACTAACAATCACCGACTCTATAAGCCAGTTCTGTTTTATAGTGCTGTAGAAAATTTGGTTCAGAAACAATCAGAATATTTTCATTAAAGAGTAAATATTTTCTCTCTTAAATATATATCATAGGAATAATTTTTATAACCAATAGCAAATGCCTTATTTATAAAATGTTTGACAATAATTCATCCCTAAGGTAATTTGCAAAATATGAATTTGAGAGGATTCAGTTTCTTGATAAAATATGAAATCATAAATATCCTCCCATTAAACTTACTGGTTAGGAAATGTGAAGGATAACCATCTAAATCTGTCTACTCAAACTTTTAAACCAGATTATAAAGCTAAGTCCAACTGAACCCTTACTGGATGAAGATTTCATTTCTAAGGCTGCAAAAACTTCATTTGTGGCCAAGTCTCAGCTCCTGGAGCAGACAGATTACCAAAGATGTTCTGGAGATCAGTATGAAGCACATCCTGCTTAAACCAATTATAATGAAATTGTCAGATCACAGATGACAGCCAATTTCAAGAATTTCATTTCCACCAAACATAGCAAATCACAAGAATAATAGAAGTAGAACAAGAAAGATGTCATTTACATATAATTCTTTTGGAAAATCAAAACTTTAGATGATCATTTTACAAATAAAATTCTGTGGATCATATATTTGAAGAACCTTAGTAAGCATAATTGTATGAAAAATATTTTAGGGAAATGTAGACTTAATAAATATTTTGTTCAAAAATAATATATTTTCATAATTAGTTTCTGTTTATTTCTATTTTGTTGATTCATTTTAAGAGAAAACTAACATGCAATTTAAATAGTATACTTAATCTTTTTTTCCTCTGTGGTATTTAATCAATAAAAGTGGATGATAAAATATGTTGAGGTAGAAGAGCAGTGCTCAGTTTACAAATTTCCCACTTTTGTACTACTTTTAACCAATGGCTTCTGAAAGGTGCTCTATCATACACACAAAAGGAAACAGTATAATAAACACAATTAGCAACTATTTCATGCATCTTTTGGCATAATAGCCTTTTATAAAGTAAAAGAAATTCATAATGAGTTTTTTCTAAGGCTATTCTTTATAATGTGTTTGCATACTAATGAGGCCCAATCTGCTGGAAAACAAGTAAAGGACAAATTAGTAAGGTCATCATTTTGGTCTAATGATGCTTAATGCAGTTTTAGCAATCTGCTCAAGACAAAAGGTAGCCACTCAGACAGAGCCAATTATGCATTTACGTGGCAGATGAAATCTTTAACGATGAATCTGATTAACATTCAATAACAAACATACAGGCTGAGAAAATGACCAAGCTACCTCCTGCAACCATCATCAACTAAGGCTTTGTTCAGATTGAGGTCAGACTGGTATTCCAGAAAGGCGCATTAAAGCAAAAGTTTATCAAATGTGTTAACATGAATCCCCCTGAAAAAAACACAAAATCTTTATTATTCAAAGGCTACCTTTTTGACAGCTGACTTATCTGTCAGTTATAAAAACAATGGACTAAATTTTTTATGAGTTAAATGTATTTAATTTTTTAGAGAAGTTTTAAATCACTTTGGTTTGATCTCCAAACACTGACAGCATGATAAAATCGTGCTACAGGAGACTTAGCAATTCCATTGCTTAAGTTTTTCTACCAATGACTGTGGGCAACTTGAAGGTACTCTGCTTTACTCATATTCATGTTCCTAAAATGTCTTGGATCCAGTGAGGTTTGATGCTTGCTTCTTAAATAAATAATCAGTACTTAACAGAGTGTAGAAGAGATTAGATGAGGATATCACAAGTTGTATTTTAAAAACTTTGTATTGAAGTATAACATACATATAAAAAATACAGAAATAAAGATAAAGAGCTCAATGGATTTTCTCAAAGTGAGCACACCCATCAACCAGTAACCAGATCAAGAAACAGAGCATCATCTGACAGGGATCACAACAGAGGGTCCTGGACAGAGCTGGAGAAAAATGTAGAACAAAATTCTAACTCACAAAAAAAGACCAGACTTACTGGCCTGACAGAGACTGGAGAAACCCCAAGAGTATGGCCCCTGGACACCCTTTTAGCTCAGTAATGAAGTCACTCTCGAGGTTCACCCTTCAGTCAAAGATTAGACAGGCCTATAAAACAAAACGAGACTAATGGGGCACAACAGCCCAGGGACAAGGACTAGAAGGCCGGAGGGGACAGGAAACCTGGTAATAGGGAACCCAAGGTCCAGAAGGGAGAGTGTTGACATGTCATGGGGTTGTTAACCAATGTCATAAAACAATATGTGTACTGTTTAATGAGAAATTATTTGTTCTATAAACTTTTATCTAAAGTACAATAAAAAAAATTTAAATTAAAAAAATAGAAAAAGAAACAGAGCATCAAGAAACAGCATCCTAGAGGCCCCTTCCAGTCACTAGATCCCTCTCTCCCAGCACACTAACTTGACTTCAAACACAGTAAATTGGTTTTGCCAGTTTGGGGATACTATATAAATTCAATTATATCATGCATAACTCTTGTGTCTAGCTTTTTTCTCTCAACATAATGTTTGTGATATTCTTCAGTGATTTTGAGTGTAGTTGTAGTTCATTCATTCTCTTTGTGTAAATATACCCAACAGTGGTCAAGAGCACAGGCTGCTAAAAAGGTCGGCAGTTCAACTCCATAAGCCACTTGTCATGGATTGAATTATATCCCCCCCAAAAAATACGTGTTAACTTGGTCAGGCCATTATTCCCAGTATTGTGTGGTTGTCCTCCATTTTGTGACTGTAATTTTATGTTAAAGAGGACTAGGGTGGGACTGTAACACCCGTACTAAGGTCACATCCCTGATCCAATGTAAAGGGAGCTTCCCTGGAGTGTGGCCTGCACCACCTTTTATCTTGCAAGAGATAAAAGGAAAAGGAAGCAAACAGAGAGGGGGAACCTCATACCACCAAGAAAGCAGTGGCGAGAGCAGAGCACATCCTTTGCACCCAGGGTCCCTGTGCGGAGAAGCTGCTAGTCCAGGGGAAGATTGATGAGAAGGCCGACAGAGACAGAAAGCTTTCCCCTGGAGCTGATGCCCTGAATTTGGACATTTAGCTTACTTTACTGTGAAGAAATACATTTCTCTTTGTTAAAGCCATCCACTTGTAGTATTTCTGTTACAGCAGCACTAGATGACTAAGACACCACTCCTTGGAAATTCTATGGGGCAGTTCTACTCTGTTCTATAGGGTCACTATGAGTTGGAATTGACTTGACGGCAACGGGTACAATAATTACTTACACTCCTAATTCCTTTTGAATGGTATCTTATAAAAAAGGGAGTGGCACACAGGGGGAAGATAGACACCATGTAATGATGGAGACAGATGCATCTATAAGCAGCAAAAGAACACCAAAAACTTCCAACAGCCGCCAGAAACTAGGAAAGAGGCCCACAGAAAGAATCAACGCAGCAAGACCCTGATTCAGACTTTTAGCCCCTAGAACTGTGAGAAAATAAACTTTTGTTCTTTAAACCACACACTTTGAGGTATTTTGTTATGGCAGCCCAAAGAAACTAAGACAGAGTTTAAGTCCTGCTAAGTTAAAGAAACACTTGGGCTTTCCTATTGAACCCCAGAAGGGCTACACCTTCCAAGTAAGGGCCACATCACAGGACTTAGGGCAAAATAAAAATAGATCTGCTTTAACAAAGTTGAAAACCAAACCTTCACAAGATTAAAATTATCCACTAGTAATTTAAATGCCTGCTAGAGAACAAAAAAAAAAATTAAAAACTCTTTAGAAGAAGACAACAGAATCCAGAGTCTTTACAACATATCATCCAGAATGTTCAGTATACAACAAAAACTAGATATGTTAAAAAGCAGTAAAAAGTGACCCATAATTAAGACAGAAGAAATTAGTCAATTGAAATAACCTCCCGGTCTACCAAATATTTAAATTACCAGACTTTAAATGAACTACTATAAACATGCTAAAGATTTTGGAAAAGATAGATATAATGGGTAAAGAGATGGGGGAATTTTAGGAGATATATGAAAACTGGAAAAAGATAGAACTCTTAGTGTTGAATAATATCTGAAATGAAAAATTTACAGGATGAGATTGACAGCAGATTAAAAACTGCATAAAATCAATGAATTTGAAGGCTGTGTAATAGAAACTATTCAAACTGAAGCACAAAGAGAAAAAAACATTGATGAAAACTAAACATAACTTTACTGACCTGTGAGACAATATCACGTGGTCTAACATATATGTAATTGGGTGTCAAAACGTGAGAAGAGAATATAAACAAAACTGGATAAAATGGTTCCAGATTTGATTAAAAAGATCTACCCTCAGATCCAAGAAGCCCAGAAAATCCCAAGAAGGATAAATATGAAACAAACAAACAAAAAAATCATACCTAGAAACATCATAGTCAAACTGACAAGAACCAGAGATAAAGAGAAAAATCTTATAAATGGTAAGAGCAAAAAGCATATTACTTACACGGGAATGAGACTACTACTGGTGGGCCTTTCATCAGAAACAACAGAGGTCAGCAAACAATAGAATAACATTTTGAAAGTGCTGGGAGTGGGGGCAACTGCAAACCTAGAATTTTATATACATTGAAAATGTCCTTCAAAATAAAGGTGATACAACGCTTATGAGACAACTAGAAATTTGAATACTTATAGGATATTTGGTTATATTAATTAGTTACTATCAATTTTGAAAGACATGATAACGATACTGTGGTTTTTTAAAAAAAGTCCATATCTTTTAGAGATGAATACTGCAATATTTACAGATGAAATGATACAATATCTTCAATTTTCTTTAACATAATATAGAAGGAAGAAAGAGTATTGGGTTATAAGTGAAATAAGATTTGGCGATTATTTAAGCTTGGGTCATGGGTACAAGGAGGTTCATTATACTAACGTAATTGCACATTGTCTTAGGCTGGGTTCTCTAGAGAAGCAAAACCAGGAAAGCATATAAATATATAGAGATTTATATCAAGGAAATGGCTCATGCGATTGTAGAGGCTGGAACATCCCAAGTCCGTGGCTCAGGATAGAGGCTTCTCTTGATTCACATAGCCGCAGGGCCTGGCGAACCCAACATCAGCAGGTCGGACAGCAGGGCTCCTGCTCACAGGCTGTGAAGATTGAAGAATCCCAAGATTGGCAGGCAAGACCACAAGGCTTCTGATTCACGTAGCTGCAGGGGCTGGCAAACCCAAGATTGGCAGGTTGGAGAGCAGGGCTCCTGCTCACAGGCTGTGAAGATCAGTGAATCCCAAGACTGGCAGATAAGCTGATAGCTCAAGTCCCAAGAACCGGAGGTCAGATGAACAGGAGGCAGCCGCAGGATCCGGGGTGGGCAAAAAGCCAGAACGTCTGCTTATATTCAGATGCAGTCCACACCCCCTAGGAAACTCCCTTTCAACTGATTGGCTACTCACAGCAGATTCCATCATGGGAGTGATCACACATAAACACTGAGAATCATGGCCCAGCCAAGTTGGCACACAATCTTAACCATCACAGTCCACCCCTTGTCATTTTTCTGTCATTTTGTAGTGATTTTTTTGTGTGGTGCTGACGTTTTCTTTGTTCCTCTTACTCTACGAATTACTTCTGTTTGTGGATTATTTTTTTGTTTCTTTCATTTTTGTAGTTGTTGTGTTTACTGAGACTTTATATTTTTCTTCTTTATTTTGTTGAGTAGGTTTGTTAACTTTCTTTGTGGTTACTTTAAAATTTACCCTTATCCTCGTAAGTTTGAACAAGTTTTTTATTACTTGGTATCGTTTTGACTTCCTCACCATTTGAAGGTTTTATATCTACACCATGTATTCCCACTTTTATTGTTCTGACATTGTCATCATTTACAGATGGACATCTCTAGTTCCCTGTTTTGAATCTTTTAGTTTTGTTTTATCCTTGAGAGTTCATTACCTAGGTCAGTATCTGGCTGATACTGACCTGTGTCCTAGATTCAAGTTGCCGTCTGATGTTGTCGGTTTTCTAATCGAAGGACTTCCTTTAATAATTCTTGTAAGTCTGGTTTGGTTTTTACAAATTCCCTTAATTTCTGTTTATCTGGAAATGTCTTAATTTTGCCATCATATTTGAGTGAGAGTTTTGCAGGATATATTATTCTTGGTTGGTATTTTTGTTCTTTCAAGGTTTCATGTGTGTCATTCTATTGCCTTCTTGCCTGCATGGTTTCTGCTGAGTAATCAGAACTTAGTCTTATTGTTTCCCCTTTGTAGGTGACTTTTTGTTTTTCTTGAGCTGCTTTCAGGATTCTTTCTTTGTTTGGTTTTGGTGAGTGTGATTATGATATGTCTTGGTGACTTTCTTTGGGGTCTATCCTATATGGGGTTCATTGAGCTTCTTGGATGGGCAGCTTTTCATCTTTCATGACATTAGGGAAGTTTTCTATCAGTAAATCTTCAATAATCCTCTCTGTGTTTTCCATTTTCTCCCCCTGTTCCAGAACTCCGATCACGTGCAAATTTTTGCTCTTGATTGTACCCCATGTTGTTTTCGGTTTTCTTCATTCTTTTCTCTGGTTTTTCCTCAAAGTGGCATCCATGGATTTGTCTTCAATTTTGCTGATTCTGTCTTCCATTGCTTCAAATTTGCTCCTAAAACTTTCTATTGAGTTGTTCACTTCTGAAATTTTGTCATTTATCTTTTGGATTTCTAATTGCTGTTTTTGTATGGTTTCCAATTATTTATTTATTTATACATTTTGTTCTTGTAGTATTTTCCTGAATTCTTCTATTGCTTTGTCTGTGTTTTCTTTGATTTTGCCTATGTTTTGGTTGGTTTTGTCCATATTTTCCATGATTTTGTCTGTGTTTTCCTTGATCTCTTTCCTAATCTCTTGGACAACCCTGAATATTCGACTTTTGAATTTCCTATCAGGTAGTTCCAGTGCCTTTTCTTCTGCTGGAAGGACAATTGGTGCTTCATTCTGGTTGCTTACTGGAGCCATTTTGTCTTTTTTTTTTTTTTTTAATGTTTTGGTATTGTCTGCTGTCTCTAAGACATTCAGGTATTATTTCTTTACTTATTGATAGTAGGTTTGTTTGTTTTGTCCTGCTTTTTCATTTGGTTTGGTTATGTTGGGCAGGTGGACCAGGCGTGCTTTGTTGCTTGCTCATCTTTGTGCATGATAGTTCTCACTACCTTGCCCTGATGTGCAGGGCCAGTCACTTAGCTATGGTGCAGCACGGCAAGTCTGGCTGGAAGGAGAGGGGCAGAGATAGGTCGTTTGTCTGCAATGTGAACCATGCCAGGGGCTGGAGTGGGGCCACTGAGGTCTGTGGGGGGTCCCAAGCTGGCAGGGGAAGGGCCTGGGGTCCAGGCTGGCTCCCCTCGGGGATGCAGCAGGGGACGGGAGGGGTCTGGAGCCAGTCGGTAGGGGCCTGGGGTCTGGGTCCCCTTGGGGCTGTGGCAGGCAGCTGGAGGGTCTGAAGCCGAGGGAAGTGGCTGGAGTCCTGGCTGGGTCCCCTTGGGGCTGTGGTGGGAATGGGAGGGGTCAGGAGCCGAGAAGGAGGGGTTAGGGGTCCGGACTGGGTGCCCTCGGGGCCACAGCGGGTGGCGGGAAGGGTCTGGAGCTGGCGGGAAGGGGCCTGTGGTCCAGGCTGGGTCCCCTGGGTGCTGCAGCAGGTGGAGAGAGGGGTCCAGAGTCTGTGGAGAGGGGCCTGGGGTCTGGACTGGGCCCTCTCAGGGCCACGAGGGGTGGTGGGAGGGGTCTACAGCAACAGAAATGGGGCCTGGGGTTCCAGCCAGGTCCCGTCGGGCCACAGGCAGTGGGGTAGAGGAGAGAGGTGGGGGGGCAAATGCAGGGGCAGAGGGGGCGAGATTGAGGAGGGCAAGAGGTTAGGTTGGTACTCTGGTTCCCGGCAGTTGGAGTTTCCACAATGGGGCGGTTATAGCCAGTGTTCACCAGAGGGGTGGGGGTAGTAAGAGTGTGCTCCTGTGGTTACCAGGTGAGTCTGGGCTTCTCCTTGAGTTGCAGCCAGCAAACGTAGTCTTACTTAGTCCTGGGTGTGTCTGTGCAGTACCTCTATGTCCAATTGGAAATTCCCCTTTCTGCGTGGGGGTTGTTGGCTTTATTCCAAGATGGCAACACTGAGTCATGCCATTTGGTCAGTCACCTCCACTCAATAACTCTATTCCTTCCGCATTTTCTATCAGTTTCTTCTCAGCGACTTCCAATCTAATACTTTATCTCTTTGTTTAAGGCTCAGGGTTCTAGGATTGATGTCTGTATCTGTTTTACTTGGTTTTTTGGGTCTTTGTTGCAGCGGATGGCTTAGTGCATCTAACTAGTCTGCCATCTTGGCTCTGCCTCCTGGTCTTTTCATTTTCTTTATAGTGTCATTTGTATAACAAAATATTTTAAAATTTTGATTAAGTCTAATTTGTCTATTTTTTCTTCGGAAGCTTGTGCTTTTGGTGTCATGTCTAGAAAACTATTGCTTAATACAAGGTCAAGAAGATTTACCCTTTTTTTTCTTCTAAGGGTTTTATAGTTTTAGCTCCTACATTTAGGTCTTTGATTCATTTTGAGTTAACTTTTGTATATGATGTGAGGTAGTAGTCCAATTTCATTCCTTTGCAGGTGGATATACAATTGTCCCAGAACCATTTATTGAAAAGTCTATTGTTTCCCCGATTGAATTGTCTTGGCATTCTTGTAAAAAACAAACAACTACAAATATATAGGTTTATTTCTAGACTCTTAATTCTATTCCATTACATATATGTCTATCCTTATGTTAGTACAACACTGTCTTGATTACTGTAGATTTGTAGTAAGTTTAGAAATAGGTAAGTGTGACAGTTGTGTTGACTCTGTAGATTAATTTGAGGAATATTGCCATGTTAATGCTATTAAGTCATCTAATCAATAAACATGAAATGTCTTTCCATTTATTTGGATCTTTTTAAATTTCTTCCAACAATGTGTTGTAGTTTTCAGTGCATAAATCTTGCACTTCTTTTGCTACATTTATTCCTAGGTATTATATTATTCTCAGTGCTTTTGCAAACGAAATTATTTTCTCAATTTCATATTTGGATTTTTCTTTGGTACTCTATAAAAATACAATTGATTTTTGTATATACATCTTGTTTTTTGCCACACTGCTGAACTTATTTATTAGCTTTTTTTTTTTTTCCAGCAAATTCCTTAGGATGTTCTATATTCAAGATCATGTCATCTGCAAATAGATAATTTTACTCCTTCTTTTCTAACCTGTATGGCTTTTTTTTTTTCGTTGCCTAATTGCCTTGGTTAGAACTTCCAGAAAAACGTGTAGTAAAAGTGGCAAAAGTGGATATCCTTATCTTGTCCTTATCTTAGTAGAAAAGCATTTAGTCTTCTCCATTATGAATGTTGTCAGCTGTGGGTTTTTTGTAGATGCCCTTTGCCAGATTGAGGAAATTCCCTTCTATTTCTAGTCTTCTGAGTGTTTTCACCATGAAAGGGTGTTTGATTTTATCTAATGCTTCCCCTTCCCCTTTTTTACATCTACTGAGATGATCAAGTGTTTTTTATCCTTTATTCTACTGATACTCTATTGATTACATTAATTGGTTTTCAGATGTTAGACCAATCTTGCATTCCTGGGATAAATCCCACTTGGTCATGATATATGTAATATTTTATATGTTGCTAGATTCAGTTTGCTAGTATTTTGTGGAGGACTTTTGTGTCTATATTTACAAAGGATATTACTCTTTAGTTTTCTTTAGTGTAAATGTCTTCGGGTGGGTATCAAGGTAATCCTGGCCTCGTAGAATTAGTTGGGGAAGTATTTCCTCCTCTTCTATTTTCTGAAAGCATTTGTGAAGGAGTGGTGTTAATTTCTCTCTGAATATCTGGTAGAATTCACCAATGAAGCCATCTAGTTCAGTGAGAAGTTTTAAAATTACTAATTCAATCTCTTTACTTGTTTAGGTCTGTTCATATTATCTATTTCTTCTTGACATTGCTTCAGTAGTTTGTGTCTTTCAAGAGATTTGTCCATTGAGTCTAAGTTACCTAATTGTTAACCACAATTGTTTATAGTATTCCCTTATAATCTTTTCTATTTCTTTAAAATTAGTAAAGAAATTAAAATTAGATGGCCCTTCTTTTACTCCTCAATTTAGTAATTTGAGTCTTCTCTTTTTCCCTTGACTGCTATAGCTAAAGATTTGTCAATATTGTTGACATTTTCAAAGAACAAATTTTTGGTTTAATTAATGTCCTCTATTGATTTTCTAATCTCTATTTCACTATGATCTTTATTATTCCCATATTTCTCCCAGCCCTAGATTCAGTTTGCTCTTCTTTACTAGGTCCTTAAAGTAGAAGGATCAAATATTGGTTTGAGATCTTTCTTCTGTTTTAATATAAGGATTTTCAGCTATAAATTTCCCTCTAAGCTCTGCTTTATTTACATTTAATAAGTTTTAGTATGTTGTGTTTTCATTTTCTTTCATCTCAAAGTATTTTCTAATTTCCCTATGATTTATTATTTGGCACATTGGTTATTTGGGACAGTGTTGTTTAATTCCACAAATCTGTGAATATCCAAATTTTCCTTCTGTTTTCAAATTTAATTCCATTGTCATTGGAGAACATAATTCGCATGATTTCAATCCTTTTAATCTTATAGTGGCTTGTTTTATGGTCTAGCATGTGGTATATCTTGGGGAATGTTCCATGTCCACTTGAACAGAATGTATATTCTATTGCTCTTGGTTGGAAGGTTCTACAGATGTCTGTTAGGTCTAGTTTATTTACAGTGTTGTTCAAGTCGTCTATTTCCTTATTAATCTTCAATCTAGATATTATATTCATTATTGAAAGTGGGGTATTGATGTTTTCAACTATTAGTCAAATTGTCTATTTCTCACTTCAGTTCTATCAGTTTTTGCTTTATGTGTTTTGGAACTCTGTTGTTAGACTCATATATGTTTATATCTTATGGATGGATTGACTCTTTTATCATTATGTAATGTATTTCTTTGTCTCTAGTAACAATTTTTGTCTTAACATCTATTTAGTCTGATATTGTTACAGCTACCTGCTCTCTTTTGGTTACTGCTTGCATGGTATATATTTTTTCATCTTTTATTTTCTGCCTATTTTTGTCTTTGAATCTGAACTATCTTTTGTAGAAGGCATAGAGTTGGATCATGTTTTTTGATTCATTCTGCCAGTATCTGCTTTTTGATTAGAGTGTTTACTCCATTTACATTTCATGTAATTAACTGATAAGGTAGGATTTATGCATGCCATTTTGTTATTTATTTTCTATTTGTATACGTCTCGTTTTCTGTTCCTCAGTTATGACCTTCTTTAGTGTCAGATATTTCCTAATCTACCATTTTACTTATCTTATAGTTTCTTTTACCATATATTTTGAGTTTTTCTTAGTGGCTGCTCTGGGGATTACCACTAGCATCTTAACTTAAAACAGCCTAGTTCAGATTAATACTAATTTAATTTCAATAGTATACACAAACTTTGCTCCAATATATCTCCATCCCCTCTCCATCCTTTGTACTATTATTATTATACAAGTTACATCTTTAAGACCATCAACACAGTTTTGTAATGATTACTTTAAATAATTGTTTTTTTAAAACAGAAGTAAAGGATTACAAACAAAAATACATTTAAACTATGTCTTATGTTTATCTATGTGGTTACCTGTATCAGTGCTTTTTATTTCTTGGTGTGAATCTGAGTTACTGTCTAGTGTCCTTTCATTTCAGCTATAATTTTCATTTCAGTCTGAAGAGTTTTCTTTAGCATTTCTTGTAGGGCAGGTCTGCTAGCAATGAATTCTTTCTGTATATCTGGGAATGCTTTATTTCACCTTCATGTTTTTAAATTAATTATTTTCTTTTGCAATAATTGTAGATTCACATGAAGTTGTAAGAAATAATATGGAGAGAATCCCCTGTATCCTTTACCCAGGCTCTCTCAATGTAATATCTTGCAAAACTATAGTAAAATATCACAACCAGGATGTTGGCATTGATACAGTCAATGTATACAATATTTCCATCACCACAAGGATCCCTTATTTTGCCCTCTTTTTTAAAAAATTTTTTTATTGTACTTTAGGTGAAGGTTTACAGAACAAATTGTTTCTCGTTAAACAGTTAGTGCACATATTGTTTTATGACATTGGTTAACAACCCCACGACATGTCAACACTCTCCTTTCTTGACCCTGGAGGACCTTTTTTTTCTTTTTTTGGTGAAAATATACATAGCCAAAGATACACCATTTCAGAAATTTCTACACGTACAATTCAGTGACGTCGATTACATTCTTCCAGTTGTGCTGCTATTTTCACTACCATTTTCCAAATTATTCTATCACCATTATCTTCAACTCACTGCCCCCTAGGCTTCCCATCAAAACTTTTGAGTTGCTGTTGTCAATTTGATCTCACATAGATAATACTTTTTTTTTTTTTTGGTACCTTAGATGAAGGTTTACAGAACAAATAGTTTCTCATTAATCAGTTAGTACACATATTGCCTTATGATAATGGTTAACAACCCCACGACATGTCAACACTGTCCCTTCTCAACCTTGGGTTCCCTATCACCAGCTTTCTTGTCCCCTCCTGCCTTCTAGTCCTTGTCCCTGGACT
>NW_004443990.1:2766037-2767574 GCF_000243295.1 Trichechus manatus latirostris
TATTATGGTTATGTCCTCCTGGTGTATTGACCCTTTAATCATTATATAGTGTCCTTCCTTATCCTTTGTGGTGGATTTTACTTGAAAGTCTATTTTTTCAGAGATTAATATTGCCACTCCTGCTCTTTTTTTGAGTGTTGTTTGCTTGATGTATTTTTTTTCTATTCTTTCAGTTTTAGTTCATTTGTGTCTTTAAGTCTAAGGTGTGTCTCTTGTAGGCAGCAGATAGACAGATCATTATTTTTTATCCATTCTGCCACTCTCTGTTTCTTTATTGGTGCATTTAGTCCATTTATATTCAGCATAATTATTGATAGGTATGACTTTAGTGCTGTCATTTTGATGTCTTTTTTTGTGTGTGTTGTTGACAGTTTCTTTGTTCCACTTAATTTTCTGTGCTGTGTCATTTTCCTTTATGTATTTTCATCTTTTTAATTGTTGTTGATTTTGTATTTCTTGAGTCTTTATGTTTTTCTTGTTTTTTATTTTGATGTGTAGGATTGTTAGTTTCTTTAGTATTTACCCCTGTTTTTCTAAGTTTAAACCAATCTTTTATTTCTTTATATTGCCTTGACTTCGCCATAGGAAATAATTATAACTACATTTTTTAGTCCCTCTTTTTTGTTTTAGTGTTGTCATGTTTATGTATTGACATCTCTGTTTCCCCATTTTCAGCATTTTAGCTTTGATTTATTTTTGTGAATTCCCTATCTGGTTTGATATCTGGTTGCTATGTCCTGTGTTCTAGTCTTGGGTTGTTATCTGATGTTATTGATTTTCTAACCAGAGGACTCCCTTTAGGATTGTAATTTTGGTTTGGTTTTTACAAATTCCCTAAACTTCTGTTTATCTGGAAATGCTCTAATTTTGCCATCATATTTGAGAGACAGTTTTGCTGGATATATAATTCTTGGCTGGTAATTTTTTTCCTCCAAGGCTTTATATATTTCATCCCATTGCCTTCTTGCCTGCATGGTTTCTGCTGAGTAGTCCAAGCTTTGTCTCACTGACTCTCCTTTGTAGATGCCTTTTCGTTTATCCCTAGCTGCTCTTAAAATTCTCTCTTCATCTTAGGTTTTGGCAAGTTTTATTATAATATGTCTTGGTGACTTTCTTTTGAGATCTACCTTATGTGGGGTTCGATGAGCATCTTGGATAGGTATCTTGTCATCTTTCATGATATCAGGGAAGTTTTCTGCCAAAAAACCTTCAACAATTCTCTCTGTATTTTCTGTCATCACCCCTGTTCTGGTACTCCAGTCACTCGTAGGTTATTCCTCTTGATAGAGTTCCACATAATTCTTTGGGTTTCTTCATTTTTTAAAATTCTTTCATCTGATTTTTCCTCAAATAAGTTAGTGTCAAGTGCTTTATTTTCAGTCTCACTAATTCTGACTTCTGTTGTCTCATTTCTGCTCCTATGACTTTCTATTGAGTTGTCTAATTCTGAAATTTTATTGTTAACCTTCTGGATTTCTGATTGCTGTCTCTCTATGGATTCTTGCAGCCTGTTAAATTTGTCATTATGCTCTTCTCT
>NW_004443990.1:2767674-2772228 GCF_000243295.1 Trichechus manatus latirostris
CCCAGACGCTACTCACCAAGGTAGAATGTAGAACATTGTCTTTATAAAATGTGTTATGCCAGTTGAGCTAGATGTTCCCCGAGACCATGGTCCCCATAGCCCTCTGCTCAGCAATTCAGTCCCTCAGGAAGTTTGGATGTGTCTATGGAGCTTCCATGATCTTTCCTTCTACAAGTTGTGCTGGCTTCCCCAGTACTGTGTACTGTCTTACCCTTCACCATATGTTGCCCTCTTATAGCTACATCCACTTCCCTCCTGCACTCCCTTCTTACTCCCTCAACGACTACTAATCTTTTCCTCATTTATATAATTTTGTTATTTCAAGAATGTTATATAAATGGAATCATACAGTATGTCACGTTTTGAGGTTGGCTTTTTTTCACTCCGTGTAATTCTCTGGGGATTTGTCCAGGTTGTTGCACGTAACAATAGCTCGTTCCTTTTCGTTGCTGTATAGTATTACATGATATGGATATACCACAGTTTCTTTAATCGTTCATCTATTGAAGGACATCTGGGTTGTTTTCAATTTTTTGCTATTACAAATAAAGCTGTTGTAAACATTCATGTACAGGTTTTTGAGTGAACACAAATCTTCATTTTTTTCTGGGATAAATGCCTTGGAGTAGAATTCCTGGGTCGTACGGTAGTTGCATGTTTACTTTTTAAAGAAACTGCCAAAACTGTCTTTCCATAGTAGCTTTACTATTTTACATTCCCACCAGCAATGTATGAGTGTGCATTCTGACCGGCACTTGGTGTATTTTTTATTTTAGTCGTTCTGATAGGTGTGTATGATATCTCATTGTGGTTTCAGTTTGTATTCCTCTAATGGTTAATGGTTTCAAACATCTTTTCATTTGCTTCTCTGCCATTTGTACATCTTCTTTGATGAAATGTCTCTTTATGTCTTTTACCCATGTTCTAACTGGATTGTTTGGCTTTCACTATTTAATTTTGACAGTTCTTTATATATTCAAGATACTAGTCCTTTGTCAGAATTGTGGCTTGCAAATGTTTTCTCCCACTCTATAACTTGTATTTTCACCCTCTTAACAGTTTTTGCAGAGTAATAGTTTTTAATTTTTGTGAGGCCCAGTTTATCAGTTTTCCATTAAAAAAAAAAATTTACAGCACCAATTCGTTTCTCATTCCAGGCTGGTGGAAGCTGTGGTTATTTTCTGGTTTTTGTTTTGTTTTGTTTTGTTTTGTTTTAAGTACCAGTAATGTGGCAGTGAGTGAGATGGTATCTCATTGTAGTTTTGATTTGCATTTCTGTAATGGTTAATGATCACGAGCACTTCCTCATGCGTCTGTTAGCCCCCTGAAAATCTTTGGCAAAGTGTCTGTTCATATCTTTTGCCCATTTTCTAATTGGATTATTTGTGTTTTTCTTGCTGAGGTGTTGAAGTATTCTATAGATTTTAGAGATTAGATCATTGTTGGATAATGTCATAGCCAACTTCTTTTTTTCCTAGTCTATAGGTTTCTTTTTCATTCTTTTGGTGAAGTCTTTTGATGAGTATAAGTGTTTAATTTTTAGGAGCTCCCAGTTATCTAGTTTATCTTCTGGTGTTTGTGCATTGTTAGTTACGATTTGTATTCTCTTTATGCCATGTATTGGGGCCCCTAGTGTTGTCCCTATTTTTTCTTCCATGATCTATATTGTTTTAGATTTTATATTTAGGTGTTTAGTCCCATTTCTTTTTTTTACAGATGGACATCCAGTTTTGCCAGCACCATTTGTTAAAAAGACTGTCTTTTCCCCATTTAATGGACTTTGGTCCTTTGTCAAAGATCAGCTGACCATAGGTGGATGGATTTACATCTGGGTTCTTGATTCTGTTGCATTGGTCTATGTTTCTGTCACTGTACCAGTACCAGGCTGTTTTGACTACTGTGGCTGTATTGTAGGTTCTGAGATTATGTAATATATGAATTTTAGTGTGCTAATAGGTAAGATTGAACAAGTGAATAAAAAGTAAGCTTTTTCTCAGGAAAACAGGTGATGATTATTTTCAGTTAACATATATAATAAACAATGATGTAGTTTCCTAACTCACTAAGAGTGTAATATGGATGGATATGGGCATAACTATAAAAGAGAAAGCCATATTTGAAAGTTAATTCTCAATGATCCCCACCAAAATAAGGTTATGCTTGAAGGTAGTATCATAGGGTCAAACCTTCCTATCTAAATTTCTTATCAGGCAAGTCAATGGAAAAAAATCTTGTTACAAAATCTTTACTGCATTTCCAATTGGGAAGAGTAAATTTTTAAAACTAAAATATACAATCCTGCCAGAATTATTCAATGTTCTCATACTACCAATTTTACCTTCCTTGGAAGAAAGACCAGCTCTATTTTTTTTCTCCACAGAGAAGTATTAATTGTAAGTTATAATTCAACAGCCCACAAAGGAAAAGCACTTAACTATGCTCTTCCTGTGAGTAGTCATTTAACTGTATACTTATAAATGGCATTTCCTCTGAATGTGTATTGAAACCTACCTTGTAAAATCCACAGCAGTAGGGTATTTCTTGTTGCTAAGGGACTATGATACTATTCCATGATTCTAAAACAGGAATATTATAGCTTAATTTGTTCATACGTCTAGCTATCATCAGACTATTTAAACACTGAAATAGGAAAATGTTTTACCCTCTAATTACATTATTTAATGTTGGGATAATAAATGTTACTGTGCTGTTTTGTAACTAAAGGATTTATTTAAAAGAAACATCAACATTGATACATCATTATTATCATTATGATTGTTGTTGCTAGCTAATATTTATGAGCTCTTTCATTATGCCAGGCACTATTCTAAGTGGTTTATATGAGTTAACTTATTTAATCCTCATAAGAACTCTATGAGTTAGGTGTTATTACTTCCCCATTTTTGCAGAAAAATGAACTAAAGGAAAGAGGTTAAGCATCTCGCTCAAAGTCATGGAGCTAGCAAAGAGTCAGAAGTAGAATCCTATATCCAACCAGCACACTCCAAACAGTTCTTTTTTTTTTTTTTACTTTTTATTGTACTTTAAGTGAAAGTTTACAGTTCAAGCCAGTTTCTCATACAAAAATTTATACTCACATTGTTATGTGACCCTAGCAGCTCTCCCTATAATGTGACAGCACACTCCTCCTTTCCACCTCGGATTTCCTGTGTCCATTCAACCAGCTCCTGTCCCTTTTTGCCTTCTCATCTCACCTCCGGACAGGAGTTGCCCATTTAGTCTCATGTATCTACTTGAGCTAAGAAGCACACTCTTCACAAGTATCATTTTATGTCCCAAAGTCCAGTCTAATCTTTGTCTGAAGAGTTGGCTTCGGGAATGGTTTTAGTTCTGGGCTAACAGAGAGTTCTGGGGCCATGTCTTCTGGGGTCCTCCAGTCTCAGTCAGACCATTAAGTCTGGTCTTTTTACTAGACTTTGAGTTCTGCATCCCACTTTCCTCCTGCTCCATTAGGGACCCTCTGTTGTGTTGCCTGTCTGGTCATTGGTGGTAGGCGGGCACCATCTAGTTCTTCTGGTCTCAGGCTGATGAAGTCTCTGGTTTATGTGGCCCTTTCTGTCTCTTGGGATAACATTTTCCTTGTGTCTTTGGTGTTCATTCTCCTTTGTTCCAGTTGGGTTGGGATGAATTGATGCATCTTAGATGGCCACTTGCTAGCTTTGAAGACCCCAGATGCCGCTCACCGAAGTGGGATGCAGAACATTTTCTTAATAAACTTTGTTATGCCAATTGACCTAGATGTCCCCCGAAACCATGGTTCCAAGACCCTCACCCCTCCTACTCTGTCTCTCAAAGTTTTTGGTTGTATTCAGGAAACTTCTTAGCTTTTGGTTTAGTCCAGTTGTGCTGACTTCACCTGTATTGTGTGTTGTCCTTCCCTTCACCTAAGATAATTCTTGTCTACCACCTAGTTAGTGAATAACCCTCTCCCTTCCTCCCCACCCTTGTAACCATCAAAGAATGTTTTCTTCTGTGTTTAAACCTTTTCTTGATTTCTTACATTAGTGGTCTTATACAATATTTGTCCTTTCGTGACTGACTAAATTCACTCAGCATAATACCTTCCAGATTCCTCCATGTTATAAAATGTTTCACAGATTCATCGTTGTTCTTTGTCACTGTGTAGTATTCCATTGTGTGAATATACCATAATTTATCCATTCGTCTGTTGATGGACACCTAGGTATTTCTACCTTTTTGCTATTGAGAACAGTGCTGCAATGAACATGGGTGTGCATGTATCTATTTCTGTGACAGCTCTTATTTCTCTAGGATATATTCCAAGGAGTGGGATTGCTGGATTGTATGGTACTTCTATTTCTAGGTTTTTAAGGAAGCACCAAATCAATTTCCAAAGTGGCTGTACCATTTTACATTCCCATCAACAGTGTTTAGTGTTCCAGTATCTCCACAACCTCTCCAACATTTATTGTTTTGTGTTTTTTGGATTAATGCTAGCTTTGTTGGGGTGAGATGATATCTCATTGTAGTTTTGATTTGCATTTCTCTAATGGCTAATGATCGTGAGCATTT
>NW_004443990.1:2772328-2786147 GCF_000243295.1 Trichechus manatus latirostris
AAGCCATCATGGCCTGCCTCTTTATGTGATTTGATATTGACTGTTGTCTCTGAGCCATCAATAATTATTATACTTATTTAGTTTATGTTTGCTTACTGTGTCCTAGCTTCTTGTTTTGTTTTGTTTTGATATGCCCAAATAGGCTGCTTGTGTGAGCTAGTTTGATTATTGGTGCCTCTGAAGCTCCAACGTCCTGCCGCCAGGTGGCCAGACTTGCCACTAAGTTGTGAGCCCAGGAGTACACCCACTCCTCCTGTATGGATTCAGCTCAGGTGTCCAGATAGTCAGCCACCAAGTGGGTGGTGCAGGCTCTCACCTACAGTCCTAGACAGGCAGGGGTGGTTGACGTAGGCATATGCATCTGGCTGCAGTAGGGGGTCAGGTTCTGAACAAGGCAGGGGGCTGATGGCTGCCCCTGAATGTCTGGGAGGAAAGTGTGTCCCTGTTCTCTAGAGCACATAGGTGGATGGGTTTTGCAGCTGGACTATGAGCACCCAGTGCTGTTGGCTGTAAGGACTGGGAGGCACCACTTATTCTTGGGCCCGTGTTGCGGGTGGCTAGGTGGTGTGGGTGGAGCCACCAGTCATCAGGCCCTTGATGTGGGTAGGTGAGGACCCTGCTTAATGGGCAGAGTAGTGTCAAATGTCACGAACCTGCCACTTCACCATATAGTTGATACAGTTGAAGTTAGGTTTCAGGTATATACCCTGTTGTACTGTGGTAATGAGGGCCTACGCTGTGGAAGTGGGCCCACACAGGTCTATGCAGGGGTGAAAGTCATTCCGAGTCCTTGGATCCTTTATGCCTATGCCTAGGCAAAGGAGCTGTGCCTACCCTGAGTTCCCAGTTTACGGGAGCTGGTAGGTTATTTTTTCCTGTTAATCTGTTCCCTCTCCAAGGCTGGGAGAATGGTTCAGGGTGTGTGACGGGTTCTACTTCTGGCCCAGTGCACTAGGCAATCGCTGAAGCCGGCCCAGGACCCAGTGCAGAGCAGGGAGGGGGAAGGTAAATAAGAGATAAGTTTTTCCCAAAGGGGGTGCTTTTCGATCCGTGTGGTAAGTCAGACGCATGTACTTATCTTTGGCCAATTGAGTGCCACTTTTAACTGGTTCTGGAAGCCCAAGTAGACTCTGTTGCTGGGTCTCTCCTGATGTGGAAAATGCCTCCTGAGTGCCACTGCTTGCCTCACTGTGCATGCCAGTTGATCCTGCCTGAAGGGTGCCAGCTTCTGCCAAGTCAGGTGTGGCAACTCCTTGCTGCTTCCGAACTGTCTCTCCCTCCCCCTGCCACTCAGTCTGATTCCTCAACATTGCCTTTGATGTTCAGGGCTCCTAGATTGTCATATACTATCGATTCACTTGTTTTTTCAGGTCTTTGTTGTAAGAGGGACCACAGGAAGCGTTTGACTACTCTGCCGTCTTGGCCCCACCTCCAGTATTTTATCTTTAATAGTACATCACACTCTCTCGCTATATATATTTTTTATCAATAAGAGAATGGACTGTTAATTATATTTATCCACAGCAAAGCAATATTTAATGTATCTTCAGCATAACATGTAGTTATGCTCATGTAGCATCATATTAAATTTCAAGAACAAATGATATCAACTTACCCTTGATTCAGCAATGTTTCTGAGGTCAGTTATTTCAGCCCCAATTAAAGGACATGGGAATAGAGACTGGTTGATATGATTTCCACACTGTAAGTAGCTGGTTAAAGAACATTCTTTCATATTCCAGATGGCATTTAAAGGGAAACCTGTCTCCATGCCTACAAAAAAAAAAGAAAAAACCCTTTCATAAACAGTGAACTACTAGATTCAACATCTCAATTTCACTTGTAAAGGTCAAATAGAAAGTAGTTTGGATGTAAGAATGGATAATATGTTATTGAAAAGCATTAGCTTTTTAACTTTTTTTTTAAAAAAGGAAAATTTTAACTTTAGGATCTTTAGTCTAACATAGTATAAAAGAGTATAAAAAATAACCTACAAACAGAGTGATACATAATGGCTTACATTTGCTAATGAATATTATATAAATTTATTATTTAGTTTTATCATATCAACTCTGTGGTATAAGTATTATTTTTCTTATAGATTAGGAGGAAACCCTGGTGGCTTGGTGGTTAAGTGCTACGGCTGCTAACCAAAAGGTCGGCAGTTGGAATCCACCAGGCGCCCATTGGAAACTATGGGGCGGTTCTACTCTGTCCTATAGGGTTGCTATGAGTCAGAATTGACTCGACAGCAGTGGGTTTGTTTTTTTGCGTTTGGTATGGATGAGAAAACTGAGTTTCGGGGAGCTTAAGGTAAAGTTAGAAAGTGATAGGCTGGGTTTTAAAATGCCCAAATCCAAACCTCATGCTCAGGTCCCTTTGACTTACTGCCTGTCTAAGAATTGAAATTTTTTTCAAGAGAAAAATGCAATTCTTTGTTCTCAAATAAAACCATGCATAACTGAGAATACTACTGACAAATATACAATAAGAAAACCTGTCTCCATTAATTAAATGTGAAATGGTATCTTTCTAAACTTTATTTTAACACTAGTTAATTTTAAAACAGAACTTTGATTATCATATAAAAAATATGAGAATGTACTCTTTCCCATAATAGAGGCTGTAATAGAAAGTACATGGACAGTGCCTGAAAACGTGTGTTATTCCTAATAAAAAGCTATTTTAAAAGAATTTTTTAAATTTTCAAATATTCCGTCAGCATACAGAAATAACAAAGTAATTTTGCTGAAGTTTCCACACTGTACTACATCTATGGAAGTGGCATTATTTCTTTAATAGGTATCACTGTTACACATCTGGCCTCAGGACAAAAAGTTTCTCCATTTCTTCAGTTGATCAATTTACAAAAAAATCTAAATCTCAAATATGCAATTAAAAAAAAAAAAAAAACAGTTGCCACGGAGTCGATTCTGACTCACGGCGAACCTATGGGACAGATTAGAGCTGCCCCGTAGGGTTTCCAAGGAGCGGCTGGTGAATTTGAACTGCCGACCTTTCAGTTAGCAGCTGTAGCTCTTAACCACAACCTTAATTATGTTGTGACTGACTTTTGTATAAAGTGATCAAAACTCCAAGTTTTCAGTGGAGGAAGTAAGAGCTCTAGTTATTGAACGACTTAAGTGATTTATAAATAAGCACTTGCTACCTTCTGTTGGAGTCCTGGTAGTACAGTGGTTAAGAGCTTGGCTGCTAACCAAAAGGTCGGCAGTTCGAATCCACCAGCTGCTCCTTGGAAACCCTATGGGGCAGTTCTACTCTGTCCTATAGGATCGCTATGAGTAGGAATTGACTGGACCCCAATGGGCTTGGTTTGGTTTTTGGTACCTTCTGTAGCAACTAATGGTGCTATACAACAGAGATGCTCAGTTATGGCAGAAGGAAGACAATAGACCAAGAAAGAATCTCTATTATACACTCAACTTCTCCAGTCTCTTATGGGATTGAATTCCACTTATGTCTGGAAGTCATTGTCCATTGAATAAAAGGAGGAGACAAAACTCAGAATAAGGAGACACTGGATGAAGTAGTTCAGCAGAAAAGTAACAACATAGTCCCCCACTTGAAGCTCAGTGGTATACGGTGGAAAATGGGAAGAATTTGTGTAGCAATATGACTATGAATCTACATAAAGTTGTAGTTCTTAAAAAAAAAAATTCTTACAATCTTCCATGTTGCACTAAGCCAAAAAATTCTTAACAACTACATATTCATTTTTTTGATAAATGAGTACATTCCCACAAGAAAGAATTTCCAATTCCAGAAAAAATATTGAAATTGGTCAAAGCTGCAGTGGACTAAAGGGAACATTATTAGAACCATGTGATCTGACCATATGTTTCTGCAGACATTTGTAACCAAAGTAAACATTCAGACTTGTCACGAATGGTCCACATTTGGGGCGGAAATCCCAAGTTATAGTTTCAAATGACTTTTATACTTAAGTGTTGAATGAATGGATATCATCATAGAACTGGTTACCCTCAGATTTTAAATATGTAGAAAAGAGAGTTTAGATGAATCCACTGATGTTGAAAATAGAAAAGTAATATATGTTGCGTTATTTGAAGTTAGCATTTTAGAAGACTATATGCTCCTCTTGGCCATACTGCTTCTAGAAATTAGTGGAGTTTAGGATTGTTCCTGGGTGAGTGCAGGGCCTGGGACAAATTACAACGTGTGGCCTAGTCCCTTCTACCCAACTCTAGAAACGGGTATTAGCAGGATAAAAATGAACATGATAAGCAGTCTTGAAAGTGGCTGGGTGGAAGCTAGGAAATTGCAAACGGGTAGTAGGCAATCCGAGAAGTATTTATGCAAAGATAAAAGGACTTAGGTTTATGAGTTCTTTGTATATAAGCAGCCATTCTATTGTTTTTTTAGAACCACCTAACCCAGCTGGTGGAGTCCTTGGATAGTGCAAACGGTTAACTGCTCAAGTCCACCTGCATGTGCCTCAGAAGAAAGGCCTGGTGATTTACTTCTGAAAAATCAGCCATTGAAAACCTTATGGAGCACAATTCTACTCTGACACCCGTGGAGTTGCCATCAGTTGGAATTGACTCAATGGTAACTGGTAATCCAGCTGGGGGAATCCAGTCCCTTTTATCCTGCAGATTGCTTCCTACACAGGTAGAGCCTGCCAAAGCATGAGATCCGGATTTGTGTGCCTCTGGAATGTTTTTGGGAGTCATTATCAGAGACAGATGGCTCAGTACCTGGTTTGTCCTAATGTGACATTTCTTATTTGTACATTGCTTTGTACAAATAGAGTTTGAGATTTTGTTTTACTTTGTTCTTCTTTTGCAGTTAAGATAGAATATATTCAAAAAGCAGTTTAAAAATTGCTGTAAGAAATCACATGAAAATGAAAAAGATGCCTCATTTAAATTTGAAGGCTTTAGAAAACGACAAGGAGGAAGAGTAGATATTAAGTAAATTCACCTTTATTCTTCACTGAAGTCTGATAAACCATTAATGTGGTTTTTAAATGGTTAAGAGCAGCACTGTTACTGATGACATAAAATAAGTTTTCTTCTTCTGATCTGTATTCTGACTCACTTGAGCAATGGCAAAGGGATTTTATGCAATTTAATTTAACATTTAGGAAGATTCTTTGGGTTTTTATCAGTCCAGTATTCTTGGAAAAGACTTTTTAAAAAATTCCTAAGAATAAAGTAAGGTGAAAAAGATTTAGAAAAGGCATATTACACTATCAGCTATATTAAATTCTGAAAGAAAAAAAAAACTACTGAGTGCAGTAATGTATTAAGGTATGTTTATGTGTGTGTATGTTAGTCAATCAGAAGACAACTCTATGGAGAATTTGGTAATTTTGTCATTGCACATAGTGGTAATAATCAAACAGTTAAATATATTATTAAAATCCATAATCAACGTTACTTTTTCTCATAATCAACTCTATAGCTTGATGCGGTCATAAAGAATGCGATTGAGTGGATTCTTAGTATCTTTATTTGTTAACATTTTGGTTATCCAAAATTGTACCTTTCTCTAAGAATGCCTTGAGAAAGAGGTGAAATCAAGTCAATATGAACTAAACTATATTAAAAACAAACAGTGTAGTGTGTTGCCCTCAGTATGACGTTGGTCTAGGTACTAAATCTCTCTGGGCCTCAGTTATCTCATATTTAATACGAAGGAAGTAGATGACTTCTAAAGTACTTGCCTAGTCTGAAATTCTAAAATGGTAATGAACAATATAATAAACAAACCAAAGCAGCACCTAAATAAAAGTAGCCATTTTCATGACAGCAATGTTTCAGTTCAGTCTGTGGAACTGGACAGTTCCACAAACTGGGCATTCACTATGTATAAGACATGTTACAGATGCAAGAGTGACAAAAACAAACAACGTCTTACCTTGTACAAACTTAAGGAGACAGAAGAGAGAACAGACCACTTCAACAGTGTTGAAAATATGTTGAAGTTACGCACTGAGAGGCCAAAAAAATATTGATGAGGTACAAGTAAGCTAGTATGGAAAACATAGTAAGTTCCAGAGGAATAATGCCTTAGTTGAATTTCTCAGGATGAGTAGGAGTTTGCAAGGTAAATATGGTGAAATGAGTTCCTTTATGTGGCCTTTTGCCTTGGTTCTTTGGAAAAACAGCTTGAAAAGATCTTCCCCCTACGCCTTGAGGAGTTACCTTTGCCCTAGTTTTCTATCCCAGAGGGTTTGTTCTTTTTGTCCAGGTTGACGGACATTTCCTGGGTAAGCTGTAAACAAGGATGGTTTGATACTTTCTGCCTGGCCCTCAGCTGCAGCCTACCCTGTAGTCGGTATGCACCTTGCAGGGATTGGTCAATAGACTATGCAAGCGAGGTGAGTTATCGCCTGTTATGCAAATAAAGTGTCTGTGGCCTACCAAGAGGGGATTGGTAAGTTCGTGGCATTGGTGGGAGTGTCATGCCTTGAAATTGACAAGGAGTTTGTGTATTTAAGCAGCCAGTCCCACAGGTTTTTTCAGGCAGAATGAAGCAGGAAGAGCAGCAGTAAAAAGAAGCAGAGAGAAAAGAGGCAAGGTACCCCCTAAAAGGGATGTAACAATGGGTCAAGGGCTATAACATTGAAGACAGCAAGAGGCCCAGAAGGGGCCCAGCGGCAGAGCCAGTGGTGCCAGACTGCAGGGCCAAGAGGAGCCTGTTCTGAGGGTGCTGAGGGGAGCCTGTCCTCAGGAGGATGACATGAAGCCCGTCCTGCGCTGAAGAAGGGAGACTTTGCCTACATGCTTCCTGATCCTGAGTTGTAGCCTGTTGATTCTGATCCCGAATTGTGCCCTGTTCCTTAATAAGCCACTTAACTGTAAGTATGGTCCATGAGTTCTGTGTGGACATTACAACAGATCATCAAACCCAGAGAGTGCTGTTGGAGGGACGGCTGGTGTTGGAATTGGTAAAAAGGCTGGAGTGGAGGTATGCCTGACCTCCACCTCATAGGAATCAGCTTTGTGCTCATTGTGATTCTCATTATTCCCCATGAAGTTAGACAGGTTCTGACACTACTATTACTATCCCCATCCTTTTATAGTAAAGAAGAGGACGGGAACGCTGCAGGGATGAAAGAGCAATGGTAAAGGCAATGAATGTGAGAGAACGGTACATAATTAATAACAATATCATATAATAAATATTACATGGGTACACAGACAAGGAAAATTAATTTTGTCCTGGGGATAATGGGATTGAAAGATTTAAAAAAAAAAGTCACATTATCACTAATAAATTTGTTGATATGAAATACAATTCATATTTTAGAATCCAGCTGTGTCAGAATACTGTTTCTGGTAAAAGTATACCCTTTAGAATAAAAAAAAAGGAAAGACAGTTTCTGTCCCAAAACTCAAAGGATAAAGGTTCAATGAATAGGAATGGAAAAAATGTGAGGGATTTAAAGGCTGATAAAGCAGTAAGAATTAAAAATTTTGGGAAGATAAAGGTTGCTAGAGTCTAGAAATGGGTCAAATGATGTAGGAATTTGTGAGAGCCAAGTATCCTAAGATATTTTCCTGATAGAAATAAATACATTATTAATAGAATGCTCCATTCAATTCATTTAGTCAGCAAACATTGTGTTGGGAGTACAGCAGTAAACACCACAGATCAAAAAACAAACAAAAAACTCTGCCCTTACGGATCTTACATAGAATGTTTTCCTTGAATCCATGGATATCAATGTTCCTTTGATAATTTTTTTTCCTTTGTTTGCAATGTCACACATTTTAAGATACAAAAATATGAGGTGTAAAAATAAGATAAAATTGTCACAATATTTAAGTCTTACTAGTAAAAGATCCACAATCAATGCTCATGGAAGAAGCAGTCAAGAAATCAGCTGACATACTGCATTGGTTAAATCTGCTGCAAAAGATTTCTTTAAAGCACTAAAAAGCAGAGATGTCATTTTGATGAGTAAGGTGCACCTGACCAAAACCATGGTCTTTTCAATCGCGTCATATGCATCCGAAAGCAGGACAATGAAAGACAGAATCGATGCATTTGAATTGTGATATTGGCAAAGAATATTGAATATACCATGGACTACCGGTAGAATGAATACGTCAGTCTTAGAAGAAATATAACTGGAATACTCCTTGGAAGGATGATGTACTTCTTTATTTCCCTTGACCCCAAATTGTGTTGTCTTTCTCACTGCCTGATGCAAAAAAAGGTTTCTATATAGTCTATGCACTTGATACTCATAACATTTTATCTATTTATCATGAAATTACGATTTATTCTTATTTTTAGATGACAAAACAGAAGCTGAGAGAGATTAAATAACTTGTAGCTCAGCCAGCAGGTGGAATTGGAACATGTTGCCAAGTGTAATGGTAACAAAGCCCATGTATATTGTCAATTAACTTTAAAGACTGAAATATGGAAATATTAATACATCATTCTACTGTATTGTAATTTATATTAATTGGAACCTTGGTGGTGTACTGGTTAAGAGCTCGGCTGCTAACCAAAGTTGGCAGTTTGAATCCACCAGCCGTTCCCTGGAAATCCTATGGGGCAGTTCTACTCTGTCCTATAGGGTTGCTATGGGTTGGAAATGACTCGATGACAATTTTTTTTTAATACTCTAAGTAATTCCTTAGTTTAAGGTTATATCCAATCTCCAACAATGATACTAAGAACGGCACAAAGTAAGCTTTTGTAGTCCCTACCTCCTTCTTTAGGCAATAATTCAGCTCCACAAGCAATGCAATAAAGTCCTGACTGTCAAGATAGGTCACTTGGGTCCTTTTATAACAGATAAGATAAAAAAGCTTACCATTTGAAAGGATGGTTAACACTTAAATATGAATGCTATAATATTAAAAGAAACTATACCAATTTTAGAAAGACAATACTCCATCCAAAATAACAACAATCAGTATTACTAACTTTAAAACTTTTTGACTATGTATGAACTATATATAAAACATGATGGCACCTAACTTAGTTTACACAAATGATATGTTGTTTGTATAATTTAGTACTTTGTAATAGGAAGGAGACAAATGAAACACTTTGAGTTTTGTAAATATTGATATAAAATAATTTACTGTGAAATGATGAAATTTTGGGGGAAACCATAAGACAATCAAAATTCTATAAAATTCCTTAAAAAAGAAAGGAGCCAAAAAAACTAAATTTATTACCGAAAAAACTATTAAAATATCTACCTGATTATATCTTAACAAATATCCTTTCTTAAAAATTTTTTTTGTATTGTGCTTTAGGTGAAAGTTGACAGCACAAATTAGTTTCCATTCAAAAATTTATATACAAATTGTTTCTTGACATTGTGTCAGCACTCTCCCCCTTTCCCTTTACACCCTGGGTTCCCCGTGTCCATTCATCCAGTTTTTCTGTCCCTTCCTGCCTTCTCGTTTTTTGCCTTTGGGCAGTTGTTGCCCATTTGGTATCTTATGCTTGATCAATCTAAGAAGCACATTCCTCGTGTGTGTGTTATTGTTTGTTTTATAGGCCTGTCTAATCTTTGGCTGAATGGTGGACTTTAGGGGTGGCTTCAGTTCTGAGTTAGCAGGGTGTCCGGGAGCCATATTCTCAGGAGTTCCTTCAGTCTCTGTCAGACCAGTAAGTCTGGTCTTTATTTGTGAATTTGGATTTTGTCCTACATTTTTTTTTTTATTCTCTTGCTCTGTCCAGGAACCCCTACTCTGATCCCTGTCAGAGTGCTTTGTGGTGGTAGGCAGGCATCATCTAGTTCTTCTGGGCTAAGGCTGGTGGAGGCTGTGGTTCATGTGGTCCATTAGCCCTTTGGACTAATTAGTTTCCTTGGCTTTGGTTTTCTTCATTCTCCTTTGCTCTGGACAGGATGGGACCAATAGATGTATTTTATTTTCTAAAAAATAATATTTTACTGAGTTTTCAGTGAAAGTTTCCAAAGCAAGTTAGGTTCCTTTTGACAATTTCCACACAAACTGTGCAGTGACATTACATTTATCACAATCTGTCAACATTCTTTTTTTGAAGTTTCTACATGTACAATTTAGTGATATTGATTACATTCCAGTTGTGCAATCTTTCTCACTCTTTTTGAGTTGTTCTTCCCTCATTAACATAAACTCACTGCCCCCTAAAGTTCCTATCTAATCTTTCTAGTTGCTGTTGTCAGTCTGATCCCATATAGATAGTTCTTAAAAGAGCATAATGCTCAAGACAGAATTTTACTAGCTAAACTATTATTTGGTTTTAAGAGGACTTCAGGGGATATTTTTGGTTTAAGGTTTAAATATTATCTCAGGGCAATAGTTTCAGGGAACAGATGTATTTTACATGGCCACTTGAAAGCTTTTAAGACCCCAGACACTACTCACCAAAGTCGGAAGTAGAACATTTTTACGAACTATGCCGGTTGACCTAGATGTCCCCCAAGACCATGGTCCCCAGCCCTCAGCCACAGTAACTCGGTCCCTCAAGGTGTTTGGATGTGTGTAGGAAGCTTCTATGACTTTGCCTTGGTCAAGTTGTGCTGACTTCCCCTATACTATGTGTTGTCTTTCCCTTCACCAAAGTTAACACTTGTCTACTATCTAGTTAGTGATTTCTCTTCCTCATCCTTCCTCTCATTCATAAGCATCAAAGATTGTTTCTTTTTCTGTGTGTAAACCTTTTCTTGGGTTTTTATAATAGTAGCCTCATACAATATTTGTCCTTTTGTGATTGGTTTATTTCACTCAGCATAATGTCCTCCAGATTCATCCATGTTGTGAGATGTTTTGCAAATTCAAACACTGTTCTTTATCATTGCATAGTATTCCATTGTGTGTATGTGTCATAATTTGTTTATCCATTCATCTATTGATGGGCACTTAGGTTGTTTCCATCTTTTGGCTATCGTAAATAATGCTGCAATGAACGTGCATGTGCACATGTCTATTCATGTAATAGCTCTTATTTCTCTAATGATATATTCCTAGGAGTAGGATTGCTGGATTGTATGGTATTTCTTTTTCTAGCTTTTTAAGGAGGCGCCATATTGTTTTCCATAGTGGTTGTACCATTTTACATTCCCACTAGCACTGCATAAAAGTTTCCATCTCCCTGCAACCCTCAACATTTGCTATTTTCTGTTTTTTTTAAATTATTTCCAGCAATGTTAGCATGAGACGGTATCTCATTGTAGTTTTGATTTGCATTTCTCTAATGGCTAATGATCGCAGGCATTTTCTCATGTGTCTGTTAGCTGCCTGAATGTCTTCTCTGTTGAAGTGTCTGTTCGTGTTCTTTGCCCATTTTTTAACTGGATTATTTGTCTTTTCATTGTTGAGGTGTTGACCTATTCTACAGATTTTATAGATTAGACTATTGTCAGATATGTCATACCCAATTTTTTTCCCCCAGTCTGTAGCTTCCCTTTTTACTCTTTTGGTGAACATACATGTTTAATTTTTAGGCACTCCCAGTTATCAAGTTTATCTCTGGTGTTCGTGTATTGTTACTTATGCTTTGTATCCTACTTATGCTGTGTATTAGGGCCTCTAGCATTGTCCCTATTTTTTCTTCCATGATCTTTATAGTTTTAGGTTTTATATTTAGGTCTTTGATCCATTTTGAGTTAGTTTTTGTGCGTGATGTTGAGTTATGGGTCCTGTTTTATTTTTTTACAGATGGATATCCAGTTTTGCCAGCACCATTTTTTAGGAAGACCGTCATTTCCCCATTTAATGGATTTTGGTCCTTTGTCAAAGATCAGCTGACCACAGGTGGATGGATTTACATCTGGGTTCTCAATTCTGTTCCATTGGTCTATGTGTCTGTCGTTGCACCAGTACCAGGCTGTTTTGACTACTGTCACTGTATAGTAGGTTCTGAGATCAGGAAGTGTGAGACCTCCTACTTTGTTCTCTTTTTCAATAATGCTTTGCTTATCTGGGACCTCTTTCCTTTCTGTCTAAAGTTAGTGATTAGATTTTCCAACTCATTAAAGAATGCTGCTGGTATTTGGATTGGGATTGCATTATATCTTAGATCACTTTGGGTAGAATCGACATTTTCTTAATGTTGAGTCTTCCTATCCATGAGCATGGTATGTTTTTCCATTTATGTAGGTCTCTTTTGGTTTCTTGCAATAGTGTTTTGCAGTTTTCTTTGTATAGGCATTTATGTCCCTGGTTAGATTAACTTCTAAGTATTTTATCTTTTTAGGGGCTATTATAACTGGTAATGCTTATAGGAGCCCAACTGGTTTTCGTATGTTGATCTTGTATCCTGCTACTCTGCTGAATTTATTAGTTCCAGTAGTTTTCTTGTGGAATCTTTGGGGTTCTCTATGTATAGTATCATATCATCTGCGAATCGAGGTAGTTTTACTTCTTGCTTTCCAACTGGATGCCCTTTATTTCTTTTTCTTGACTTATTGCTCTATCTACGGTTCCAGCCCAGTGTTAAATAGGAGTGGTGATAAAGGGCATCCTTAGCTTGTTCCCATTTACTGGAGGAATGCTTTAAGCCTCTCTCCATTGAGAAAGATGTTGCCTGTTGGTTTTGTATGGATGTCAGTCAGTACTTACCATTAGATTTTCAAAGGTTAACTTCTGGAAACAGTTAAGTTTCATACAGCTTTTGTTTTCCTCCCAATACATTGAAACCTGTTCATTACAGAGTGAAATGTGGATAAGATGGGTTGTTTCAGACCTAGTCCAAGTGGGTTTAGTTACTGAAAGCAACTCATTATAAGGTAGTGTCTTAGTTGTCTAGTACTGCTATAACAGAAATACCACAAATGGTTGGATTTAACAAATATATTTTCTCACAGTTTAGGGGGTTAGAGATCCCAATTCAGCGTGCTGGCTCTATGGGAAGTCTTTCTCTCTGTCAGTTCTGGAGGAAGGTCCTTATCTCTTCTGAGCTTCTGGTCCTGGGCAATCTTCATGTGGTTTGGCATCTCTCTTCCCTAGTCTCTGCTTGCTTGTTAATCTTTAATCCTGCTTCATTAACAAAGACAACCCATTGCCTAATGGGATTATAATAACAGGCATAGAGGTTAGGATTTACAACACGTATTTCTGGGGAACATAATTCAATCCATAACAGGTGGTCTCACCAATAAGGTGATCCACTGGCTCAGATCCCACGGATATTATACCAAGGCTCCATAGCTAATGGTTCTATCAAATGAAACCTTAAGAAAAAAAAAGTTCTTTTTTTTGTAGACATGAAAATCATTTACGGTTATAGGATCATAAGCCTGGGTCATTTAAACTTTCATTTCTTGAAGTGATGTTCTTTATTGTATATTTTATAGCTGTATAGATGGTGGTGCAGTGGTTAAGAGCTTGGCTATGAACCAAAAGGTCAGCAGGCAGTTTGAATCCACCCGCCGCTCCTTGGAAACCCTGTAGGGCAGTTCTACTCTGTCTTATCGGGTCACTATGGGTTGGAATCGACTTGACAGCAACGGGGTTTTTTTTTTTTTTTAATTGTACTTGAGGTGAAGGTTTATAGAAGAGTTACTCATTAAAAAATCAGTCCACATATTGTTTTATGACATTAGTTAACAACCCCACGACATGTCAACACTCTCCCTTCTCGACCTTTTTTTTTGGTGAAAATATAGATAGCCAAAGATACACCATTTCAAAAATTTCTACATGGACAATTCAGTGACATTGATTACATTCTTCCAGCTGTGCTGCTATTCTCACTTTCATTTATTTATTTTTAACATCTTTTTTTTTTTATTGTACTTTAGGTGAAGGTTTACAGAACAAATAGTTTCTCATTAAACAGTCAGTACACATATTGTTTTATGACATTGGTT
>NW_004443990.1:2789889-2834781 GCF_000243295.1 Trichechus manatus latirostris
ATCCTATATGGGGTTCGTTGAGCTTCTTGGATGGCCAGCTTTTCATCTTTCATGATATTGGGGAAGTTTTCTGTCAGCAGTTCTTCAATAATCCTCTCTGTGTTTTCTGTTTTCTCCCCGTTCTGGAACTCCAATCATTCACAAATTTTTGCTTTTGATTGTATCCCACATAATTCTCAGGGTCTCTTCATTTTTCTTTGTTCTTTTTTCTGAGTTTTCCTTGAACAGAGTTGTATCCAAGTGTTTGTCTTCCACTGCTGATGCTGTCTTCCACCATTTCAAATCTGCTCCTCAGCCCTTCTATGACACTGTCCATTTCTGAAATCTTGTTGTTTATCTTTTGGATTACTAATTGTTGCTTTTGTATAATTTCTAGTTGTGAATTTATTTTGGCATTTTGTTCCTGCGTTATTTTCCTGAATTCTTCCATTTTTTAGTCTGTATTTTCCATGAATTTGTCTATTTTTTCCTCATTTTTGTCTGGTTTTTGCTTCAACTCTTGGATAATTCTGAGTAATAGAGATTTGAATTCCCTATCAGGTAGTTCTAATACCTTTTCTTCAACTGGAAAGTCATCTGGTGTTTTAGTTTGGACGCCTAGTGGAACCATCCTGTCCTGTTTTTGTAAATGTTTTGATATTGTCTTCTGTCTTTGGGGCATTCAGTGGTTATTTCTCTCATTTATTGATCGTAGATTTGTTTGTTTTGTCCTTTTTTTAAAATCTGGCTGTCTGAATAGGCGGGCTGTGTGTTCTTTGTTGTTTGCTCATCTGTGGGCACGATACTTTTTGCTTCCTTTTCCAATTGGCAGGGTCAGTCACTCAGATATGGTACAGCAGGGCAGGTCTAGCTGAAGAGGAGTTTCTGGGCTGGGTTGTTTGTGGCACTTACTACAGCCACCAGGGCGGGCCAGTAATCAGTGCAGGGCAGTTTCCAGGAGGCTGTGCCTGTGCTGCTTGGTGGTGTGATTTTAAGTGCACAGTGCACGTAGGTAGGATGGAGGGGGGAGATAGTGATGCATGGAGATAAGATGGGTACGGGAGAGATGAGAGAGGAACAGAGGCCAAAAGGAGTGCTGGGGAGCTTGCCATTGGAATGGAGAGATGAGAGACTATGAAATGGAGAAAAACAAAAAGGGGAAGAAGAAGAAAAAAAAGGAAAAGAATGAATAAATAAAAATTAGAAAGAAAGATGAAAAGCAAAGCTCCCAGGCATCCCACCGGTATGGCTATGAGGTCTGGGGAAGTTGTTCCCAGGTGTTGAAGTACAGCCTGGCTAGAAGGCGTAGAGGTGTCACCCATTGCCAGGTATTCATGGGACAGAAAGAGAAGGAAGGTATAGAAAGATGAGAAACTGAGTAATGAAAGATAAAAAGGGAAAAAGAGGGAAAAGAAAACAAAACAAATTAAAAAAAAAGAACAAGAAAAACCTCCCCAAAAACAGAAAAAACAAAAAAAGAAATGCCCTCAGGGATTCCTCTGTGCATTCGCACAAGCTGAGGGGGTAGGTCCCAAGCCATGCAGTACTGCCCAGCTAGAACGGGCTCCCAATTCGAGAAAAGAAAAACAAAACAAAGAATTCAAAACAAACAAACAAAAGCCCCAGGATGCCACCAGCGTGGCAGCACAGACCAGGAAGCAGTTTCACATTCGAGCAGTTTCATTCACAGCCTTTCAGGAAGAAGCAAAAATGGCGCACGGATTCAGGTATTTGAGAGAAAGCGGGGGAGGTGGTGAGAGGTAAGGAAGAAATCAGCAGAAGCAGAAAAAAGCAACACCAGCAGCCAACAGATGGCACTCAGGGAGTCGGCCAGTGCGGGTGGGTGGAATCCAAGCAGCTGGTGCTTCCTGGCCAAGAGACTGTGGTCGCAGGAAGCAGAGGAGGCTGAGTGGGGGTAAAGAATGGTGAGGGGTGGGAAAGCGTATATTGCTGGTTACCGGGTATTCTGTCTCCAGCTGGAAGCTCCGTGAAGCTGCTTTCTTGTAGCCCCTGTTTGCTGGTCTCTGATAGGAGTCCAAGATGGCGGATCCGTGCTGCATTAGCTGATAGGGGACCTCCTGCATGTATGTCTCCTCGCTCTCTGTTCTCTGTCAGTTTCTTATTCCATTTGGTGCTTGGCTGAGTTCTTTTTCTCTTCATTTGATGCTTAGGGTTTCAGGATTGCTGTTTTCTCTGTTTGGTTTAGTTTTTACAATCTTCGCTGTGGAGGGACGGTGTGGTGCTTCTGCCTAGAGTGCCATGTTGACAGAAGTGGTATTTTTTTTTAAAAATATTTTATGTTAAGTGTTTTTGCTTTCTTAGACATTTAATATGGTCTTAAGCTTTTTTTATTATGAAACTTTTTAGTATTAAAGCTGCCTTTCTATTTACAAAAGATTGACTGGATTTACCTATAGGAGTAGACAAGAAACTACCAGAATTCATAAAGGTTAAAGTAAAATCTTGTGTATCTCACTGAGAAATCTGAGATTAAAAAGAATAATTGTGTGGTAACCAAATACAAAAAGAATGCTATCACTTAGAGATTAAATGACTATATAACCAATAAGCAGTCTTTCAAGTTATTTTATAGCAGGCACTTTGATTTTATGAAGCAGTTTTATAAGTAGTCTTAAAATTAATATTTTGAATGTTTTATTATAGAAAAATAACGTGACAGTCATACTGAGAAAAATAATATGAGAAGCATTTTAAAAGTGTTTAGAATAGTAAAATTATAAGGAAGAATAAAAACAAAGCCTTATGTGAACTTAGAAATAGTGCTAAATTTAAAACCATGTAATAATTAAATACATAGTAGTACCATACTAAGAGCTGTCATTAATTTCCAACACAATTCTAAAAGTTTTAAATGATTCACCTAGAATTCAAATGTCAAGTCATGAAACATCTACTCTTTACATTGTACCTTTCTTCCATGATTAAAGCCCTTTCTCCAAATGGTAGTTTTCCTGGTTCGTGGCCTGTATGTTCTATATACTTTCAGCCCTTGAATAAATTCAGTATCATATTATTTCATATACACTGAATGTGTAAAACAAATTATCTGAAAAACAATTTCTGTTTTATACATCTCAAAATAAAACCTTAAAAAATAAACCAGCCAAATAATATTCCTTTCTACTACACATCAATTCTTTATAATCAGTTTATCTACCCATCTACTTATCTACCTAGCCACCTATCTATCTACTGACCTACCTACCTATTTATCTATCTATGAGTTAGGGAAAGCTTCATACAAAGCAAGGGTGCACTCTGATATCCAAACGGGATTGATTAACTAATAATTGACAGCTAGCCATGTGTCAGGTATTTTTTTAAATGCTTTTACTTGTTTTAACTTACTTAACTCTCTAAAACAACTCTTACAAAGCATGTTACAACTAATGAAAATGGTCCACCTCTACTCTAGATAAGCCAGTAGTTTACTTCTTATAATATTATCCTGGTCAAAGTCATGACCTGAGGAGATTACACACCTGTTTCAATGGTGTTACCATCGCACGAAATTTTTGAAACACCTTTTGGAATTATTTTTGAAGCCTGTGGCACATCTCTATGCACGTTTTCAGTAATGGAAATTTTTAGTCTCTGAGAGAATTTGATTTCAGAAAGAAATAAAAAATCATATCTAGTTAATAACACTGAAATGAGACTATAAAATAATGTGCTTGATTTTTTCATGTAGTTTACCAATTCTTCAAAAGGTAATTTTAAAAATCTCAAAAATGTTTTACTTGCAGCACTGTTAAAATAAATACCTAGTTTCTGAAGTTATTATGTACCTATTCATATAACTGTTCCCTAAAGGCAGAAAGTCATTTCACTTTTTCTACAAAATGGTATGCTTTATTTTAAGCATTACAGAATAAAAACAAATGAAAATTGACTCAATATGATATGAACAAATCTTTCTTTAAATTATGGAATTTTAAAGCTGAAACAGATTTGCATGACTTTATAGTACTAAATGCTGTACTTCACAGATGAAACTAATTCCCATGGTGATTGCCAACATTACTTAGCAAATTAGTGGCAGAGCCAGGAATAGAGCCTAAGTCTCTTGATTTTCACCTGGTAATCTTTCCACTATCATATTACCCTTATCTGTGTTATAAGAATAATACCAAAGGGGGAAGTGGTTGCACCCTTTCAAAACAATTTAGAAATTACTTTCTAATCTAGTGCTTTTAACTTATTACTCATCTATCAACTAAGAAAAATATCTAACACTAGGTGGGATCTAACATATCCCAAGGTATAGATGAATTCTTTAATTGACAAATAATCAATTTAAATTTCACTGAATTATGCTTAGAGTTGTAACATCCATATGCCATAGAAACAAGCTGTATTAAAACTAAATGTCATCAAAGTAAAAGTAAACATATGTCTATATAAGAATTCTTTTTATGTGAATGAATGTAAAAAATATCTGATTACGGGCAATTCTGGCTTGAAAATAATAGACCACACACACAACTTAAACAGCTCATAAAATTTCAATTCAAATAACTCACAAGACACCTAAATATCCATAGAATAACAAGATGCTACTCAGAAAAAGATCAGTGAATGTACTTACAGAATGATATCAGAAAAGAGCATCTTTTATAAACATTATAATCAGAAGTATAGCTTCATTCACAAAAATACAAGCAGAGCCAAAATTCAGAGAAATACTTGCTATGCTATAAGGGAATGTATTCAGTTGCAGTTATATAATTGGGTTTGCTTATCAAATTTATATATAAAATTTTGTATCTCAACAGTGGCATAACTAAAGCCTTTATACCAGAACATGTCATTTTTTTCCCCCACAATGACAAGGCTAAATAATTAGAATAAAAAATTTGGAGTCCTTCGTTTGGCACTTTATAACTTTACATAAATTTGTTTACAACATGCTTGATTTTGATTTATCAAACAAAAAATGTAAAAAAAGAACTAAAAAAAAGCATGCTGTTTACTTCCTTAAGTTTTCTTGTTATTTATAAATAGGCAAGGTTAATAGGGAAATAAACTTTTCAAGACAAAGTTTGATTTCTAAAAACATTCAGACTGATGTGCAGTAAAATCTACATGAAGCATGGCTGAAGTATGACTAGGTTAGACTTTTAATTTTTATATATGTGTGAAAACAAATGGATGAAGGGGACTACAAAATACAACACTTATGTGACATCTACACTGCCCTAGGAAACACTAAATATCTTTCAGATGGATTAATTTTATATTGCATTTACTAAGGAAGACTTGTTGGAAGAAAATATTTTGCATAAATCACTTTATCAAAACTCGAGAATAGTAAAACTTACATTTCTAAATATAAAATAGACTTGAAAATCTGATGACAATGAATTAAAATGAAAAATATCTCTCAAATTTAAAAAAACATAAACCACTTACCCAATGTACAAATTATTATTTATAATAGAGTTTAATATATAAGCATGATAACATATTTTTATAGCTTGAGAGTTAAGTACCGCTACCTAACACAAGGAACGCACCTTTATTTTTGGAAGGAGACTGTTTAAAGTTCTTTATATCTGTTTCATGAGTTTTTCCAAGATCCAACTCATTTATATTAGTTGTTTTTATATTATCATCAATGCTGTCAATTTTACTTTCTTCAGTATGTATGATTCTATTCAATTTTGTATGTGTGCAATCCTCAGCTTTCATTTCACTGACTGAATCCACTCCTTTCATAGTTTTATTTTCAAAAAGGTCCTCTGCTAAAATGTAATTTATATTAGCCAGTCTATTGCCTCTATCAGTTTCAACTAGTTCATTTTTCTCTTCATCTGTATCTACAGGATCATAAAGTTCAGGTGTAAAGTAGATAGATTCATCTTCTGCTTCTGTTTCAAAGGATCTATTTGAAGTGGAAAGTTTAGTTTCTTCACTTACTAGAGACATTTCAATGTCCGGATTCAGCGTTTTTTCACAGCAGAGCAGCTGTTTTGGATGATTTTTTTCAGTAAGAGCAAAATCAATCTTTATTGGTGAAACTATGATTTCCGATTGAGGGCATGGCTCAAGTGATGTGTTTACTGTCAGAGATGAGGACTCACATTTATCAGTGAGTGGCAAAACAGTTTTACTTTCCATCTTTTCTATTTTGACAGTAGAAGTACTAAAGTTACAGTCCTCTGATGTCCTGAGCTCAGGTGTTGCAGTCAGTATTTTACCAGTAAAATACTGTCCAAAAGAATGAAAGCTAGACCAACTAACTCTGTTTGCTTGTTTGCTGAAGGTTGGGCTTGTGGATCTGGAAATCACCTTGTTTTCTCCTTTCATTGCCTGGACAGATTCTTCCAAAAATACTGGATCATCTATGAATACAAAAATGCAAAAGCTTTTAATCCTGTCCCTAGCCAACAGAATAACTGTTATATTACAATGATTATTTATTAGAAATACTTAAATAACTCTATAGGATACATAATGTAGACCCCACAATCAGTAGTAACAAGACTTCTATCTTAGAACTTAAAGCCCAGAATGCTAACTCTAAAAGGAATATTAGAACTCCTACATTTCCTAGCTCAATAATATAATGCTGTCTGGCAAACTATCAAATTCCACACCAGGGACCTAAGGCTTAAATAAGAAAATGTGGGTAATCAGGAAGAGGAAGAAGGCAGAATAAAGGATAGAATAAATAAACCCGCTGCCGTTGAGTCAATTGCGACTCATAGTGACCCTATAAGACAGGGTAGAACTGCCCCATAGGGTTTTCAAGTAGCAGCTGGTGGATTCTAACTGCTGACCTTTTGGATTAGCAGCCGAGCTCTTATCCACTGTACCACCAAGGCTCCAAAAAAGGAGACAATAGGCTATAATAATCTGCCTGGAAAATTCAATAACAGTGATAGAGAAAATCTGACCCAGATTAATTTTTCTTATTTAATAAATAAGGAAAAGGACAACCAGAAAGGCTAAGTTATTTGCTCAAAATTATAAAACTGGTTAGTAGTCAGACCAGGACTATAATCTAGGTTTCCTATCAATATAATGGCTTTGAATTCACTATGACATTTATTTAGGATAGAAACATATACTACAAAATAAATATTTAAAAATTGATATAGTAAGCTACCATGATATATGAATTAAAACAATTAAAATTATATTCAATGATACAGACCAGTGGTTGGCAATCTTTTCTGTAAAGGGCCAGACAGTAGATACAGGCTTTGTGACAGGCCATGTTCTCTGTGTTGCAGCTACTCAATTCTATTGTTCAAGTGCAATATGTACAACTACTCAATTCTGTTCTTCTGTGCAATATATAAATGAATGGATGTGGCTGTGTTCCAATAAAACTGTATTTACAAAAACAGACAGCAGGCTGAATTTGGTCTATGTGCCATAGTTAGCCACCCACAGATATAGACCATTATATTCTAATAGATTTTGAAATATATATATATATATTTTTATCATTTAGTAAGTCACTCTCACCTCCTTGAATTAAGAAATTCATGCAAGAGAAGTATCTATAAATTAGGCCAATGTTTTATATAGCCTTTAGAAAAACACCTACCATCTGTAGAGTACTGTCATATCTGTTATTTTATTTGATTTTCACGACCTGGAGGGATAGCTATGCAGGTATTACTGCTTCTTTCAAGACTCTAAAAAGGTTAAGTGACTTGCTTATGGTCACAAAGCTAGTTAGTGACAAATCAGAAAATACACTCAAGTCTCCTGACAAAACTTAGTTCCCATTCCAATGCACCATACTCCTTCATTATTTTATGATAACACCTTATATTACAAAACAACATATTTAAGGGAATTAAACTACACCGAAATAAGTATCATTTCACTAAAAATAACAAAAGACTTTTCTATAAAATGTAAATGGTTAGAACATTTCATACTTTTCTCCTTTCTGGAGATGATGCCATTTGGTGGAGATGAATTTTTAGTTATCATTTTAGGACACTGAAGCTCCTGAACACACATTTTTGCATCATCTTTCCTAGGATTTTCTGGTGACAGATGACTTTCTACTTCCAAAAAAGAAGTTGGGGTGTTGTCCTTCAAACAGGCCACTTCAAGTATACACTCATTGTCCTGTATAGACTCTCTGTCCTGTATGGATACATCAATGACCTTTAGATGCTTTTTGGAAAATTCAGTCAAGGACTCCAGTGCACTTTCAAATGTTGAATGGTGCTGAATCTGTTGCCGTACCCATTTAGAAAGTCCTAAGGAGAAAAGTAAAATCAGGGAGGGCAATTTGGTTACTTAGTTATTAAGATATTAGGTGTTAGGTATTAAAACTTAGATAAATTTTCCAATAAAATAATCTACTTTGCATTTATAGAATATAGAATAGTTCTCAGTATTTTTCCTGCTTTTTTAACCTTTATATGTACAATATGCTCCTATATCAGTTGCATTTATCTTTATATGCAGTGATTGACAACTGAAGGGAGAGAAGGGGCAGTGGGAGAAGAGGAGAGGGAAACACAGTATTCTACCCTTGAGAATAACTAAGGAATATGGCAAATTTAATTCCATCATTATTTCCCATAAAAAAACTGCCTCTCTTTTTTTTGGGAGAAAAACTAGAATTTCTAAACAATACAACCTTCCATCCCAACTTTCCAAATTTGGTTCCTGTTACAAAAATAAATTTAACATTCCAATCTCAGAGTTTTCTAGTGTTTTTTTTTCCCTTCAAATTTCAAACATATCTTAAACTGTCCTGCGAGGTGAAAAAAATAACAGTGTTTTATGGGCAAATCATATCCTATTCTGATCTTTTATTATGTTTTTTAATATAGAAATAATCAAGTTGTAAGAGACATAATTTGACTTGTGACATATGAAAACTACATAAAAATGAACCATATTAAGACTGTAGGATGTTTTGTAGTATGGTTCACTTTAAATTGAAACTCAGAATCAGTTATTTGGTTTTTTATAAAATAAATATTTCCTATTGATGGTACTAAAACTATCATCATCTGGGGGTAGTTTTAAAAGTCACGATAGTATTGTAAGTTTAGAGAAAGATAAATCAGAACTTCAAGCAATTTTAGCTACTATATTTTCATTTCAAATGTATTCCTTCAGTATTTTTTAAAATAGACTTTTTCTATCAATCTATATTTATGCAAATTAAATTTAAACAAAAATGAGTCATCAAAAGGAATTTATATGTTGCTATGCTAGTACTAACAAAATAAAACATCTTACAATTTATGAGTATCAGAAAAAACACGTAAAAAGCATAGATATCATGTAAATTATTTATTTCAATAGACCTCTCAATAAATTTGAACCATGAGGTAAAAATTTAAGTCCTAGACTTTTAAGTAAGAGAAAAAAATTTAAAATAAGCATTTCCTTTAAAGTTCTTTATTTTTGTTTGCTTGGGGGAAATAATTACACCAAATAAAAATGTGAAATTCTCTAAAATAGAAAAAAAGTTTTAGCATTATATTTACCTTTTCATTTCTACCTTTTTGTTATCAAAGAAAGCCATTTAAGTACAAAAAGTCATTGTTTGCTTTTGAAAACTTGAAAGTAGATACAGCTCCACCTGCTGATTAAATATGAGCACTTAACATTTTTGCCTTTAGTTATACCTTGATTTAAGCTCAGTTCCTTGCTTTATATGGAAAGGAGCAGGGGTCAAATAAAACAATATTTTCTGGTTTAATCCAGATTGCAATGTTTTAATATCAAGTCAAATATAGCAATTACACTCTGAAATGGAAAAGGTAGAGTCCATATCCATAGATAGCTATCTGAAACAAATTTAAAAGTTAGCATCTCTTCATAATAGTGCAGTATGAACTTTTTATCTTCAAAGGTAATAGTAAAGATGCAAGTATATCCTTCGGCTCTTTGACAACAGATGGATTCCTGGTATCAACTCCGAAGGGACTGTGTTACTTGCTGGATAAAAACCACAGGTACATAATATTTGTTGATTTGAGTAGGAAAAAACCTGACCATCTACTTGATCTTACTACATGCAGTAGTGCTTTCTTTTCTTTCAGAAAATACTAGCACTGATCAACATAACTTCGAAAACAACTGATGTATCTCTAAACAAACAAAAAAATAAACACAATAAATGTTAACCACTGTACCACTAGGGCACTTCACATAACAGAGAACGAAGGAATAAGGAATCCTTAAGCAGCCAAAAGACACGTGCCTGTGTGCTTAAATGTAAAAACTTCAAAGTTTTTGGAAATTTCATTTCTGTGGAACAACTTTTTTCCTTGGCAATGCTAAAAAATTTAAGTATTACTGTGTAACTGTACCATATCCCACATTCCATAAAACTGAAGGATCTTAACTGATTTAATACTATGTTGCTAAGTAACCAGAACTTTTCCTATAAAAACTTCTTGTAAATACATAAGCGTGAAAAGCTAGATATACAGTTAATGTAAATTTTTCACATCTGATCTAGTAATTCCAATTCTCTGTATTAAAAATAGAAACCATTAAATACCAAAGATTATTACTAGTTCATACTATAATCCCAGCTAAGACTCTTACCAGATATATAGCGACCTGGGTTACTTCTGAAGCGATCATCCACTAGTATGAGTGCTCCCCAATCATTTTTGTGTCGAATACACCTACAAGAAAAATAACGGGAGAAATCAACTAAATGTAACATTGGAATAAAAGAGCCAGATTTAAGGAGGTGGAGCCAACATGGCACTATAGATAGATGTATCATACCATCCCTCTGCAGCAAAAAACCAAAAAACTAAGTAAAACAGATACAAACGTCAATCCTGGAACCCTAAACATCAAAGTAAGGGACAAAGAACTCAATCAAACACAAAATGGAAGAAGAAACTGACAGAATGAGGAGGGCTATGGAGTGGACATCCTCTACTAGCTAACGCAGCACAGCTTTGCCATCTTGGAGCACAGCTGGCAACAACCCCAGACAGGGAGTACGAGAAAGCAACTTCAAGGAGCTCCCAACAGGAGACACAGCACTTGGTAACCAGAGAAACATGCTTCCCCACCCCTCTCCCTTCTGCTCTGTATGCTGCTCCCCTGCTTCCCAATGGGCCACAGCTGCTCAGCCGGAGAGACACCAGCTCACTGCTGCCTCGGGTCTGCCCTGCCCAGACCGGCTGATTCCCTCAGTGCCATTTTTTTTTTCCTCTTTCCCTTTCTTCCTTTTGTTTCTCCCTCCCACCTTGCCCTCTGTGCAGCCTTCGCCCGTTCCTGACAGGCCATGCTGTGCTGTTTGGCTAGAGAGGCATCAGCTCACCACAACCCTGGGTCCGCCCTGCCCACACCGACTATCTCCTGCAGAGCCATATATATTTTTTCTCTCTCTTTCCCTTCCTTTTCTTTCTCCCGCCCACCTAGCCCCATGTGCCTTTATTCCTTCTCAACGGGCTGCACTGCATAGCGAGAGAGCCACCAGCACACGGCCCCCCTGGGTCTGCCCAGCCCACACCCACTGGCTCCTGCCATGTCACAAATTTTTTTCTTTTTTCTGTTTTCTTTTTCTTACTTCCTTCTACCTAGCCCCATATGCCACTTCTACCCCATCCTACTGGGCCATGTCTTGCTGCTTCAGCTAGAAAGCCACCAGCCCATGGCTGCCCCAGGTCCATCCCACCCCCACCCGCCACTGTTTTCTTTCTCTCTTTTTTGCTTTTGTTTCTCTCTCTTCTTTCCTTTCTTTCTCCCTCCCACCTAACTCCACACATCACATCCCTTCCCTTCCACATGGCCCTTGGGTCCACCCACTTGCTGGCCCCCACTGCACTGCCAGTTTTTTTTTTTAATGTTTTTTCCTTTGTCTCTCTTCCTTTTCCTTCTCCCGTGGACCTAGCCCAGTATGCCACCTCCATGCCATGCCACTGAACCCCGCCACGCCTCATGGATAGAAAGCAACTGGTCTGCTGCCAGTGCCCTGGATCCACTCCACCCCGATCGCACCATTACTTATTTCTTTTTCTTTTCTTTCTACCTCCCACCTAGCCTCATATGCCACCTCCCCCCATTTCCTGTTAGCCCCCAGGTCTGCCCAGCCCCCACACATCAGCTACTTTTTTAAAAAATCTTTCTCCCCGCCCCCCCCCCCCACCTAGCCCTGTATGCAAGCCCCCCTTCCAACCAGCCCCGATGTGCTGCTTCAGCTAGAGGACTCCCGGTGCTCAGGCTAGCTACCACACCAGGCCTGCACTGTTCCCCCTCCAGTCACTTGACCTGTTGCTGAACAGTGGGAAGCACGCCCGTAGCACTCCCCATCTGACACCACCACCTATCTGGTGAGGGGCTGGGAAAGCTCTCACAACAATAGACCAACAGCAGGAGGCAGACAGAGCCCACCCAGTCTGCCCTCAGCCACCTTGCCAGAACAGTGTACAGTGAAGCAGGCTCGCTCTGCCTGTTGCTGCCCTGCCCACCGAGACAAGGTGGTGAGAACTATCATGCCCACAGGTGAGTAAGCAGCAAAACACGCCTGGCCTGCCTACACTGACATATCAAAACAAAACAAAAAAGCAGGATGAAACAAACATACAATCAATAAATAAAGAAAATAATACCTTAATGTCTAGGAGACAGCAGATAATATCAAAACATAAAAAAGCAGGATAAGATGGCTCCAGGAAATGACCAAACTAAAGAATCAGATGACCTTCCGGTAGACAAAAAGGCACTGGAACAACCTGATATGGAATTCAAAAGACTAATATTTAGGACTCTCCAAGACATAAGGAAAAAGATCGAGGAAAACACACATAAAACCAATGGAAACTTAGCCAAAATCAAGGAAAACAAAGACAAAGCAATAAAAGATTTCAGGAAAATAATACAAGAACAAAACATCAAAATAAATAAACAATTAGAAATCACACAAAAACAGCAACTAGACATCCAAAAGATAAAAAAAAAATTCAGAAATGGACAACTCAATGAAGGTTTTAGGAGCAAATTTGAAACAATTCAAGACAGAATCAGTGAGACTGAAGACAAATCCATGGATGCCACTTTGTTGGAAGAAAAATCAGACAAAGGAATAAAGAAAAATGAAGAAAACCTAAGAATTATGTGGGATATAATCAAGAGCAAAAATTTGTTCATAACTATTCCAGAACAGGAGGAGAAAATGGAAAACACAGAAAAGATTGTTGAAAATTTGCTGGCAGAAAACTTCCCAAATATCATGAAAGACAAAAAGCTGACCTCCAAGAAGCTCAAGGAACCTCATATAGGATAGACTCTAAAAGTCATCAAGACACATCATAATCACACTTGCCAAAACCAAAGACAAAGAAAGAATCCCGAGAGCAGCTAGAGAAAAACAAAAAGTTACTTAAAAAGGGGAAACAAGACTAAACTCTGATTACTTCTATGGACGCAAGAAGGCAGTGGGGATGACATATATAAAACCTTGAAGGAAAAAAACTGCCAACCAAGAATAATATATCCTGCAAAACTCTCTCAAATACAATGGTGAAATTAGGACATTTCCAGATAAACAGGAATTAAGGGAATGTGCAAAAATCACATCAAACTTACAAAAAGTATTAAAGGGAGTCCTCTAGTTAGAGAACCAACAACATCAGAGAACAACTAGTGTCCAAGACACAGCACAGCATCAGCCAGATAGCAACCTAGATAAAGAACTCTCAATAATAAAACAAAACTAAAAGACTTAAAACAGGGAAACAGACATGTCAATCTGTAAATGACAATGTCAAAAAAATAAAAGGGGGAATAAACAGTGTAGGTATAGAACTTTCAAATGGGGAGGATGTCAAGGTGATATCAAGTAATAAAAGACTGGTTCAAACTTACGAAGAAAAGGGTAAATATCAAGGTAACCACAAAGAAAGTTAACAAATCTACTCATCAAAATAAAAAAGAAGAAAAACATAATGACTCAGTAAACAAAATCTACAATAATGAAAGAAAAGAAAACCTATAAACAAAAGGAACTCAGCACAGGAGAGTAAGAGGAACAAAGAAAATGTCAGCACCACAAAAAAAGCACAATATGACAGCAATAAACTCATACCCATGAGTAATCACACTGAATGTAAATGGTTTAAATGAGCCCATAAAGAGACAGAGAGTGGCAAAACAGATTAAAAAAACATGACCCATCAATATGTTGTCTACAAGAGACACACCTTAGACACAAAGACATAAATTTATTAAAAATCAAAGGACGGACAATATATATATAAAGCAAATGGTAACCATAAAAAGTCAGGAGTGGCAATACTAAGCTCAGATAAAATAGACGTTAAGGCAGAATAAACAATAAAAGACAAGGAAGGATATTACATGATGATTAAAGGGACAATCCACCCAGAAGACATGACCTTAATAAATATCTACACACCCAATGACAGGGCCCCAAAACACATAAAACAAACTCTAACAGCACTGAAAAGAGAAATAGACACTTCCACAATAATAGTAGCAGACTTTAATTCATCACTCTCAATAAAGGATAGAACATCTAGAAAGAAACTCAAAAGAGATACAAAAGATTTAAAGGCCAAAATCAAACAACTGGACCTCACAGACATATATAGAACACTTCACCCAACAGCATCAGAGTTACATTCTTCTCCAACATACATGGAACATTCTCCAGAATAGATCATATGTTAGGCCACAAAGCAACCTTCAATAAAATCCAAAACACTGAAATAGTACAAAGCATTCTCTCTGATCACAATGCCAGAGAGGTAGAAATCAAAAACAGGAAAAGCAAGGATAAGAATCAAATACATGTAAACTGAATAACACCTTGCTTTAAAACAACTAGGTAATAGGAGAAATTAAAGAGGGAATAAAAAAATTCCTAGAATCAAATAAGAATGAAAACACATCACATTAATACCTTTGGGACACAGCAAAGGCAGTGCTCAGAGGTCAATTTATAGCAATAAACACACACATCAAAAAAGAACAGGTCAGCATCGAAACATTAGCCCTACAACTTGAACAAACAGAGAATTGCAAAAGAAACCAACGGCCACCAGAAGAAAGGAAAAATAAAGATTAGAGCAGAAATAAATGAAATAGAGAATGGAAAAACAATAGAAAGAATCAAGCAGACCAAAAACTGGTTCTTTGAAAAGATCAGCAAAACTGGCAAACTGACAAAAGTAAAACAGAAGAGGAAGAAAATAATCCAAATATGAAATGATATGGGGGACATTACAATTGACCCAGCTGAAATAAAAAGGCTCATAACAGAATACTACAAAAAATTGTACTCCAAGAAATTTGAGAACCTAGAGGAAATGGACAAATTTCTAGAAACACACTACCTATCTAAACTAACACAAACTGAGATAGAAAACATGAATAGGCCCATATCAAGAGAACAGATTGAAGAGGTAATTTAAAAAAAACTCCCAAAAAAGCCCTGGCCCATACAGCTTCACTGGAGAATTCTACCAAACATTCAGAGAAGAGCTCACAGCAGTACTACTCAAACTATTTCAGAGACAGAAAAGGAGGGAATACTCCCGAATTCACTCTATAAAGCCAGCATAACCCCGATAACAAAGCCAGGCAAAGACCACAAAAAAAAAAAAAAAAAGAAAATTACAGACCAATATCTCTCACGAATATAGAAGTGAAAATTCTTAACAAAATTCTAGCCAATAGAATTCGGCATCATATTAAAAACAAAATCACGACCAAGTGGGATTCATACCAGGTATGCAAGGATAGTTCGACACTAGAAAATCAATCAACATAATCCACCACATAAATAAAATGAAAAGAAAGAATCACATGATCATCTCAATTGATGCACAGAAGGCATTTGATAAAGTTCAACACCCATTCCTGATAAAAACTCTCAGCAAAATAGCAATAGAAGGGAGATTCCTCAACATAATAAACAGCATTATACAAAACCAGCAGCTGATATCATTCTCAGTGGGCAGAGGTTGAAAGCATGCCTCCTGAGAATGGAAACAAGACAAGGATGCCCTTTATCACCATTCCGATTTAACACTGTGCTGGAAGTCCTAACTAGAGCAATAAAGCACTTATAATCACATCTAAAAAAAAAAAAACCTTAGGAATAAATCTGACTAGGGATGTAAAAGGCCTATACAAAGAAAACAAAACACTACTGCAAGAAACCAAGAAAGACCTACATAAATGGAAAAACATACCATGTTCATGGATAGGAAGACTCAACATTTTGAAAATGTCAATTCTACCCAAAGCGATCTACAGATATAATGCAATCCCAATCCAGATACCAACAGCATTCTTTAATAAGACGGAAAAACTATTCACTAACTTTACATGGAAAGGAAAGAGGCCCTGGATAAGTAAAACATTATCGAAAAAGAAGAACAAAGTAGGAGGCCTCACACCTGATCTCCGAACCTACTATACAACCGCAGTAGTCAAAACAGCCTGGCACTGTTACAACGACAGACACATAGACCAATGAAACAGAATCGAGAACCCAGACGTAAATCCATCCACCTATAGTCAGCTGATCATTAACAAAGGACCAAAGTCCATTAAATGGGGAAATGACAGTCTTTTTAACAGATAGTGCTGGCGAAACTGGATGTCCATCTGTAAAAAAATGAAACAAGACCTATAACTCACATTGTGCACAAAAACTAACTCAAAATGGATCAAAAACCTACATATAAAACCTAGAACAATAAAGGTCGTGGAAGAAAAAATAAGGACAATGCTAGGGGCCCTAATATATGGCATAAATAGGATACATACCATAACTAACAATGCACAAGCACCCAAAGATAACCTATGTAACTGGGACCTCCTAAAAATTAAGCATTTATGCTCATCAAGACTTCACCAAAAGAGTAAAAAGAGAACCTATTGACTTAGAAAAAAATTTTGCCTACAACATATGTGGCAAGGGTTTAATCTCTGAAATCTACAAGATACTGCAACACCTCAACAACAAAAAGACAAATAATCCAATTAAAAAATGGGCAAAAGACTTGAACAGGCACTTCACCAAAGATGACATTTAGGCGGCTAACATACACATGAGGAAATGCTTGCAATCATTAGCCATTAGAGAAATGCAAATCAAAACTACATTGAGACCACCTCACCCTGACATTGCTGGCATTAATCAAAAAAAGAGAAAACAACAAGTACTGGAGAGGTTGCGGGAGACTGGGAGGAATGTAAAATGGTACAACCATTTTGGAAAATGATATGGTGTGTCCTTAAAAAGCTACAAATAGAAATATCATATGATCCAGCAATCCCACTCCTAGTAATATACCCTAGAGAAATAAAAGCTGTCACACAAATAGACATATGCACACCCATGTTCACTGCAGCATTATTAACAATAGTAAAAAGATGGAAACAACCTAAGCACCCATCAACAGATGAATGGATAAACAAATTATGACACATACACACAACAGAACACTATGCAACTATAAAGAACAATGATGAATCCGTGAAATATAGATGAATCTGGAGGGCATTTTCCTGAGTGAAATAAGTCAATCACAAAAGGGCAAATACTGTACGAGGCCACTATTATAAAAACTCAAGAAAAGTTTACACACAGAAACAATCTTTGATGGTTGAGAGAGGGGAGGGTTAAGGAGCGGAAATCATTAACAAAATAGTATACAAGTGTTAACTTTGGTGAAGAGAAGGACAGTGCACAATGTAGGGAAAGTCAGCACATCTTTACCAAGGCAAAGTCATAGAAGCTTCACAGACACATCCAAACACCCTGAGGGACTGAGTTACTAGGGCAGAGGTCTGGGACCATGGTCACAGGGATCATCTAGGCCAAATGGCACAATGAAGTTAAATGTATTAAAGATAGATCTACTGGTCCCATCCTGTCCGGAGCAAAGTAGAATGAAGAAAACCAAAGACACAAGGGAGATACTAGTCCAAAGGACTAATGGACCACAAGTACCACAGCCTCCACCATCCTGAGCCCAGAAGAACTAGATGGTGTCCAGCTACCACCACCAACCATTCTGACAGGGATCATAATAGAGGGTCCTGGACAGACCGGGAGAAAAGTGTAGAACAAAATTCAAATTCATGGGGGAAAAAAAAAAAAAAAAATCAGACTTACTGATATGACGGAGACTAGAAGAACCCTTGAGAATATGGACCCCAGAAACCCTTTTAACTCAGAACTGAAGACACTCCAGAAGTTCACCCTTCAGCCAAAGATTAGAAAGGTCTATAAAACAAATAATAACAAACGTGAGGAACATGCTTCTTAGTTCAATCATGTATATGAGACCAAATGGCAACACCTGCCCAAAAGAAATGACGAGAAGGCAGGAAGGGACAGGAAAAATGGATGGATGGAAACAGGAGATTGGGATGTGGAAGGGAAAGGTGTTGACACGCTGCAGGGATTACAACCAATGTTACAAAACAATTTGTGCATAAATTGTTGAAAGAGAAACTAATCGGCTCTATAAAGTTTCACCTAAAGCGCGTACAAAAAAAAAAAGTCAGATTAATAGTTGCCCAGACAGCAGATTGAGAAAATCAATTAATTTGTCAGTTATATATTCCTTTAATCAAAGTCTTTATTATGAGGAATACAGGAGCTATTCAATACAATGTACTAAAATAGATTTACAATAAATCCTCCCATTCTGCCAACTATTGAAAACATATATATATAATTGTTATATGTATACCACTTTGAAAGTCAATAAAATTATGAAAAATATTTTCACAGACCTTCTTTCTTAGCCACAGATTATTTTTTACCTTAACTAATATGTTAGCTGTACGTTTTATGTAGATGTCTTTTATTCCTAGTTTGCTGAGAGTTTTTATCATGAATAAATGTTGAATTTTGTCAAAATCATTTTTTGCACTGATTGATAAGATCCTGTACAGGCATACCTCATTTTATTGTGGTTTACTTCATTGTGCTTTGCAGATATTGCGTATTTTATAAATTGAAGATTTGTGGCAATTCTGCGTTGCCCAAGTCTATTGGTGCCATTTCTCCAACAGCATGTGCTCACTTCACGCCTCTGTGTCACATTTTGGTAATTCTTGCAATATTTCAAATTTTTCCGTATTACTATATCTGTTATGGTAATCTGTGATTAGTGATCTTTGATGTTACTATTGTAATTGTTTTTGGGCGTTACAAACTGTGCCCATATAAGATGGCGAACTTAATCGATAAATGTTGTGTGTGTTGTGACTGCTCCACCGATCAGCTGTTTCCCCATCTCTCTCCCTCTCCTCGGGCCTCCCTATTCCCTGAGACAGGATAGTATTGAAATCAGGCCAATTACTAACTCACCCATCCCGCCCCCCACACACACAACGGCCTCTAAGTGTTCAAGTGAAAGGAAGAGTCGCGCATCTCTCACTTTTAATTGAAAGCTAGAAATGATTAAGCTTAGTGAGGAAGACACATTGAAAGCCAAGATAGGTCGAAAGCTAGGCCTCTTGCGCCAAACAGTTAGCCAAGTTGTGAATGCAAAGGAAAAGTTCTTGAAGGAATTAAAAGTGCTACTCCAGCGAACACACGAATGATAAGAAAGCGAAACAGCCTTACTGGCTGACAGAGGTGAGGAAGCTGCAGAAATAAAATCTGAAGTTAGCAGAGGTTGGTTCATGAGGTTTAAGGAGAGACACCATCTCCATAACATCAAAGTGCAAGCTGAAGCAGCAACTGCTGATGTAGAAGCTGTAGCCAGATATCCAGAAGATCTAGCTAATTGATGAAGGTAGCTACACTAAACAACAGAATTTCAAGGTAGCTGAAACAGCCGTATATTGGAGGAAGATGCCATCCAGGATTTTATAGCTAGAGAGAAGTCACTGCCTGGCTTCAAAGTTTCAAAGGACAGGCCAACTCTTGTTAGGGGCTAATGCAGCTGGTGACTTTAAGTTGAAACCAATGCTCATTTACCATTCCCAAAATCATACGGCACTTTAGAATTATGCTAAATCTATTCTGCCTGTGCTCTATAAATGGAACAGTACAGCCTGGATGACAGCACATCTGTTAACAACATGGTTTACTAAAAATTTAAGCCCACCATTGAGTGCTCAGATAAAAATATTCCTTTCAAAATATTACTGCTCATTTACAGTCCACCTGGTCACCCAAGAGCTCTGATGGAGATGCACAAGGAGATTAATGTTGTTTTCATGCCTGCTAACACAACATCTGCTCTGCAGCTCATGGATCAAGGAGTAATTTTGACTTTCAAGTCCTATTATTTAAGAAATACATTTCATAAGGCCATAGGTGCCATAGACAGTGATTCCTCTGATGGATTTGGGCAAAGTAAATTGAAAACCTTCTGGAAAGGATTCACCATTCTGGATGCCATTAAGAACACTCGTGATTAATGGGAGGAGGTCCAAGTATCAACATTAACAGGAGTTTGGAAGAAGACTCCAGTGGAGGAAGTAACTGCAGATATGGTGGAAAGAGTAAGAGAACCAGAATTAGAAGTGGAGTCTGAAGATGTAACTGAATTGCTGTAATCTCATGATAAAACTTTAATGGATGAAGAGATGTTTCTTATCGAAGAGCAAAGAAAGTGGTTTCTTGAGATGGGATCTACTCCTGGTGAAGATGCTGTGAACACTGTTGAAATGACAACAAAGCATTTAGAATATTACATAAATTTAGCTGATAAAGCAGAGGCAGGGTTTCAGAGGATTTACTCCAATTTTGAAAGAAGCTCTATGGTAGGTAAAATGCTATCAAACAGCATTGCATGCTACAGAGAAATCTTTTATGAAAGGAAGAGTCGATCAATGCATCAAATTCCATCACTGTGCTGTTTTAAGAAATTGCCATAGCCACTCTACCCTGCAGCAACCACCACTTTGATCAGTCAGCAGCCATCAACATGGAGCGAAAATCCTTCACAAGCAAAAAGATTACGACTCACTGAAGGCTCAGAAGATGGTTAGCGTGTTTAGAAATAAAGTATTTTTTAACTGAGGTATGTGCGTTTTTTTTTGTAAAACATAATGCTACTGCACTTAATAGACTACAGTACAGTGTAAACATAACTTTTATATGCAATGGGAAACCAAAAAATTCATGTAACTCACTTTACCGAACCCGCAATATCGCTGAGGTATGCCTATAGTTTTTCTTCTTTTTGCATTCCTAGGCTAAACCAATGACAGGTCACGGTACCTCATTCTTTTTTATAGATTGATTTTAATAAATAGTTTTATTTTAAAATGATTATTAAAAAAATTAAGTCTACAGTTCAGTGATTTTTAGTATATTTACAAGGTTTTGCAAACTACATCACTACTTGCAGAACATTTTCATCACCTCCCCCCAAAAGACCTATACCTATTAGAAAACTTCCCATTAATCCCTCCTCACAATCCCTAGCAACCACTAATTTACTTTTTGTCTCTACAGAATTAATTATTCTGGACATATCATATAAATAGAATTATACATGAGGTCTATTGTGTCCGCCTTTCTTCACTTAGCATGATGTTTTTAAGGTTCACCCATACTGTATCATTACCAGCATTCATTCCTTTTTATAGCTGAATAATATTACATGGAGAACATTTTGTGTATTTATTCACAAGCTGATGTGCATTTGGGTTGTTTCCACTTTTCACCAATTTTGAATAACGCTGCTGTGCATTTGTGTGTAAGTTTTTATATGAACACGTTTTTAATCCTCTTTCCACCTAGGGGTGGAATTGCTAGGCCCTGTGGTGGCACAGTGGTTAAGAGCTCAGCTGCTAACCAAAAAGTCAGCAGTTCGAATCCACCAGCCGCTCCTTAGAAACACTGTGGGGCAGGTCTACTCTGTTCTATAGGGTCACTATGTGTCAGCATCGACTCAATGGCAGTGGTTTTTTGTTTTTTTTTTTAAATGGTAACTATAGGGTTGCTATGAGTTGGAACTGACTCAACAGCAATGGTTTTTGGTTTTGGGAAGGTATGGTAACTAGATGTTTACCTTTTTGAGGAACTGCAAAATGTTTTCCAAAGTAGCTGCACAATTTTACTTTCCCATCAGCTATGTATGAGGATTCCAATTTCTTTATATCCTCACAAACGCTTGTAACTGTTGTCTTTTCTATTATATCCAGCCTAGGCAGTATGAGGAGTCTCTGGGTAGTGCAAACAGCTAATGTTCTTGGTTACTAATCAAAAGGTTGCAGGTTTGTGTCACCCAGAGGGATCTCGGAAGAAAGGCCTGGTGATCTACTTCCAAAAAATCAGCCACTGAAAACCCTATAAAGCACAGTTTTACTTTGACACATGTGGGGTAGCCATGACTCAGAGTCAATTCAGTGGCAACTGGTTTTGGTATATATTTATATAATTATTTTCCTTTTTTTTCTGATAATAGCCATCCTAGTGTGTATAAAGTGGTATCTCATTATGGTCTCCATTTGCATTTTCCTGATGGCTAATGACATCGAGCATCTTTTCACATGCTTATAGCCATTGGTATATCTTCTTTGGAAAGGGTCTATATTAGTTCTTACATTTAGGTCATTGATTCATTTTAATTTTCCTATATGGTTTGAGGTTCAACTTCATTCGTTTGCATGCGGAGATTTAGTTCTTCCAGCACCATTCACTGAAGAGACTATTCTTTTCCCAATGAATGGACATGACACCCTTCTTGAAAATTAATTAACCATAGATGTATGGGTTTATTTCTGGACTCTCAGTTCTATTCCAGTGATCCATGTGGTCTATTCTTTAAACAGTACCAGACTGTTTTGATTACTGTAGCTTTATAGTAATTGGGATTGACTTTTTCATTTATGGAAAAAAAAAAGCCTGTTGGAATTTTGATAGACATTGCATTGAATCTATAGATTACTTTGGATAGTACTGATCTCCTAACAATATTAAGCTGTCCAATCCATGGACATGAGATGTCTTTCCATTTATTTTGGCCTATTTTGACTTCTTTCAGCAAAGTTTTGCCCTTTAGTGAACTTTTTATTTCAGTTACTGTACTTTTCAACTCCAGAATTTCTATTTGCTGCTGCTACTTCTCCTTTCTTTAATAAATTCTACCTTTTATTTTTCTATTTTGTAAGACATTATTCTCTTGCTTCCTTTTAGTTCTTCAGATATGGTTTCCTTAGTTTTCTGAACATATTTACTACATTGTTATTGTTAGGCACCATTGAGTTGGTTCAGACTCATAGTGACCCTACGTACAACGAACAAAACACTGCCCAGTCCTGTGCCGTCCTCACAATTGTTGCTGTGTTTGAGCCCACTGTTGTAGGTACTATGTCAGTTCATCTTGTTGAGGGTCTTCCTCTTTTTCGTTGACACTCCACTCCACCCAGCATGATGTCCTTCTCAGGGACTGGTCACTTCTGATAACATGTCCAAAGTATGTGAGATGAAGTCTCGCCATGCTTACTTCTAAGGGGCGTGCTGGCTGTACTTCTTCCGAGACAGATTTGTTCATTCTTCTGGCAGTCCATGGTATATTCAATATTCTTCGCCAACACCATAATTCAAAGGCATCGGTTCTTCTTCAGTCTTCCTTATTCATCGTCCAGCTTTCGCATGCATATGAGGTGATTAAAAACACCATGGCCTGGGTCAGGTGCACCTTAGTCCTCTAAGTGACATCTTTGCTTTTTAACACTTTTTTAAAGAGATCTTTTACACCAGATTTGTCCATGTGTTTTCTTGACTGATGCTTCCATGGGGATTGATTGTGGAGCAAAGTAAAATGAAATCCTTGACAATTTCAATCCTTTCTCTGTTTATCATGGTGTATTTTCTTGGTCCAGTTGTGCAGATTTTTGTTTTCTTTATGTTGAGGTGTAATCCATACTGAAGGCTGTAGTCTTTGCTCTTCAGTGTGCTTCAATGTCCTCTTCACTTTAAGCAAGCAAAGTTGTGTCATCTGCATATTGCAGGTTAATGAGTCTTCCTCCAATTCTGATGCCAACTTCTTCTTCATAAAGTTCAGCTTCTCTGATTATTTGCTCAGCATACATATTGAATAAGTATGGTGAAAAGATACAACCCAGACACACAACTTTCCTGATTTTAAACCACACAGTATCCCCTTGTTCTCTTTGAATGATTGCCTCTTGGTGTATGTACAGGTTCCGCATGACCAAATTAATTGTTCCAGAATTCCCATTCCTTACAATGTTATCCGTAACTTGTTTTAATCCACACAGTTGAATTCCTTTGCGTAGTCAATAAAACACAGGTAAACATCTTTCTAGTATTTTCTGCTTTTGGCCAAGATTCATCACACACCAGCAATGCTATCCCTCGTTCCACGTCCTCTTCTGAACCCAGTTTGAATTTTTGGCAGTTCCCTGTTGATGTCTGCTGCAACCACTTTTGAATTATCTTCAGCAAAATTTTACTTGCATGTGATATTAATGGTATTGTTCAATAATTTCCACATTCTGTTGGATCACCTTTCTTTAGAATGGGCACAAATATGATCTCTTCCAGTCGGCTGGTCAGGTAGCTGTCTTCCAAATTTCGTGGCATAGACAACTGAGCATTTCCAGCATTGCATCTGTTTGTTGAAACATCTCAGTTGGCATTCTGTCAATTCCAGGAATCTTGTTTTTTTTCCAATTCCTTCAGTGCAGCTTGGACTTTCTTCCTTCAGTATCATTGGTTCTTGATCATATGCTACCTCCTGAAATGGCTGAACATCGACTAATTCCTTTTGGTACAACGACTCTGTGTATTCCTTCCATCTTCTTTTGATGCTTCCTGCGTCATTCAATATTTTGCCCATTAAAAAAAACAAAAACCAAACCCATTGCCGTCGAGTTGATTCAGACTCATAGCGACCCTATTGCACAGAGTAGAACTTCCCCATAGAGTTGACCCATAGAACTACGCCTAGTGGATTTGAACTGCCGACCTTTTCGTTAGCCGTAGCACTTAACCACTATGCCACCAGGGCTTCTATTTTGCCCATAGAATCCTTCAATATTGCAAATCGAGGCTTGAATTTTTTCTTCAGTTTTTTCAGCTTGAGAAATGCCAACCAAAACCCTTATGGTTTTCTAACTCCAGGTCTTTGCACATTTCATTATAATTTACTCTGTCTTCTTGAGCTGTCCTTTAAATCCTCTGTTCAGCTCTTTTATGTGATCATTTCTTCAGTTCACTTTAACTGCTCTATGTTTAAGAGCAAGTTTCAAAGTCTCTTCCGACATCCATTTTGGTGTTTTCTTCCTTCCTATTTATTTAATAGCCTCTTGCTTTCTTCGTATGATGTGCTTGATGTCATCACACAACTCATCTAGTCTTTGGTCATTACTGTGCAGTGCGTCAAATCTATTCTTGAGATGGTCTCTAAATTCATGTGGGATATACTCAAGGTTGTACTTTGGCTCTCGTGGACTTGTTTTAATTTCTTTTTTCAGTTTCAACTTGAATTTGCATATGAGCAATTGATGGTCTGTTCCGCAGCTGGCCCCTGGCCTTGTTCTGACTGATGTTATCAAGCTTCTCCATTGTCTCTTTCCACAGATGTAGTCGGTATGATTCCTGTGTATTCCATCTGGCTAGGTCCATGTGAATAGTCGCTGTTTATGTTTAAAAAAGGTATTTGCAATGAATTAAGTCATTGGTCTTGCAAAATTCTATCGTAAGATCTCCAGTGTCATTTCTAAGGCTGTATTTTCCAAATACCAATTCTTTTTTGTTTCCAACTTTTTCATTCCAATCACCAGTAATTATCTATAGATCTTGACTGCATGTTCAATCAATTTCAGACTGCAGAAGTTGGTAAAAATCTTCAATTGCTTCATCTTTGGCATTAGTAATTGGTGCCTAAATTTGAGTATTACTCGTATTAACTGGTCTTCCTTGTAGGTATATGGATGTTATCTGATCACTGACAGCACTGTACATCAGGATAGATTTTGAAATGTTCTTTTTGATGATGAATGCAACACCACTTCTCTTCAATTTGTTATTCCTGGCATAAGAGACCATATGATTGTCCAATTCAAAATGGCCAATACCAGTCCATTTCAGCTCACTAATGCCTAGGATGGAGCCCTGGTGGCGTAGTAGTTAAGAGCTACAGCTGCTAACCAAAAGGTCAGCAGTTCGAATCTACCAGCTGCTCCTTGGAAACCGTATGTGGCAGTTCTACTCTGTCCTACAGGGTCGCTTAGAGTTGAAATTAACTTGACTGCAACTTTTTTTTTTTTTTTTAATGCCTAGGATATTGATGTTTATGCACTCCATTTCATTTTTGACGACTTCCAGTTTTCCTAGATTCGTACTTCATACATTCCATGTTCCAGTTATTAATGGATGTTTGCAGCTGTTTCTTCTCATTCTGAGTCATGCCACATCAGGAAATGCAAGTCTTGAAAGCTTTACTCCATCCACGTCATTAAGGTCAACTCTACTTTGAGGAGGCAGCTCTGCCCCAGTCATATTTTGAGAGTCCTGGTGGCACAGTGGTTAAGAGCTCGGCTGCTAACAAAAAGATTGGCAGTTGGAATCCACCAGTCGTTCCTTGGAAACCCTATGGGGCACTTCTACTCTTTTCTATAGTGTTGCTATGAGTCGGAATGAACTCGACGGCAACGGGTTCGGTTTGGTTTTTTTTGCCAACTTGAGGGGCTCACCTTCTGGCATTATATCAGACAATGTTCTGCCGCTATTCATAAGGTTTTCACTGGCCAATTTTTTTTAGAAGTAGATCGCCAGGTCCTTCTTCCTCATCTTAGAATGGAAGCTCCACTGAAACCTGTCTACCATGGATAACCCTGCTAGTATTAGAAATACTAGTGGCATAGCTTCCAGCATCAGAGCAACATGCAAGCCACCACATTATGACAAACCGATTGACGAGTGGTGGATATTTAAAAATATATTTAAAATAGCTGATTTAAAGTCTTTGTGTATTAAATAAATGCATTAAACCAACGTCTGGGACACCTCGGGGACAGTTTTCTATTGATTGCTCTTTCTCCCTATGTACGGGTCATACTTTCTTTACATATGTATTTTTTTTTTTTTGTTATTGAAAACTGCGCATGTGTATAAAACCATTTTATTGTGTTTTAGGTGAAAGTTTACAGTGCAAGTTAGTTTCTCATTCAAAAATTTACACACAAGTTGTTTTGTGACATTGGTTGCAATCCCTGCAAATGTGTCAGCACTCTTCCGCCTTTCCCTTTCCACCTCAGGGTCTCTGTGTCCATTCTTCCCGTTTTCCTGTCCCTTCCTGCCTTCTCATCTTTGCTTTTGAGCAGGTGTTGCCCATTTGGTCTCATATACTTGACTGAACTAAGAAACATGTTCCTCACGTGTGTTGTTTGTTTTATAGCCTGTCTAATCTTTGGCTGAAAGGTAGGCTTTGGGAGTGGCTTCCCTTTTGAGTTACGGAGTGTCCGAGGTCCATAGCCTCAGGGGTCCCTCCAGTCTCTGTCAGACCAGTAAGTCTGGTGTTTTTTGGTGAATTTGAATTTTGTTCTACATTTCTCTCTCGCTCTTTCTAGGACCCTCTACTGTGAACCCTGTCAGAGTGGTCGGAGGTGGGAGCCAGGCACCATCTGGTTCTTCTGGACTCAGGCCGGTGGAGGCCATCGTTCACGTGGCCCATTAGTTCTTTGCACTAATATTTTCCTTGTGTCCGCGGTTTTCTTCATTATCCTTTGCTCAGAATGTGATGGGACCAATAGCTGTATTTTAGATGGCAGCTCGCAAGCTTTTAAGACCCTAGGCGTTACTCACCAAAGTAGGATGGAGAACATTTTCTTTATAAACTGTGTTATGCCAATTGACCTAGATGTCCTCTGAGACAATGGTCCCCAGCCCTCAGCCCCAGTAACTCAGTCCTTCAAGGTGTTTGGGTGTGTCTAGGAAGCTTTTATGGCTTTACCTTGGTCAAGCTGTGCTGACTTTCCCTATATTGTGTACTGTCTTTCCCTTCACCAAAGTTAACACTGTCTACTATCTAGTTAGTGATTTCTCTTCCCCACCTCTTCCCTCCTTGATCACCATGAAAAAATTTTTTTTGTATGTGCGTGTGTGTGTGTGTAAAGCTTTTCTTGTTTTTTTTTTTTTTTTTTTTAATAATAGTGATCTCGTACAATATTTGTCCTTTTGTGACTGACTTATTTCCCTCAGCATAATGCCCTCCAGATTCATGCATGTTGTGAGACGGAAAACTGGACATTTTAAAGAATACAATGTGGCAACTCTGGAAATCAGATTTTTCCTCTCCTCAAGGTTTTGCTGTTGCTGTTTGTTGTTATTTGTTTAATGGCTTTTCTGAAATAATTCTGGAAAGTCTGTATTCTTTTTTGTGTGTAGTCATTTAAGTCTCATCCAGGTTAGCTTAGTGATCAGCTGTCTTAGTCATCTAGTGCTGCTATAAAAGAAACAGCACAAGTGGATGGCTTTAACAAAGAGAAATTTATTTTCTCACAGTCTAGCAGGCTAGAAGTCAAAATTCAGGGTGTCAACTCCAGGGGAAGGCTTTCTCTGTCAGCTCTGGAGGAAGGTCCGTGTCATCAATCTTCCCTTGGTTTGGGAACATCTCAGCGCAGGAACATCAGGTCCAACGGACGCGCTCTGCTCCTGGTGATGCTTTCTTAGTGGTATGAGGTCCCCGTGTCTCTCTGCTTGCTTCTCTCTTTTATATCTCAAAAGAGATTGGCTTAAGACACTATCTAATCTTGTAGATCTCATCAATATAACTGCCACCAATCCATCTCATTACATCGTAGTGATAGGATTTACAACACGTAGGGAAATCACATAAGATGACAAAATGGTAGACAATCGTACAATACGGGGAATCATGACCCAGCCAAGTCGACAGATGGTCTTGGGGGACACAATTCAATCCATGACATCAGCTAATAGTTGGACTGAGATTTCCTTAAATATGTTGAACCAGTAAGTCTCCCTTTCTTTGCTGAGGGTTTCTGTGTTTGTGTGTTGTGAGATACCTTCAACCCTCTACCAGGCAGGTAACAACTCAGCTTTATTCTTCACTTCCTGCTTGTGCAGAGCCTCAAGGTCAACCAGAGATGAGAGCTTAGGACCTTCTGAAGTCTTTCCTCAGTATGATCACATCCTTGGTCATATAGTCCTATGCATGTGAGTAGCCCACTAGATTCCCAGGTATATGTCTGATCTTTTCTAACCCCCTATGGACATCTCATTTCCCAGCTTTTCCTTTTAAGCTTTTTGGTTAGCTTACTTTGCCCCAACTGTCATCCACTATCTCAGGCAGCCGTGAAGTTAAACAGCTGTTGGTGAGCTCCAAGTCAGGTCAAATAAAGATAGTCTCGCAAATGGGGTCTTCCAGGGAATGAGCATACAGGTTAATAATGACAATTTTCTAAGAATGTGCTCCAACCTCATTTTGCCTCTTCCAGTGACTGCCAGGTTGCTGGCTTTCACCATGATAGCAGGCTGTTGGGTTTTAAGGCTCCTTGAACCTGAAGAGAGAAGGATGGAAATAGGGCAAGTTGACATGCCACAAAGCTCGCTGTTCTGAGATTCAGCTCCTTTTCTTGAATAAATGCTTCCTAGAATGTTGTAAGTCTTTGATTAATTTTCAGAGTTTTGAGAAAGTTGATTCTCACAATTTTGCCCGTTTTCTCATTGATTTTGAGAAGAGAATTTTTGGAGGTCCTTTACTCTGCTATTTTCTCTGATTTCACCCAATTTGCTAATCTGTTGAGGGTATTTTCACCATGTTCACGAGGGATATTAGTCTGTAGTTTCCATTTTTTGTGCCATCTTTTTCTAGTTTTGGTAACAGGATAATGCTGGGCTCATAAAATGATTTGGAAGGGTACCATCTTCTTCTATTTTCTGGAAGAGATCATGTAGGACTGGTATTATTTCTTTAAATATTTGGAAATATTTGCCAATAAAATCATCTGGGACTGAAGTTTTTTTCTTCTGAAGGTTTTTAACCATGGATTCAATTTCTTTAATAGATACAGGGCTTTTCAGTTTATCTACTTCCATCTTGGGTCAGTTTTGGTAGTTTGTGGGTTTTGAGGAATTTGTCCATTTCATCTAAGTTGTCAAAATTATGTGTGTAGTTTTTCACAGTATTCCTATACTATCCTTTAAATGTCTACAGGGTATGTAGTAATATCACCCATTATTCTTGATATTTCATTTTTTCTATTTGCCGTGTTTATTTTCCTCTTCTTTTTCTAGCTTCTTAATGTAGAAGCTTAGATTATTAATTTTGGACCTTTCTTCTTTTCTAATATAAGCATTTAATGATATAAATTTCCCTCTGAGCACTGCATTAGCTTCAGTATACAAATTTTGGTATGTTGTATTTTTCATTTCATATAGTTCAAAATATTTTATAATTTTCCTTGAGACTTCCTGTTTGACCTATGGGTGATTTAAAAGTATGTTGCTTAATTTCCAAGTATTTGGAATTTTTTCTGTTATCTGTTATTGACTTCTAGTTTGTTAATTCTATGATGGTCAGAGAAAATACTTAGTATGATTTCATATTTAAAAAAAAAACTTAGAGTTTGTTTTATAACCTAGGATATGGTCTATTTTGGTAAATGTTGCATGTGTACTTGAAAAGAATGTTTATTCTGCTATTGTTAGATGGAGTGCTTTGTAATGTTAACTCAGTACAACTGGTTGATAATGTTGTTCAAGTCTTCTATATCTCTATTGGTTTTCTGTCTACCAGTTCTAACTATTACTGAGATTTTTTACTGAGGAGTGTTGAAGTCTTCAACTATAATTGTAGCTTTGTCTGTTACTCTCTTCAGATTTGTCTGTTTTTACTTCATTTATTTTGAAGCTGTTTTAGGTGTATACAAATTTAGGATTATGATCTCTTCTTGGTGAACTGAACTTTCGTCATTTTGTAATTTCTCCTTTATCCCTAATAATTTTCTTTGCTCTGAATTCTACATTGTCTGATATTAATATAGCTACTCCAGACAGTCTGATGGCATTTCAAATTCTAGTCTTCCTCAGTCTGCCTCCTACTATTTGTTTTTCACAGTCCTCAAAGAGCTGCTCCATCCATTTGGTCTACGTTTTATATATTTATTAATGGAAGGGACAGTATGGAGTGTGCTTACTCCATTTTACCTGGAATTGAAACCCCAGACTATTTTTGAAAAGTTAATTTTAGCTTTTTAAATCTTAATTGGCATCAGTAATACACGTTTAAAAGTCAAACAGAAAAAAAAAAGTCAAACAGTATTACAATACTCTTAACGAAAAACAGAACTTTTTCCACGCCATCTCCAATTCCCATTTGTCAGAAGCAATTACTTTGAAATATTTTAGGTAGTTCTTCTGATTATTTACCTCCTTATTTCTAAATAACATTTATATAACTACTACTTCTTTTTCAACTTTAGAAAGTATGTATTGATTCCATCCTATGGAAGATGTTTATTTTTCTTATTCCACTGATACTTCATCATTCCCTTAATCCTCATAACACAGTTATACCACAGTCTTTCCGTAACTGAATATTCAGTGGAATACCTTTTACAGCTGAGCCATGTAGTGTACTATGCTTAAATTTTCTTTCTTGTACAAGGTCCCCTCCCCACTCCCAGAGTTAATAACTGTCTCTCTCTCTCTTTTTCCATTTGCTTAATTTTCTATCATTAACTCCTCCCCCAACTTTGCTAAAGTATAAAAATTCCTCTTAATATAGTTAAACCCTCCATCCTCTGGAACCAATCTGAACTAACAACTCTCTAGGCCTTCTGCATAGCTTTCATCTCAGAACTTCCCTTCCCAATTGTTTTGGAAAATCTCTTTACCTCTTCTGGTTTGGAACCCCAGTTTCCTGCATCCTTGATATTTCTCTTTCCTAATTTACTCTTATTTTGATGAGAAAATTAGCATCTTGAAAAAGTGTGCATTAGAAGCAAATGTTTTAAGTCCTTGCATACTGAAAGGCTTTATTCTGTTATATAGTTTAATTGATAGTTTGGCTTGTAGAGAACTCAGATTGCAAGTCAAAAATTTCCCTCAAAATTTGAAGACAATTCTCAATTATCTTCTAGCTTCCACGGTTGCTTTTGAGAAGTCTGATGTCATTCTGATTCCCTATGTTTTGTATGAGACCTATTTTTCTCTCTGGAAGATTTTAAGACCTCTTCTGTATTCCAGGTATCATGAAACTGTACAGTGAGGTGTCTTGTAGCTTTCCCCCCTTTACCTGTGCCTGGGTGAGCCCTTTCAATCAGGAAATTATGATTCAATTCTGAAAATATTTGATTTGGGAAATTTCAATTTTGTCTTCCAAACCCAATTCTGTATTTAAAAATAATGTTAATTTCTAAGAGATTTTTCCTATTCTCTGTTCTTGTTTCATAGAGGCAATATCTTACTTCTCTGTAGCTATTATTGATAACTTTTAAAAAACTTTTCTATACCAGGAGTTGGCAAACTACAGCTCACAGGGCAAATCCAGCCAGTATCTTGTTTTCATATGGCCTATAAGGTAGAAATAGTACTTACATTTTTAAAGCATTAAAGAAAAAACAGAGATGGCAATTGGCCTGCCAAGTTTAAAATATATACTGGCTGGCCCTTTACAGAAAAAGTTTTCCAATCCCTGTTGTATTCTACTGCATTGTTTCTGTTTCCTTGGAGCCCTCCCACCCCTTCTTGTTTTGTTTATATCGTTTTATTATTAAGTCTCTGTCTCTCATGTTAGAGACTTTCTTTGTCTATCTGGTAGAGATGCTTTGCACTCATTTAAGAGTAAGCCACTAAAATGCTGACTGACAGCTCTGTATGTACGGGTGGGGCACAAAACCTGTAGGCTTCAATGTAGGGTAATCTGGTGGGAACAAGGCAACTTTATTACTACTTGTAGGCCGTTACTCTTGGGGTGGTCAGTTTCTCTAGAGAGGAATACTATACTTTCCAGCCTTGGAAATAATAAGACTGATTGTCAGCCTACTCAGAGCTGAGGGAAAAAAAAGGGGATGGGGGTCCTCACATTCAGTATGTAGACTTTTCTTAATCCCCATCCTTAACACATCCTTAGCTGTGACTGGTATGGAAGAATACAGAGCCTCTCTGGTTTATCCTCTCTAGAGGGTAGGCCTGGGTGGGGAGGGAGCTTCTAACAGCTGAAACTAACTTGCAACAAATCCTCCTTTTTTAAAGGAGGTTGACACTTACCTTCACTGACACTTTTAGAGTGCCCTCAAGTCCTAAAATCTTCCAGGCATGAATCTGAGGTTCTTGTTGCTTTTACCACTACAGATTTAAATATCAGCTTTCTCTTGCCTGCTAAGTCATTCTGCTTTCTAGCTTTAAAAAATTTGTTGACATCTTGTTTCCTATTGTCTCCTTTCTCATTCTTTTTAACTTTATAGGTTTGATATTTTTATTCCTTTACTGCCATAGGATTTTGAGAGGGGGTAGAGATCAACATAAATGTTAGATTTTTTCACAGAGACTTTAAAAATCTAAATTTTATATGATATCCTTTTTTCATATTATATCAAAGTAATGTGTAGGTTCCAAGGCATCTGTTTATAAAATTGGGCAGGGTAGGAAGTAGATGGATACTGCTAACATTACACAACAGTGTTGAAAAGCAATGGAGTCAGGGTCCCACTCTATTTTGGTTCCACTTTGGTTATGTTTAAAGTGGCCTATGGCAGAAGAACATTTCAGCTAACAAAACACTTCAGAGAAAAAGGTTTCACCTTCTCTTTTTTTCCATTGTTTTCATACTGCCTTGCTCATATAAATTATGTCCACCTGAGACAAAGATTATACTTTTAGTAAAGCACACCAGTTAGGAAATTCATAGTGCAGTTTGTAACCTGGTCACAAAACCATCTGGTATATTCCCGAAGGCTGTTATTACATTTCATAGGCTTATATTACTTCAAATACTCTTAGCAGTCCAATATGGCCTTGGAAAAAAAAGATAAAAATTTTTAAAACTCTATTTGTTTCTCACTTTAGACCTTTTAGATATATTCCTTATAAGAGCGACTCAGAGTATAATCAGCTTTTCTGACAATCAACCCATATTATGAGTTTTACCAAACGATGTAAAATATTTGATTTTTAAGAAGATATGTTCTTTCATAACAAGTTCCTGCATGTTGATATTGTTTCCCTGAAAATCAGTAAAATGACAGCTGGGCTCTCCATTTCTTTTTTAATTAATAAAATATTAAAAGCATAGTATTACATGTCAATATAACAAACACATAGCTTTATTAAATTCTAGACAAGCATGTTTTGAAGCTCTCTGGGCAATGTGGGATACTGAAAAAAAGCACTAAATTTGGCATTTTCACTAGTTGTACAAGCATTTAATTGAGCACCTATGTTCCAAGCACTGTTGGTTGTTGAGAATGCAAAAATGCATAATCCATGTTTAGAGAGGGAGACAGATGTACAAACAGATTATTATGATACAATGAGATATTAATGTATTACATGTTATGGGTTTACTAAGGAGGAAGTAAATAACTCTAGATAGAGAAATAAATAAAGTCCTCAAAAAGGACATGATCTTCACTAGGCTTTGATTGGTAAATTTGCCAAATGAAGTGTAAGGGAACATATGTGCAAAAGCAGAGGGTAATGAAAGGATATGGTATGTTTAAAGGATGGTGAGAAATGTAGTGGACAGAAGTTAGGATGTAAGGATGAAAACGCAGGTCTTGAGGATTTAGAATTAGGTGGGAAGGGAGCCCTGGTGGCGCAGTGGTTAAGAGCTCGGCTGCTAACCAAAAGGTTGGCAGTTCGAATCCACCAGCACCTCCTTGGAAACCCTATGAGGCAGTTATACTCTGTCCTATAGGGTCGCTATGAGTCAGAATCAGCTTGATGGCAATGGGTTTGGGATTTTTGGCAAGATGGGAAGGTCCATTTAGCAACTATGTGACCTTACACAAGTAATTTAATCTCTCTCAATCTGTTTTTTTTTTAATTAACATTATCAGGTAAAACATGGAGTACCAACATGCCTTGCTATTGGAAGAGATCAATGGAAAATTCAAATGAAATAATACATGTGAAAAAGGTTTATAAATGGCAAAGTAGGTTACAAATGTATCTTTTGCTTTGAATGTTTCTTAAATTTTAAGTCATGGCTTAAAGGAAAAAAATAAATAAACTGAGGTAAGAATATTTATTTCCTTGAAGCTGAGTACAGTGATTAAAAGTGAAGAATTTCAAATATATATTCAATCTTTCCTGAAGATTACTGGATGAATACTAAAATTAAAAACAAATAAACCGGTCAATCAGCAGAGAGAGACAATGTAAGCAGATGAAATGCTTGAAGAAAAATTTGCAATGTGACTTGATGCCAAGTAACAATGAGACTTCTAGGCAGAAAAGGGCAGTAGGGTATCAACAGATTAACCATAGAACTGAATCACTCAGTTTGAAGAAAAAGACTTGCAGAATAACACACTGAAATAAAGACCAACAGAAATGGGAATATAAGTGGGTGAAGTGTTCTGGGACTTAAATTCAGCCATTGCAGTTGCATGTCATCAGGTATATGCATATCTGAATTTAAATGCGATCTGGTCTGCTTCAGTGCAAATGGGCTAATTTGAGTACCCAAGATACTTGAGAAAAACCTAAATTCCAGGTTTGGTTAGGTCAGATTATGGTTAGCTGGGGATCTTCTGGCTGAACTGCAAATATGTCAAATGGTCATGTTTTTATGATTTACTTTCAACCTGTGCTGTTTTATTTGCATTATCTGAATCTCTCATAGTTTCACTGGGAAAAATTATTACAGTGTTAAACTAATTATAATTTCATAAATAGAGATTATATTAGTTTACACAAAATATAATTATAACGGTGTTTAAATAAAATGGATGTTGACGTCCTACAATACAAAATTATGGTATAAATGGTGATTGAGCACAAATCTTAATGGTACAGAATCCTTAGATAATGGGGTATTATAATTCAATTTTTGTTTTAGTTGGTGTTAAATCTTTAGTGCCATGACTATGGTTTGTTGTAACCTTTCTTTAATGATTTGCTAAAATGCTTTACTACCCATTTCTATTTTTTAAATAACTATTATTTTATATTTACTTTCTTTATAATTATTCAGTATTCTTCCATTTCAATGTTATCCATCAACAATGATCATTATACAGTAAAGTAAATGTAGAAGGCTTAAGATAGTGTGGAATGTACATTGTTATATAATCTTAGAAATGATATTAAAATGAATATGACTTTTTTTCATGTCATCTGTCTTCTTGACATAGAAGCAGAATAAGAAACTATGCAACCATAAGACCTCACTGGGCAGTATAACAGATTTGGTGTTTGTATTTTGTACAAGTAATTTAACAGCTACAAGGATTCCACTCAACTTCAGTGACTGCAAGTTCATTTTGCAAATAGAATACCTCCTCACACTGGCTGATATATCATTTTTGTTCCCTTTTTACCTATAAAATCATCATTTGGGTCTTGATGTTCACAAGACAGAACTTTTATGGTTTGGTGGTGAGCTTCCCTTAACAATCATTTACTGAGCATGTTTGTGCGCCATTTATTGTTTGACCCATCATAAAACTTCTTTAAGCCTTCACAAATTTGAAATTTTCTTTTGAGTCTGATTTATTCTATTTACTCTTTCCAACTTTCATTTGTGACATCTATCATTGAAAACATACCAGTTCTTAGCGTTCCAGTTAAGTAAAGTTTTACCAAATATATCATAAAGAGCAGAGTAGCAAGACTAGCTCCACATACAATACTGGTCACACATAATATTACAATAACATATTAATTTCACTCCACTTACCTGCCCAGGGCCTGGTTTAAGGCCCTGTATGCTTGAATTTCATACCACTGACGACCAGGTAAAAGACCTCTCAATTTTGAATGCTGGTCATTGTACTGACGCTTTAGCTCAACCTAATAATTTAAAAATATATAAAAAATATAGTAGATGATTAGTCTTAAAGTCCATATTAACTGCTAACATTTTGAATATCACTTTATTAGGGTAGATAGACAGCTGCTATTGAGTTGACTCTGACTCATGGCAACCTTATGTTCAACAAAACAAAATGTTGCCTAGTACTATGTCATCCTCACAATTGCTGGCACGTTCAAGTCCATTGTTGTGGCTATTGTGCCAATCCTTCTCAACAAGGGACACTCTTACCTTCACTAGACTTCTATTTCACCAAATATCCTCCAGCAATTGATCCTTCCTGATAATATGTCCAAAGCAAGTGAATCAGACAATGTTCTGCTGTGATTCGTAAGGTTTTTATTGGCTAATTTTCAGAAGCAGATAGACAGGCCTTTCTTCCTAATCTGCCTTAGTCTGGAAGTTCTGCTATAACCTGTCCACCATGGGTGATCCTGCTGGTATTTGAAATGTCAGTGGCACAGCTTCCAGCATCACAGCAACACACAAGTCACCACAGTATGACAAACTGACAGACACCAAAATCAAGCGGCAGTTTATTAGGATAGAGAGATTTTGTTTTTCAGTACTGAATTTTTTTCACCTCATTTAAAACATTTTTTAAAACTTCTTACATTTCCTAAATTCCCTCATGCATATTAAGTAATTAGCTGTGTGATGATTTCAATCAGTTATATTCAGATATAATTTACATACAAATTCCCAAATTTTTAGTGTGTAAATAGATGACTTTTGACAAATGTATAGTCACATCAACAACACCACAGTCATAAAACAGAACCTTTTCATTACCCCAGAAAGTTACCTCTTGTCCCTCTGCAGCCAGTCCCCTTCCCCCACTGCCAGCCTGGGCAACCACTGATCTGCTTTCTGTCACTATAGTTGTGCCTTTTCTAGAATTTCATGTAAATGTTATCATATAGTATATAATATCTTGTGCCTGTCTTCTTTCATTTACTATAATGTTTTTGAAATCTATCCATGGTCAGCCATTTCAGGAAGTAGCATGTGATCAAGAACCAAAGGTACTGAAGGAAAGGGTTCAAGTTGCACTGAAAGCACTGGTGAAAAACAAGTCTCCATGAATTGATGGAACACCAATTGAGATGTTTCAACAAACAGATGCAGCACTGGAAGCACTTATTTATCTAGGCCAAGAAATTTGGAGACAGCTACCTGGCTAACTGACTAGAAGAGATCCATATTTGTACCCATTCCCAAGAAAGGATATCCAACACAATGTGGAAACTATTGAACAATATCATTAATATCGCACATAAGTAAAATTTTGCTGAAGCTCATTCAAAAGCAGTTGCAGCAGACATCAACAGGGAACTGCCAGAAATTCAAGCCAGATTCAGAAGAGGATGCAGAACAAGGGATACCATAGGGATCCTGGCTAAAAGCAGAGAATACCAGAAAGATGTTTGCCTGTGTTTTATTGACTATGCAAAGGCATTCAACTGTGTGGATCGTAACAAGTTATGGATAACAGTACGATGAATGGGAAATCTAGAACACTTAATTGTGCTCATGTGGAACCTGTACTTAGACCAAGAGGCAGTTGTCTGAACAGAACAAGTGGATACTGTATGGTTTAAAGTCAAGAAAGGTGTGCGTCAGGGTTGTGTCCTTTCACCATACTTATTCAATACATATGCTGAGCAAATCATCTGAGAAGTTGGACTATTTGAAGAAGAACGTGGCACCAGGATTAGAGGAAGACTCATTAACAACCTGTGATATGCAGATGACACAATCTTGCTTGCTGAAAGTGAAGAGGACTTGAAGCACTTATTGATGATCAAAGACCACAGCCTTCAGTGTGGATTACACCTCCACATAAAGAAAACAAAAATCCTCACAACTGGACCAATAATCAACATCATGATAAATGGGGAAAATACTGAAGTTGTAAAGGATTTCATTTTACTTGGATCCACAATCAACATCCATGGACGCAGCAGTCAAAAATCAAATGACGCACTGCACTGGGCAAATGTGCTTCAAAAGATCTCTTAAAAGTGTTAAAAAGCAAAGACGCCACTTTAAGAACTAAGGTGTGCCAGACCCAAGCAACGGTGTTTTCAATCACCCACATGCATGCAAAAGCTGGACAATGAATAAGGAAGACCAAAGAAGAATTGATGCCTTTGAATTATGGTGTTGGTGAAGAATATTGAATACACCACTGGTTGTGAGAAGAACGAACAAATCTGCCTTGGAAGAAGCGCAGCCAGAATGTTCCTTAGGAGCAAGGATGGCGAGACTTTGTGTCACATACTTTGGACATGTTATCAGAAGTGATCAGTCCCTGGAGAAGGACATCATGCTTAGTAAAGTAGAGGGTCAGCAAAAAAGAGGAAGACTCTCAAGATGGATTGACACAGTGGCTGCTAACAATGGACTCAGGCCTAACAACGATTGTGAGGATGGCACAGGACTGGGTAATATTTTGTTCTGTTGTACACAGGGTCACTATGAGTCAGAACCAGCTCGATGACACCTAACAACAACAGAATAATCTTAAGTCTAGAGCTAATTTATCCCCACTACAAAGGTGGTACTCCTCTGATGACTGTATCCAATGTCCCATGTATTATAACATCTCTTTACTCTGGCTGGTGGGAACAGAAACGATTCCCAGCCCTTTGTGAACTCAAGGAGTTGTTCTGCCTACTCCTTTTCCTGGCCTTGGGTAGTTTCTTCTCATGCCTGGGCCAATCTGGACTTTTATCCCTGTGCAGCTCCATTCCCTCTGGCACTCTGCTCTGCAAATTCTAGCTGCTTTGGCCTCCCTGAATTCTTATCTCTGTCTCCTCAACTCAGTGAGACCTGTTTGGGTTTCCTCTCCCTGCACTGTAGCCTGATATCTGCCTCCAGGCAATAATCTGGTGCAAATGTAGGGGTCACTTTGTTTCCTTCCTCTCAAGGATCTCAGTCCTGTTCTATTAGTCAATGTCTGAAAACCACTGTTTCATAATTTCACCCAGTTTCCTAGTTCAAGTTTTATTTCATCAGACTAAGGAACACACTTTATAGCCTACAGGGTGCAGCAATGGGCCAAGAAATATCACATTAAATGGACATACCATGTTGCATACCACCCTCAGAGTAATGATCTGACAGAGAATTGGAATGGGCAATTGAAACATTTGTTATCTAAAACAGGGAAAGATAAAAGCATGAAGGGCTGGCTCACACGCCTTCATGAGTGTGTGCTCACACTCAACATGAGGGGAACAAAGGGAGGATCACCACTGGATAAATTCCTATGCTTCCCTGGGGGATCTGGGGAGAGGGGCTGTGGAGGATGCTGGTGCCACTGTACAGTTCTTCCCCACATCACCTAAAATTGCTTTTTTCCTGCTGGATGCTGTGGTTCCAGGACTAGGGATGCAGCTGCAGGTGCCAAAAGTAGGGGTGATCCCTAAGCAAGAGACTGTAACTATATCCCTGAACACGTATGTCAGAATTCCCAAGGACCTGAGGGGATGGACTGTATCTTCCCCTCATCTGGCAAAATTGGGGTTGACAGTGAATACTGCTGTACTGCCTAGTGAGCAAGATAGCCCACTAGTATTATACCTATGTAGCCCTACCCAACAGGAATCGGAGTGCACTGAAGCGGAAGCACTTGCTAGACCGGTCTTGCTACCAGCAATCTGGACTAGCATAGCAGCTGAATCTAATGTCCCTTCCCAAGGTGCAAAAGTCAGGGTAAAAATAAATGACAAATGGAAGGAAGGAGAAATAATAGCTGAAGGTAAAGGAATGAATTAAATGGGTTATGCAGTAGGGGGAACCTAACATTATGCTGTTACCTCAAGAGAGACTCAGAGCAAGGGAGTTAAATTTTATCGGAGGCCAGAAAAGGTAAAGACAAGACAAATTTTTGGAGAACCTGACCAAATCAGATGGACACCTGCAGCAGACGTGAATGGCTAGTATCTGAGTAACTTCACCCTTAGGACTCTTTTGCCCTACCGAAGGACTAATCGTTAATGACTGTTTTGGACTGGTAAAATGATTGGGAGAGGGAAGTTAATCTGTCAAGTCTGAAAGCGTCAATAGCTAGAAGAACTAAGGGGTGGCCTGTGGTATAATGAATTACTTCTAGCCATTGTCTTTGTAACTCAAACACAATGATTGACAGGGACTATGCAAATAAGGTATGTGGAACACGTGATGGCTGAGGTTATGTGTCAACTTGGCTGGGCCATGATTCTCAATATTGTATGGTTGTCTTCCATTTTATGTGTTGTGCATCCTGACCTCTACATGTTGATGAGGCAGGATTGGTGTGGGGTACAACCAGGGTCACAGCCTTGCAGGAGGGCATAACTCAAGTCCCACCCTTACTCAAGTTATGCCCTTCCCTGGGGTTTGGCCTGCATCTAAGACTTATGTGTGGATGACCTGCTGGGACTTTCCCTCTCTGCATCTGGATCCTGTGTCCGGTTCATGATCAACTGACCTCTAGTTCTTGGGACTTGGGCCACAGGTCTATCATTTGACCTGATTAGCCAGCTTCCGCAGCCTTGTGAGCCAGCAGCCTGTGGTCTGAACTGCTGGTTTGGGTTTGTCAGCCCCTACAGCCACGTGGGTTGGGAGATACCTACCACTGATCTACGGCTTTGGGACTTGCCAGCCTCCACAACCATGTGAGCCATTTCCTTTATACTGTTCATGGGTTCTGTGAGGCATTGCAGTGAATTATGGAACTCAGAGACGAGGGGGAGAGGAATAGTTGATGTTAGAGATGACGGAGTAGTACAGCAGTTTGGAAAAGTTGGACATTTGGGACATCTTTAACCTCTGCCTCATAGAAACCAGCTTTGTGCTGATCCTTATAAAAGTAATTATTTGTTTAGTTGGTTTAGACGGTAAATCTGGTCTTTGATACTCCCTTTATACTGAATTTTATTTTTTTAAAGTTTTATTATGGAAAATTTTATAGAAACACAAACAGAGAATATGTTTTAATGTACCTCCACTACCCAAATATCATCAATATTTTGCCAATCTTTTTAAATATCTACCCCTGCTCATGTATTCTTGTACGAATATATGTGTTAGGGAGAAGGAACACTGGAGCATTTTAAAGCAAATTGCATAGAGTGTCTTATAACATAGAACCATTCAAATTTTTTCAGCTATAAATTAGAGACATTCCATGTTATAAAGGATCTTATTAAATATTGGAAAAATTCCTTCGAGAACAGAGGTTCAAGCTCAAGTCCATTTTATTTATATTGATATAGAAAGATAACAAAATATATTAAATGAAAACAGCAAGCTGAAGAATAACGCTCATAGAATAATTTAAATCAGACTGTGGAATTTAAAAGGCCACAAAGCTCACTTAGACTCATATTGCACTAAGAGAGTGACTGAAGAATATTTTCAAAATGATCAAAATAGAGAATTAAAAACAACACAGAAACTCAATGAAACCAACAATCGGTTCTTTGAAAAGATCAACAAAATTGACAAGCCTTTAACTACATTGACTTTTAAAAAATGAGAGAGAGAGAGGACTCAAATTACTAAAATCAGACATGAGAGTGGGAACATCACCACTGCTTTTACTGAAATAAAAAGGATTATAAGAGAATAATATGAACAGTTGTACTCTAACCAACTGGACAACCTAGATAAAATGAACAAACTCCTAGAAACATTCAAACTACCAAAACTGACCCAAGAAGAAATAGAAAATCTAACTAGACCTATAATAAGTAAGAAGACTGAATCAGAAATTTTTAACAACTCCCCATAAAGACAAGCCTGGAACCATATGGCTTTACTGGTGAATTCTACCAAATATTTAAAGCGGAATTAACACCAATCCTTTTCAAACTCTTCCAAGAAATAGAAGAGGAGGAAAGGTTTCCTAATTCATTCTATGAGGCCTACATTAACTTGATACCAAAGCCAGACAAATATATGACAAAATAAATACACCAATATCCCTTATGTATACAGATGCAAAAATTGTCAACAAAATACTAGCAAACCAAATTCAGTAGCATATTAAAAGGGTTATACACTATGACCAGGTGGGATTTATCCCAGGAATGCAAGGGTAGTTCAACATATGAGAATCAATCAGTGTAATACACCATACTAATAGAATGATGGGGAAAAAAACCAAAAATATGATCATCTCAATGAAGAAAAAGCACTCAATTGATCAGAAAAAAAGGTTTTAGTGACAAAACTCAACACCCTTCCGTAATATAAACACCCAATAAATTAGGAATAGAAGGAAATTTACTCAACATGATGAAGGCCATATATTAAAAAACCACAGCTAACATCATACTCAATGCATAAAGACTGAAAGATTTTCCCCTAAGATCAGAAACAAGACAAGGTTACCCACATTTACTATTTTTAGTCAACATAGTACGATTGTGAGGATGGCACAGGACTGGGCAATGTTTCATTCCATTGAATATAGGGTTGCTAAGAGTCAGAACCAACTTGACAGCACCTAACAACAACAACAGTCAACACAGTACTAAAAGTTCTAGCCAAAGCAATTAGACAAGAAAAAAAGGCTCTCAAATCAGAAAGGAAGAAGTAAAATTATCTCTGCTTGCAGATGACATGATCTTATATGTAGAAAACCTAAAGAATACACACACACACACACACACAAACCTGTTAGAGCAATAAATTCAGCAAAGTTGTAGGATATAAAGTCAAGACACAAAAATCTGTTGTACTTCTATACACCAGCAATGAGCAAATTGAAAAAAAATTTATAAAAGCAATTCCATTTACAAAAGCATACAAAAGAATAAAATGATAAATTTTATGTTACGTATATTTTCCCACAATAAAAAGTCATATATCTGAAAGAAATGAAGAGAAAAAAAATGAGGTAAGAGAATAATCTAATTAAATTAAGTAAAAACTGGCTCTCAAATTCAATGACAGCAATTTATCCACACAAAACAAACTGCTGGTGTTGGAAACTCACAGAAATGGACTATGATTCGTAGCAACTAGTTAATCCAATATGATACAGTAGGAATTGCTCTCTTCAGTTAGTCACATTTAAAAAATAATCCCTATATAGCATTTCTGGACACGTTTATCGAAAAGCTTATTTTTGTAGTACATATTCCAAGGAGCAGGATAGCTGGATCATATGGTATTTCTATTTCTAGCTTTTTAAGGAAGTGCCAAATTGATTTCCAAAGTGGTTGGACCATTTTACATTGCCACCAACAGTGTATAAGTGTTCCAGTCTCTCCACAACCTCTCCAGTATTTATTATTTTGTGTTTTTTGGATTAATGCTAGCCTTGTTGAGGTGAGATGATATCTCATTGTAGTTTTGATCTGCATTTCTCTAATGGCTAATGATCGTATTTCTTCATGTGTCTGTTAGCCGCCTGAATATCTGCTTTGGCGAAGTGCCTGTTCATATCCTTTGCCCATTTTTTAATTGGGTTATTTGTCTTTTTGTTGTTGAGGTTTTGCAGTATCCTGTAGATTTTAGAGATCAGACGCTGATTGGATTTGTCATAGCCAAAATTTTTTCCCATTCTGTAGGCTGTCTTTTTACTGTTTCGGTGAAGTCTTTTGATGAGCGAAAGTGTTTGATTTTTAGGAGCTCCCAGTTATCTAGTCTCTCTTCTGATGCTTGGGCATCATTACTTATGGTTTGTATTGTGTTTATGCCATCTATTAGGGCTTCTAGCATTGTCCCTACTTTTTCTTCAATGATCTTTATCATGTTTGATTTTATATTTAAGTCTTTGATCCATTTTGAGTTAGTTTTTGTGCATGGTGTGAGGTACAGGTCTTGTTTCCGTTTTTTGCAGATGGATATCTAGTTAAGCCAGCACCATTTGTTAAAGAGACTGTCTTTTCCCCAATTAACGGACTTTGGGCCTTTGTCAAATATCAGCTGCTCATAGGTGGATGAATTT
>NW_004443990.1:2836025-2874749 GCF_000243295.1 Trichechus manatus latirostris
GAGTAGTCTGAGCTTATTCTTATTGACTCTCCTTTGTAGATGACTTTTTGTTTATCCCTAGCCTCTCTTAAAATTCTCTTTTTATCTTTGGTTTTGGCAAGTTTGATTATGTCCTGGTGACTTTCTTTTGGGATCTACCTTATGTGGGGTTTGATGAGCATCTTGAATAGATATGTTGTCATCTTTCATGATATCAGGGAAGTTTTTTGCCAATAAGTCTTCAACAATTCTCTCTGTATTTTCTGTTACCTCCTCACCCCCCGTTCTAGTACTCCAATCACTCATAGGTTATTCCTCTTGATAGAGTCCCACATAATTCTAAGGGTTTCTTCATTTGTGTTAATCCTTTTATCTTATTTTTCCTCAAATAAGTTGGTGTCAAGTGCTTTATTTTCAATCTCACTAATTCTGACTTCCATTGCCTCAATTCTCCTCCGATGACTTTCTATTGAGTTGTCTAATTCTGAAATTTTATTGTTAGTCTTCTGGATTTCTGATTGCTGTCTCTCTATGGATTCTTGCAGCCTGTTAAATTTGTCATTATGCTCTTATCTAATCTTTTTAGTTTCCTCTATTGCGTGTTCTGCGTTTTGCTTAATTTCCTTCCTAATGTCTTGAAGAGTTTTGTATGTTAATCTTTTGTAGTCTACCTCTGGTAAGTCCAAGAAATTTTCCTCTGGAAAATTTCCAGCTTCTTTATTTTGAGAGCTTGCTGAAGCCATCATGGATTGCCTCTTTATGTGATTTGATATTGACTGTTGTCTCCGAGCCATCAATAAATTATTATTTTACGTTTGCTTACTGTGTCCTAGCTTTTTTTTTTGATATGCCCAAATAGGCTGCTCGTATGAGCTAGTTTGATTACTGGCACCTTTGAAGCTCTAATGTTCTGTCACCAGGTGGGTAGATCTGTTACTAGGTATGTGAGCTCAGGAGTCTGCCCACTCTTCCTGGATGGATTCAGCTCAGGTGTCCAGGTAGATAGCCACCAAGTAGGCTGTCACAGTCCTAGACAGGCATGGGTGATTGGTTTAGGCACAGGCATCTGGCTGCAGCAGGGGGCACACTCTGAGCAAGGCAGGGGGCTGATGGCCACCCCTGAGTGTCCAGGAGGAAGGTGTGTTCCTGTTCCTTAGAGCGCATAGGTGGGTGGGTTTTGCAGCCGGATTATGAGCACCTAATGCTGTTGGCTGTAAGGACTTGGGGGCACGTCTTATTCATGGGCCCCTATCGCAGGTGGGTAGGTGGCGTGGGTAGAGCCACCAGTCCTCAGGCCTCTGATGTAGGTAGGTGAAGACCCTGCTTAATGGGCAGAGCAGTGTCAAATGTCAAGAACCTGCCACTTCACAGCTGAAACAGTTGAAGTTAGACTTCTGGTATATACCCTGTTGTACTGCAGTAATGAGGGCCTACACTGTTGAGATGGGCCCACAGAAGTCTATGCAGGGGGAAAGGCACTCAAAGTCCGTGGATCCCTTATGCCTGTGCCTAGGCAAAGGAGCTGTGCTTACCCTGGGTTCCTGGCTTAGGGGAGCTGGTAGTTTATTTTTTCCCGTTTGTTAATTTGTTCACTCTCCAAGGCAGGGAGAATGGCTCCGGGCATGTGACGGATCCTACTTCCAGCCCAGGGGACTCGGCAATTGCTGAAGGCAGTCTGGGACCCAGTGCAGAGTGGGGAGTGGGGAGGTAAATGGGAGAGAGGTTTTTCCCTGAGGGGAGTGTTTTTGATCCGCATGGTAAGCCGTAGGCAATACTTATCTTTCGTCGATGAGGGCTGCTTCTCACCGGTTCTGGGTGGCTGTGTAGACTCTCTGGCGCTGGGTCTCTCCCAGTGCAGAAAACGTGCCTTCCGAGCACTGCTACTTGCCTGCCTCTCCGCTCACCCATGAGCTGCTCAGGCCTGAAGGGCTCAGGCTCTCGCTGGGTCAGGTCTGGCAACTCCTTGCTGCTTGCAAAACGTGTCTCCCACCCCCTGCTACTCAGTCCAGTTCCTCAACTCTGCCTTTGATGTTCAGTGCCATATATAATCGAATCACTTGTTTTTTGGGTCTTTGTTCTAAGAGGGTCCACCGGAAGCATCTGACTACTCTGCCATCTTGGCCCTGCCTCTGAGAGTACACTTCTGACAAGTCACTTTCAAACTGGTAGGTTAAGAAATTTTATATCTCTTCAAAAAGAATCTGTCAAATTCTAAATCAAAACTTTATTAACTAGAAAATAAACTTTACTTTAAATGTCATAGATAACTTTTTCTTGAAATCATATAAATAATAAATAATATGACACCATAGAAAACATTAGATAATAAATAAAAATAATTCCTGAAAATTCAACAATAAAGTATATTATAATATTTGAAGATTTAAGGAAAAAATACTTTAAAACTTCTATCTAACTGGGGAAAAATATACATTTCCTACTTATTTTGCAACATGTAACTAAAGCAGTCTCTTCACAATATTTTACAGTATTTTCTTCAAACAAATTTAGCATTTGCCCTTTGCCAGATACAATAGCTTAGGGGTTTTCAAAATTTCATATACCATAGATATACTAACACTTTATATTGATCATTATTCCTACGATAATAGTTGCTGTAGGAAGTATTAGTTATAAATGCAATATTTAGAGAAAATATAGCAACTATTAAATTACTTCTCTTAATTTTTATTATTATTTATTTTTATTACAATAAATTAACTTTCCTGTATGACTACATTATTTCAATTTCTTGCAAAGTTTCAAATACTTTTTACCAATCTAAATAGCCTTTTAAATATCTGACCTAGGAGAATTATTTTAGTTGAAAGATAAAAACAAAATCTTTTGAAATGAACTATATATTAAGGCTAATTTTGAAATATTTTTATTATATAAATAGATTTTTAAAAATTAATAGATAATAAAAAATTGTCTTTGGGGTATCACACTTAATAAGGGAAACTACAACTAAGGGTTTAGAAAAGAGGGAATGCCAGTACACCTCATTTTAATGACATCAGAATCTATTTCAGCGTACACTTAGGGATTATCAGGCATGAAAATCAATGCCGAATTTAAAATGACATACAGCATATGCGAAAAAGCCAGCTTCTCCTGCCAGCAAATAGCCTAAATGTTAAGTAAACCAAAGGCTGGAAGGGATTAGTTGAAATGTCAAAAGACAATCTTTTACTTTTACCTGCTCATCCTTATAAACACATCCCTACCCGTCAGGCATGCTTTCCAAACAAACAGTTTCAGTGCAGCAGCAAAAGGCCCATGGCAAGCTTTGCCATTTTATAACTGTCAAAGAGATTAGTCTTTGATCTATTTGGGAGGTCATGCCCACATTCACATTAGCTATAGAGTCTAACAACATTATACCTGTGACCAATGCTTCTTTAATGCCTAATGAGACAGACATTTTATATTATGGAAGTTAACTGTGAATGTTTTTTCTATGTTTTGACAGAAAGTAAACACCATAAACTGAGCTCAAGTGTGGTTTGGAAAGACGATCTTTTAGACCAGTTAACATTACTTTTCACATATATTTTACAAGACTTTCCCAAAATAGAAAGCTATATTTAATTGTACACTCTGGAAGGAGTTTAAACTACTCATTCCTCATCCCAACAAATTAGTGTATATGTAATTTTGGAGAGGTGCATGAATACAAGGGAGAAGACAAACTATTTCATCAGATGTTGCAAACTAAAGGCCCACAGTTGACAATTTAACATATTTGACAATATATAAAAATTTGGCTATTTTACCACTGTCCTCAACTAGCTTGCTCATTTAAATTACTTGTTTAGCCCTTGCAGCTGAGTTTGCAACCCACTGGTTCAGATATTGCATTGATTCACAAAACTTTTCCTTTTCATAACTGGAGTTCAAAGTTAACACAAAATGAAAACCACCCTGAATATGGTTGTTTCTAGACAAATGAAAATATATGTGCATCCAAAGCTAACCTGACTGATATAAATAAAATCCTGAATAGCAAAGACATAAATAATCATAACTGAGGTAATATTTATAGAACTGTGTAAAAATATCTGACAGCATTCAAGCAGAAGTAATATGTTTTGGATTCTAATTTTACTATTACATTGTAATATACTTCAGATCAAACAGTAAGTTCTTTCAGTCCTCAATACCTTGATTTTATTGGAAACAATAATCAACCTACTTATAGCAGTAACAGAAGATATAAAATAGCCAAAAGTATTATATTGCATATGTTAATAAGAAATGTAGGTTACAATTTTGAAATTTAGATTATTTTTTCAACTTAGTTAAACCCAAGTTGGTCTTAAATAGCTTTATACAAGAGTTGCTTTTTATAAGTTTTATAAGCAGCTTCTGAAGAAATAAATGGTGTGATAAATCTGAGCTGGACCTATAAATGCATCTCTTCACTTAACTACTACCTCACAGGAATGACGACAGATTTTATCCCAATTCATATAAGCACGCATATGATTTCAGTAATGCCTTCCTGAAAGTAATTAACATAGGCAGAATATAATTTTTCTTCAATGTAAGCTTTAAGACAAAAGTTCAAGCCTCCAAATAAGACTAGAAACAAATAATCAGCTAAACTTACTAATTACAAATATTAAGAAAACTTTGCTTCAGTAAAAATAAACATTTTGTCTAGCAAACACTCAAGAAGAATAGTTTTATCTTTAGCCAAGATACAGGACCTAAAACCTAAACATTTATAGCAAACCAAATCTGGAAGACAGAGAATGTGCATTAGAGACATTTACTACTCCATATCATCACAGTGTAAACACTTTTATCAGGGTAAGTATCACAATATAAATTCCAATGGTTAGAGTTCTAAACTCAGCATAAGATTTTATATGTGAAATGATTCAGCAAGATAAAAGGAATATAGCTGGTTTTGTTTCATCTCGCATATTTTCAAGATTTTTCAAACACCATGTTAACCAAACATAGAATAAATTTTTTTTTTAAACGGAGAAAAATGGGTTTCTGCCAAGAGTTAAGAAGCTAAGCTCTTAAAAAAAAAAAAAAAAGGCACATTAAAAATTGTTTTCAATTGTTACTTTGTTTCCTGTCACATAGGACTTGACAACAATCTACAAAAAATAAGAATCATGATGTAGTAATAGTGATCTAACTTATCTCATATATGCTTTAAGGCTACTTTGGATGAGACACTTTTTTGCTGAGAAATCTATATTAAACTTTATGTCATAGATTGTTAGTGTTCAAAGAAATAGCCTAAAATTTTCAAAGATAAAAAATAGAACATAAAATATTCCCCTTAAATCAGGTATCTCCTGTTTTCAACATATCCAGCCTTACTAATTATTATAATTTAGCTTGTAGCTTCTACCTAGGATTGTTTATTGGTTAAACACTCCCAAATAAGTGCTTTAAATAACAATAATGCAAAAACACCTCTGTCAGTATGGAAAATTAGATATTAGCTTTTTTTAATTACGAACATAATTTGATAAGATAAAAAAAGAGGAAAGAAAAAAAGTAGAAATCAACATTTTCCTTCTAAAAGACAGTTAATACTTTAAGACATGCAAGAAACCTTAATATACAATATGTAAGGGGATAAGTCAAAAACCATTTTTAGAAGAGTAAATAGGCTTGTGGCAATTTCTGTAGGCTATTCACACTTGGGCAAGTCACAGTACCTCCATTTATTTCTTTTCTCAGATTCCTCTTCTATAAAAAGAAGAAAAAAATTCCTGCCAACCTTACCTCACAAAGCTGGCTGGAGAAATAGATGACGAACATGAAACAATAAAGCATCATATTATAGAGATAAGTGGGCTAGAAAGTCATTACTTATACCATATGTCTGAAATCCAGTGTAGGTTTGGGTGGGCTTTACATTCTCTTGTAATATACTGTTGCATGTATGTGATAAAGAGCCACAGGACTGACAGGGATTATGACGGCCATCTAGTCATTACCTTACGCTATGTACCCCAAATCATGGTTTTATCACCTGGACAACCTCTTTCTGAAGGAGTTTGAATATACTTTTCAATATATATGCAGTACTTTAGGTGGTTTATAAATAATGACTGGATGACATAAAATAAGTTCCTTCTGTTAATGGAGTGGCTACTTTGCTATCAAACATCAACAAAACTATGTACATCCACAGGACACAGAGAATAGCTTTCAAATAAACCCTTTTCTAAATAACTTCTACAACTGATTTTAAACTTTCTGAGAAATTATAACATTACGTACAAAATTATAACATTAAACCAGCTGCCACTGAGTCAACTTGGACTCATGGCGAACCCACGTATGTCAGACTAAAAATGTGTTCTACAGGGTTTTCAATGGCTGATTTTTTAGAAGCACATCACCAGGTCTTTCTTTCGAGCCACCTCTGGGTGGACTGGAACCTACAATCTTTTCAGTTATCCCACAAGCACATTAATCATTGTACCACCCAGGGACTCCTAATTAACATTACTACTCTTTAATATCCTTCATAACACTTTCCGGTCACTTTACAACCTATCAGCTGTTTTTGAAAGGAGACTATAAAATACGTTAGTGCTGTAATCTATGAGAATGAGTCCATGATTGATCCTTTAACAGTCTAAATATTATTTCACTCAACTATCCGACAATCTAGAGCTTTCCTTGTTAAAGTCACATACCAAGAACCCAATAATTATGAATAAACCCTTCAAGCAATAACAACTAACAAAATGAAATACAATCTTATGGAAGAAATCAGTGTGCGGCTATAAATGGAACCATAGGCTAAGGAATGAATTAAAAAAAAAAAAGGATATTGTTGATGGTTGCACATGATTAATGTAATTAGTTTTACTGAACTGTACATGTAAAAAATATTGAACTGGTGAATATTGTATCACCTATATTTTTACAACAATTAAAAAAGAGAGAGAGAGGATTCGTTAAGGGTAATGAACAGCGCTCCGTTCAGCAAGTGACGGAAACCTGCATATATATATATATATATTCCTAGGATATCGCAAGATCTCTCATGAAAAAGGCTTGTGGATGCCAGGAAATGCAATACTAAGCAATGTGGCTTGAAGTGGAATAGGGAAGGAGGGTAGTTTCATAAAGGTTTGGTAGTGATGGCCAGCAAAGAAAGTAGAGGCAAGTCCCAACGAGAGGAGGCTCAGACTCAGAATTCATAAGATTAAATACTGTGACATTTAAAAACAAACATCAGCAAGAAAAAGTATGCATATAAGAGAAATGATTAAATGAATACTGGAAAATACTGAAAATCTACCTGAAACTTTAAAATTCTACTTATTATCTCCACAGCCCAACAAACGAAGCACGATACTCTAAACATACAGATTTTTATTATCACATCCAAACTGATCTTCCAAATATACACTTTAATTAAAAAATATACATATAATTACTTTCTATCTTTAAAATATTGTTAGAAATACCTGATTCAGAGTTCCCAAATGTGAACATATGTGAGTGTGGGAATAGGGCATATGGGATCACAGCACTTTGAAAACTCATGTTATCTTAGAAAATAACAGACTTCTAGTTTCAAGAAAGAAAGAAAAAAAAAGGCATTTTGTCTTCCCTTGAATCTCGAAAATGACCCCAAAATTAAAGAACTTTCTCCATCTTCAATTAAACTAAGAGACATCTGTAACCCTAAATTCCAAATTACTCCTGTGAAACACAAATGGACAAACTGTAAATGACTAAGCAGAAAGGCAAAAGTTCAGACTGAAGTACCCACAGAGCTCCTGACAGGAAACAAGTCACTCTGGCCTGCAGAAGTCCAGAAAGGCTCAGGAAAATGGAGGTACAGAGAAACTGTTGGAGGCTATGTATCATAAAGAAGAAAGGACAAGAAACAAGAGGAAAATCTGAGACCCAGGAAACTGGGAATCCAACATGGAAGGAAGGCAAATCAAATTCCTAGTATGACAGAAAAGGTAAATCTCAGCATATCAACTGTTAAGCAGGCTTAAAGAACAACTTAATCCAGATTGAAGTACATCAAGAGACTCTGGAAGGGGTGTCTCCAGGGAGAAGAAAAACTAACATAAATATCTGACAGGTTTGATAAGAAAATTGTATTGAGAGTTGTTTTAAAGAGCTATCGGAGGGTGACAGAAAATTATCTGGACAAAGAACTTTTAAAAAGAAAAAAGAAAAGAAGGGGGGAGGGTATCATTAACTCCCTACCACTCATCTATCAGTTTGTCGTACTTTGGTGGCTTGTGTGTTGCTATGATATTGGAAGTTATGCCACTGGTATTTCAAATACCAGCCAGGTCACCACGGTGAACAGGTTTCAGTGGAGCTTCTAGACTAAGACAGACTAGGAAGAAATGCCTGGTGACTACTTCTGTAAATTAGCCAATGAAAACCTTCTGATCACAACAGAACATTGTCTGACTCACTTGCTTTGGACATATCATCAGGAGGTATCAATCATTAGAGTAGGACATCATGTTTGGTGAAGCAGAGGGCCAAGGAGGATATGGGAAATGCCTGGTGAGATAGATTGGTACAATAGCCACCATAGACTCAAACATGCTGGAGACTGTGAGGATGGTGCACAGCCTGGTAATGTTTCCTTCTGTTGTATATAAGGTTACCATGAGTCAGAGTCGATGACAGTTAACAACAATTATTAACTCCAAAAAATAAAAAAGTTGAAGAAAGGAGGTGGAATCATTTGACTACAGTGAACAATATTTTCATAGACATAATAACGTGAATATTGATTATGGATTTAATAAAAATTATGATATAACTATATTGGGAGGATATTAGAGGGAAAGGTGGAGTGAGCTAAAATCCTTATCTTGCATATAGGAAATTAATAATTACTGTTTAAAGTTGATTTAATAAAGATAAAATATAAATATAAAATAAAAAGGTAAATACTAGATGAAATAGCCTTCTAAAAGGAGTGAAAGTCACTGCCTCTCGGAAGCAAGGACTGGGAGTGGGGTGGAAGCCAAGGGCTGATGCTATTACAAGAAGCCACCTACTGTATATAGTATACATTAGGCAATTAAAAAAAGCTTTACTGGACTTTTTCAACTTGATAAAAAATTAAAAATAAATGCAAATGTTTCACTTTAATTCACAATATACATATGCTCATCTTACTATAAAGCAGTGACTCTCAGTCAAGAGCGACTTTGTTTTATAGCTGGAAAAATCAGTGACACACTCATCCAAAGCCCACTACATATCTGAACTCTGTAGGCTTTAAGGTGATCTGAATAAGTAAACTGATTAAAATACAATACAATCAAAATTTTTCTGAAAAAAAGTTTTTTAAATTATTTTCAGGGAAGTTAAAAAACAATCTCACCGTTTCCCTCGAGGTAGTGCTGATGATTATGTTCTGTGCCAACAGAAGTAGTTAAGTGTCAATTAACTTTACAAGTCCCCAGGGTGATAATTTCACTTTTAAAGCCTTCAACCTACTTTGAGAGCAAAACTAAAATATAAAGATCAACAACATTCTTATTATTTCCAAAAACAAGATGAATGCAAGAGAAAAAAAGAAAAAACTTCAGAAAACTTAAAAAATCAAAATTATTATTTGTTTTATGCATTATCTAAAGGTTTAACTTATAGCTGTATTCAGGCATGGCTTTCTTTCTAAGGAAATATAATGACATGAATATTGGGATAAAAAAATTGGAAAAGGTTATCAAGCAAACTTGCTGAAAAATTAGTGATTTTAAATATTTCTTCACCTAACCCTAAAATATCCCTTTAAGAAATATGGGGAATTAAAAAAAAAAAAAAAAAAACTTCAGCAATTCCTCCATTTATTTATTTATTTTCAGGAGGGATCAGAACAAAGGGTTTCGTTATCTCATTTTTCACTCCCAAGGCAAATACATAAATTGTCGATCCAGGCAGCTTACTTAGATTTAAACTAGATTTTAATTGTGGGATATAAAAATATACTTAGAATCTGTTTTTAATAATACTTTTGGCCAAACTATCTTTTAAAAAAAGAACTAGGAGAAAAAAAAAGCATTCTGAAGAGGAAAAATGGTTTAAATAATTGAGGATAAACTCATTCTAGTCCTTTAGAAGTGACAAAGTTTTTCTTCCTTATCTGTGATTTGGCTTGTGTTTCCAACAATTCCAACAGGAAGTGCTGGATTCCTAAGTGTTACAGAGTTTGTATTATAGCCCTTTTACTTTATATACTTTGCCACTTCCCCTGGGGTAACCCACATTTTGCAGCAGTACATCAACAGGGAACTGCCAGAAATTCAAGCCAAATTCAGAAGAGGATATGAAAGAGAGATATCATGGCTGATGTCAGATGGATCCTAGCTGAAAGCAGAGAATACCAGAAAGATGTTTACCTGTGCTGTACTGACTATGCAAAGGCATTCAACTATGTGGATCATAACAAATTATGCGTAACATTACGAAGAATGGGAACTCCATAATGCTTAACTGTGCTCATGCAGAACCTGCACATAGAGCAAGAGGCAGTTGTTTGAACACAACAAAAGGATACTGCGTGCTTTAAAATCAGGAAAGGTGTGCATCAGGGTTGGATCCTTTCACCATCCTTATTCAGAATATCTGTATGCTGAGCAAATCATCCGAGAAGTTGGACTATGTGAAGAATGTGGCATCAAGATTGGAGGAAGACTCATGAACAACCGGCGATATGCACGTGATACAACCTTGCTTGCCGAAAAGTGAAGAGGACTTGAAGCACCTATTGATGAAGATCAAAGACTACAGCCTTCAGTATGGATTACTCCTCAACATAAAGAAAACAAAAATTCTCACAACTGGACCAGTATAGCAACATCATGATAAATGGAGAAAATATTGACGTTGTAAGGGATTTCATTTGACTTGGATCCATAATCAATGCCCATGGAAGCATCAGTCAAGAAATCAAACGATGTATTACACTGGGCAAATCTGCTGCAAAAGACCTCTTTAAAGTGTTAAGAAGCAAAGATGTCACCTTGAGGACTAAGGTGCACGTGACCCAAGCCATGGTATTTTCAATTGCCTGTATGCATGTGAAAGCTGGACAATGAATATGGAAAACAGAGTAAGAATTGATGCGTTCGAATTACGATATTGGTGAAGAATACTGAATATACCATGGACTGCCAGAAGAACAAACAAATCTGTCTTGGAAGAAGTACAGCCAGAATGTTCCTTAGAAGCAAGGATAACAATGGTTTTAAGGATGGCCCAGGGCTGGGCAGTGTTTTGTTCTGTTGTACCTAGGGTTGCCATGAGTCGGAACTGACTCAACGGCACCCAACAACAACCACATGTTACCATGAGGACTAGATTCAGGTGGGTTTCTGTACCAGATGCTATACTATAACCAGAACTCCATTCCACTCTGACCTCGGGCTCTGTTACTAGATGTGGTTTCCTATAACTTGGCATAAAGTCCCAAATCCCTACAACACCATACCGGCCCTAAGTGACTTGGCTCCTCCATACTTCTCCCAGCCTCTGTTCACGCCATTCTCCCTAACTTACCCTCTACCTCAGCTTCTTTCTGTTCTGGGAGATTGCTATTCTCTTTCTCACCTTAGGGCCTTATCCTATGTTGTCTTCTCTGCTGAAAATACCCTTATCAATTCTGTTCACCTACCTAACTCCTAGCGTTCTTTCCTGTGCCAGCTAAAACAGCATTTCCTCAGAAAGCCTCTCCTGACCTTGAAAGACTTGATCAAGATTCTGTTATATATTTTCACGGTTCCTGTGGTTTTTTTCCCTTATAATTTTCATCAGAACTGTAATTAATTGTTTCTTAATGCCAATATTCCTTATCAGACTGTAAGCTCCACAAGACAAGGGGCAGTCTGTATAGTTTATCATTGTGTCCCCAGGGTCTATCACTGTAGCTAGTATGCTAGCCAGGTACCCTAAAACTAGTTGGTTGATTATTCTGAATAGTCTTCTTATAATCTGAATAGTCGTATAATCTGGCTTCTGATGGTGCCATTCAATTTTATCAAATGTTTGTATGTTTGAATATCAATATAATCAAGATTAAATTTTTATCTCTCCAGATCCTCCACTCCATTTAGGCAAATTAGTGAAAGTGTATGGATATCATGACAGGAGGTGAAAGGTGTTGTTCAACTTCACTTTTCTTATACATCTGAGCACCCAGATCCTATCTCACTAATCACTCAGTTACACATTCATGTCCTTCACTAAATTACAGACAACACTGGTATAGAGATAGTATCTTGTTTACTTTTGCATCTATTTATTACAAAATAGGCTCTTAGTAACTGTTTGTTAAATGAATGAATAAACAGATAAGGAAACACTCAAGATCATTAACATAATTATAATTTTAAAATAATTCAAAAGGAATATATGAATCTACTCAAAATTATTAAGGAGCCACGGTCTTTCATTGGGGAAAAGAACAGTCTCTTCAACTAACGGTGCTAGTACAATTGGATCTCCACGCAGAGAAGAAAGAAGTTGGACCCATACCTCACACCAAATAGGGAAATTAACTCAAAATGGATCAACGACCTAAATGTAAGAACTTAAACCATAAAACTCTTAGAAGAAAACATAGGGGTAAAGCTTCAGTGTCTTGCTTTTGACAATGGATTCTTAGATATGACACCAAAAGAATGAGCAACAAAGGACAAAATACATAAATTGACTTCCCCAAAATTAAATTAAATTACAATAGGATCTCCACGCAGAGAAGAAAGAAGTTGGACCCATACCTCACACCAAATAGGGAAATTAACTCAAAATGGATCAACGACCTAAATGTAAGAACTTAAACCATAAAACTCTTAGAAGAAAACATAGGGGTAAAGCTTCAGTGTCTTGCTTTTGACAATGGATTCTTAGATACGACACCAAAAGAATGAGCAACAAAGGACAAAATACATAAATTGACTTCCCCAAAATTAAAAACTTTCTGCATCAAAGGACTTTAACAACAAAGTGAAGTGAGAATCTACAGAATGGGAGAAAATATTTGGGAACCATATAATAAGGATTTTATATCCAGAATATATAAAGAACTCCCACAACTCAACAATAAAAAGATAACAGCCCAATTATAAATGGGCAACGGATTTGAATAGACATTTCTTCAAAGATGTAAAAACGGCTAATTAGTACATGAAAAGATACTCAACATCATTTCTCATTCCCAAAAGCAAAACCTACTGTCATCAAGCCAATCCCAACTCATAGCAAGCCTGTAAGACAGAGTAGATCTGTCCCACAGGGTTTCCAAGGTTGTAAATCATTACACAGGCAAACTACCACATCTTTCTCCCATAAAGTGGCTGGTGGGCTTGAACTGCCAACCTTTCGGTTAGCAGCCAAGTGCTCAACCATTGTACCACGAGGGCTCCTTTCATTTGTCATTAGGGAAATACAAATCAAAACCACAATGAGATACTACTTCACTCCCACTAGGACGGCCATTATTAGAAAAAAAGGAAATTAACAAGTGTTGGTGAGGATGTGCAGAAACTAGAACCCTTGAGCTTTGCTGATGGGAATGTAAAATGGTGCAGTCACCGTGGAAAGCAGTTTGGTGATTCCTCAAAAAGTTAACCATACAAATACCATATGACCCAGCAATTCCACTCCTAGGTATAAACTCCAAAGGATTTAAAGCAGGGACTCAAACAGACATGTTTATACCAATGTTCATTTCAGCATTTTTTACAATAGCATGAACGGATAAACAAAATGTGGTATATCCATACAATGGAAAATTATTCAGCCATAAAGAGAAATAAAGTTCTGATACATGCCATGATATGTATGAACCCGCAAAACATTATGTTAAGTGAAATAAGCCACACACAAAAGGACAAATATTATTTTAAAAAAAGGACCAACGTTGATCACACTTATATGAAATATCTAGAATAGGCAAATGCATGGAGACAAAAGTTTGTTACTGATTAACGAGCGCTGGGGGAAGGGGGAATGGGAGTTATTGCTTAAGGAGTACTGAGTTTCTATTTGGGGTAATAAAAACACTTGGAAATGGACAGTGGTGACGGTTGCACGACATTGTGAAAGTAATTAATGTCACACTTAAAAATGGTTAAAATGGCAAATTTTGTTATATTTATTTTACATAATAAAATTTAAATATCAAGAAAGTTTTTTGTTTTTGAAATCAAGTTTGTCTCAATATACAACAGTCCTTTGCATTCTTGCTCTTGTTCATCTGTTCATGAATATTCACGTAATTGTCAAAGCAACAAGAATAACTGAAGGAACAACATTCTCCTTAAAAAGACACCTGTCTATTGGAATTAAGAATTCTAGTACTGTCATCATCTGACAATATTTAAACCAGAAGCACTGGTTTAATGCACTCTATTTTATTAGTACTGTTAACCTTTAGGGCAAGCACCTGTCTTTTTCTTGTGGTTTATAAAATGTCAACAATAGGAACCTATAGACATATGCAAGTGTGTTTGTAAGTGTGTGTTTATATAAGTGTGTGTTTGTACTAAAGATGATAAAATAAATTGTAATGAAGTCAATAACTAATATAATAAAACTAAAATAGAAACCTGTATTTTTCAATCACGTGTGTAATTTTAAAAAATTAAAATAATATACTCAAATTATTCAGGACATTCAGAGCTAAGAGAAATTTCCTTAATTAACAAAAAATGGAATTCACAAAGGTTATTAAATGCCAATACACCAATATTAACATAGCTTATCAGATCATTACCTGAATTTTAATGTTTCCAAATAAAATCTATTTTGGTAACTCATCATACTATGCCTACTAAAGAAAATAATATATAAATATAGAATGTACTACTATCTTGATAAATTATTTTAATTATTGTAAGAACAGACCCAATGCTTATGATATTGAATATTACCATAAAATTTATCAAATCAATTATAAAAATCTAACACACCATATCAATATTTTTAAAGTTTTAAAGTTTTTAGCCATGTAGTTTGGTTTAGTAAATTTTTCCTCAGAGGAGTCAGGGCACATTACCCATGAAGGGAAAATATTTTCTATACTACTAAACTATGCTAAGGAATACAGATTAAAAGCAATTTTTAAATAGAAAATCTTATACCTCATGTATCACAAACTATGCCCATGCAACCAATTTGAGATGTGGATGAATGAATATAAAAGTGAAGGCTTTTGTACTTATACATCATAATAACTGGCCAAAGGATTTGCTTTAGATATTCATTAAAAGATCAGCTTTGTTTACATTAAAAGAAAACAACTTTTGAGGTATACTTTTATAAAGGCCTTGGTTCACTCTAATGCCTCAAATACTTTGGTTTAGTGCACAGTAAGTTTTCTTTTTAACTATTATATGATTAAGTATGTCCTTATAGAATGATAAGAAGCATCTGGGAAAAGTGAAAAAAAATTCTCATTGGGAAAGTTAGCTTAATGCTGGCCCTTCAGAGTGGCAAATTATCAACATTTCATAGTGGGTTTCTTTATTTTCAGGTCCGTGAGGTATGTGCAATAAATTATGACTTGAACTAAACAAGTCACACTGGGCTCCAAAATGAAATTTTCCTACCTCTACTTTCTAGTCCCCAAGGTGGGAAGAGGAAATCCTGGTCACAGAAAAAAAAGTCGTATTTTTGGCTCTAAAATACATTTTCCTAATTCTCTAAAAGCCAAATTCTGCCATGGATACTAGAAGAGTCTTAACTTAGTATTTTAGAATGTATTTTAATTTTTACTTCCATAATCTGTTTCTCAAATTTAAGAAAAAAAATTAGTATCATAAAATCAATGTCATTGCCCCCTTTTCCCCACTCAAATCACTTCTCTAACTCAGACACCAATCTTAACCTTTTAAAATATGAATTCAAGTGAAATAATACAAAAAGGATAAAGAAATAGAATATTTAAAGTTTTCATTTGTAAATAGCTTCTACTTATTCTCGCATAGTAGATTAAGTATTAATATAAATGAAAACTATAAGGTACAAATTTAAGGCCAAGTTATTTGAAGTATAGTTTTAGTTTTGGAAGAGCCATTAATGAAGATCATTTGGCTCATTATATCATTGTACGGAAGAGTATGGCAGACTAACTGTAAGGTAACACTCAGAGAGTCATGCCCTTGTATAATTCCCTCCCGTTTTTGTGCAGTAGAACCTGTGACTTGCTTCTAGCCAGTCAAGAATACCCCAAGGGTGAAGGGATGGCTGCTCCCTTGATAAGGTTACATTATGTGGCAAGGTAATGGGATAGCTACTCCTGTGATTATGTTAAGTTATATAAGACTCTGTTTTAACGGACTGGAGTGAGAGTTATCCTGCTAGCCCTAAAGAAGTAAGTTGCTATGTTGTGTGAGGGTCTGTGAGAGGGTCGCAAGACAAGGAACTATGAGTAGCCGCTAGGAGCCAAGAGCCTCCCCTGGCTGAATCAGCAAGAAAACAGGTGACCTCAGTCCTACAACCATAAGGAAGAAAATTCTGCCAACAACCTGAATGAGAGGACCCCGGCTCCGGATGAAAGCAAAACCCTGCCAATGCCTTGATTGCAGCTGTGTGGAACCCTGAGCAGAGGACACAGATAAGCCATGCCCAGACTCATGACCCATGGAAAGTATAAGATAATAAATGTGTATTGTTTTAAGCCACTATGTTTATGGTAATCTGTTACACAGCAATAGAAAATGAATTCAAAAGTGACAACCAGTCTAATCAATCTAAGATACTCCCATCACCTATTGTGTTCTTCTACATATTAGGTAGTGTACAAGATGCTCTTGGGGATTAAGCAACAACTCCTTTAACAATTTATGACTTTAACAAGATACTGTATTGCCTCATTATAAGTCATATTAATGTTTACTACCACTGTATTATCACCTAATAATGATTACTATTATTATCATTTTTGAGTTTTCACTATATATTAGTCACTGTTTTAGTCTCATTATTTTCATATCTCTAACTACAGAAGTCCCTGGGTGGCACAAATGGTTAAGTGCTTGACTATTAGCCAAAAGGTTGGCGGTTTGAATCCACCCAGAAGTGCCTCAAAAGACATGCCTGGAGATCTGTTTCTGAAAGGTCACAGCCTTGTAAACAATATCGATTAGTTCTACTCTGCATATATGGGGTTACCATGAGTCAGAATCAACTCGATGACAACTAACAACAAAAACATCCCTAACTACAGATAAAGGCTGGATAATACGCCTCAATTAAAGTCTCTAGGAATGGAGGATTTTTTGTTGTTTTTGTTTTAAATAACAATGTTAGGTTAAACAAATAACAAAACCAAATACAATTTTAATAACTTACATTAAACCCTCATTTAATCATTAATTCAATCAACATTTATTGAGTAAAAGCAATATTTTAATTATAGAGATACAGAGGTATTAAAGAAACTGTCCCTGTCTTCAAGGTACACAATCTAATGGATCATAAAACATTTATAATCACTAAAATATAATGTAATGAAGGCAGTATAGTACGCATTTTAAAAAAGGAGAATGAAAACACAAATGAGGAACTAGCTAATTCACCGTAGAACATCACAGACCTTTCTCCTTATCAAGAGTGGGAAAGGTCTGGTTTCAGCTATTACATCAGTTGATATGAGTCAGCTTTTTTTTGGTAACCAAGTTTGTGCCTCTGGGAGGAAAGATATGGATTATCCTCTCCCTCTCCCTGGAGTCACCAAGGAAACTCCTTTAGAACTACCCTTCTTCTCCCCATCTAGAGCTCATTGACATTTCTATCGTTTTGCTATTTTATGTAACATAAACCATTGAGATTCAGACAAGCAGTACTATGACAAGCAGGACCATGACTGAGGAATGTCAGAGCAGGCCATCAGGTGTCTTTTTTGCATAATGGACTGAAATGCTGTCTGGGAAAAACTTATCCTGAGGAAAGCAAGCATAAAGAACCTAAGCTTGGTATAAAAACAATGCCCAGAATCATTGTAGGTGGGTGGGATTGGAGAAAACACAAGGTAAACGTGACCTTTTTTCTTTCAAGTAACATGAAAAATTTTTTTTTAATGATTTAAAAACAAAGTACAAAGAGTAACATAAAAAAAACCTGTATTTTCATATTTTCTTGAAGCTTTAAAAACATTTTAAAAAAAAACAACATTATGGAAAAAGTTGTATTTCGTTTTGATAACTACTCCCAATATCATTTCCTTCTCTTCTCACATGCAATCACTATTATGAGTTTGATCTCAATCCTTTCAGGCCTTGTTACTTTGTGAGTATAATATTTAGTACAACTATAAAGTTTATCTTCTTTTCCTGCTTTCAAACATTCACCAGTAGGTCCATGAAAGAAAGAGGATACAAGCAAAAACTGAAAGAACTAATTTTAGGGGGAAAATTATATATAAGACATTGGAAAAAAATGCAATTGGGTGTGGAAGAAAAAGACTGGAAAGGGATTCTCTCCACTTCAACAAAGCAGCATTAGTGTAATAATGTAGGCCTGGTATCTATAATATTAATGACCATTAAATGGGGGCAAAAGATAGTCTTTTTAACAAATGGTGCTGGCAAAACTGGATGTCCATCTATAAAAAAATAAAATAGGACCCATACCTCACACCGTACACTAAATGGAAGCTCCTAAAGATTAAACACTTACGCTCATCAAAAGACTTCACCAAAATAGTAAAAAGAGAACCTAGAGACTAGGAAAAAAAATTTGGCTATGACATATCTGACAAAGGTCTAATCTCTACAATTGGTAGAATATTTCAACACTTCAATAACAAAAAGACAAATAATCCAATTAAAAAATGGGCAAAGGATATGAACAGACACTTCACCAAAGAAGACATTCGGGCAGCTAACAGACACATGAGGAAATGCTCGCAATCGCTAGCCGTTACCCATACCCATTGCTATCAAGTCGATCCCAACTCATGGCGACCCTATAAGACAGAGTAGGAATGCCCCCATAGGGTTTCCAAGGAGCAGCTGGTAGATTTGAACTGCTGAACTTCTGGTTAGCAGCCAAGCTCTTAACCACTGTGCCACCAGTGAGAAATGCAAATCAAAACTACAATAAGATACCATCTCACCCCAACATTACTGACGCTAATCAAAAAAACAGAAAGTAACAAATGTTGGGAGGTTGTAGGGAGACTGAAACCCCTATGCACTGCTGGTGGGAATGTAAAATGGTACAACCACTATGAAAAATGATATGGTGCCTTCCTAAAAATCTAGAAACAGAAATACCACCTGATCCAGCAATCCCCATTTCTAGGAATACATCCTAGAGAAATAAGAGCCGTCACACGATTAGACATATGCACACCCATGTTTATTGCAGCATTGTTCACAATAGCAAAAAGATGGAATCAGATGAATAGATAAACAAATTATGGTACATACACACAATAGAATACTATGCAATGATAAAGAACAATGATGAATCCTCAAAACATCTCACTACATGGATGAATCTGGAGGGCATTATGTTGAGTGAAGTAAGTCAATTACAAAAGAAATACTGCATGAGACCACTATTATAAAAAACCCATGAAAAGATTTACACACAGAAAAAAAATAATCTTTGATGGTTACAAGGGATGGGAGAGGTGGGGAGAGGAAATCACTAACTAGATAATAGACAAGTGTTAACTTTGATGAAGCAAAAGACAACATACATTATAGGGGAAGTCAGCACAATTTGACCAAGGCAAAGCCATAGAAGCTTCCTAGACACATCCAAACTTCTTGAAGGACTGAGTTACTGGGGTCGAGGGCTAGGGACCATGGTCTCAGGGACATCTAGCTCAACTGGCATAAAATAGTTCATGAAGAAAATGTTCTCCAGTCTACTCTGGTGAGCAGCGCCTGGGGTCTTAAAAGCTTACAAGCAGCCACCTAAAATACATCTATTGGTCCAGTCAAGTTCAGAGAAAAGGAGAATGAAGAAAACTAAAGACACAAGGAAAGTATCAGTCCAAAGGACCACATAAACCACAGCCTTCACCAGCTTAAGCCCAGAAGAACTAAATGCCCGGCTACCACCATCGATTGCTCTGACAGGGATCACAATACAGGGTTCTGGACAGAGTGGGAGAAAAATGTAGAACAAAATTCAAATTCACAAAAAAAGACCAGACTCACTGGTCTGACAGAGACTGGAGGAACCATGGAGAACATGGCCCCCAGGCACTTTGTTAACTCAGAACTGAAGCCACTCCCAAAGTTCACCTTTCAGCCAGATTAGACAGGGTAATAGAACAAATAATAACACACGTGAGGAACGTGCTTCTTAGTTCAGTCAAGTATATGAAGCCAAACGGGTAACACCTGCCCAAAAGCAAAGATGAGAAGGCAGGAAGAGACAGCAAAACTGGAAGAACGGACACAGGGAACTCAAGGTGCAAAGGGAAAGTGTGGAAGAGTGCTAATACAGTGCAGGGATTGCAACCAATGTCAGAAAACAATTTGTGTATAAATTTTTGAATGAGAAACTAATTTGTGTTGTAAACTTTCACCTAAAACACAATAAAATTTAAAAAAATTACGGAAAAAGTTGAATTCCCTTTTGATAACTACTCCCAGTATCATTCCCTTCTCTTCTCAGATGCAATCACTATTATGAGTTTGATGTGAATCATTACAGGCCTTGTAACTTTGTGAATATAATATTTAGAACAACCATAAAGTTTATCTTCTTTTCCAGCTTTCAAATACTCATGAGTAGGTCCATGAAAGAAAGAGATACAAGCAAAATTGAAAGAGCTAATTTTAGGGGCCAAAAATTATGTATAAAACATTGGAACAATGCAGCTGAGTCGGGTAGAGAGGAAAAGGGATTCTCTCCACTTTAACAAAGCAGCATTAGTGCAATAATGTAGGCCTGGTAGCTATAATATTAATAAATTTTAATGTAAAAGGATAAGATAGCACCAGTGCCAACAGCTATCAGCAGCACACAGCTTCAGTGGAATGCAGCACTCATGTAGATAACGGTGGACACAATAGTTTTTCTTGAGTGGATGTCAACTATTCCAGCAGCAGCAGCAGTCAAAGGCAACATTAGCCTTTTAAAATAGGAGATACAGCTCTCAGTATGGCCATCAGTGACCTGAATGGTGGTACTGGTAGCTAGAGAAAGTCAGGAGAGGCTGAAAGGATTAGATTATGAATTATCAGGTGAGACACCCCCTGAGGACTTTTAGAAATTTTGAAGAGGTCCACAGTTATGGGAAGAAGTAGGAGCGAACCAGAGAAATACTGTTTATTACTGTTAATATTAATGCTACCCAAGGACTGCTATGGCCTAGAGAAATAAAAGTAAAAATTACATAACTCACAGTGCCTAGTAAAATATTGACAATTAAAGAAGATAACTGTTTCACAAAAGAACTCCTGCTCTGGTATGAGACCCTAACAGGTTGAATCCTGGGAGGATGAATACAGATTGTACTCAGTTAAGTCAACTCAGTAGCCAGAAAACCTCAAGCTTTGGTCTCAGATTGCTAGCACCTTCAAATGCCTGTAAGAAAGAAAAGAAAATCCTACCTGCTGGAAGATAATTACATCTTAGGCCTCAAATTATTTCCATAAAGTGTTCCAAATATAATGGTTAGCAAACAACCAGTGATAACGAGGCAAAACTCCCATTTCTGGTCAAGATAGAGTAACTGGTTTATGAATATCCCTCTCACTGTAAATAACAGTAAAACCAGACAAAATAGATAAAGCAACTGCTTTCAGGGAGCAGATATCAGGCAGCACAGAACTGCAATCCCAGAGATAAGGGAAATTCATTAGGTAAACTCCATTGATTCCCAGTTCTCTTCCCGGGAATAATTCTCTGCCAACAGTGCAGAGTTACAGTACAGAGCACAGCGGTCCTGCTAAGCTGAGGTGGAAGAGATTGGAGCAGCCGAAATCTGCAGGGCAGGGCACTGGAGAGAAGGAAGGTAGGTAGAAAAGAGTCCTAGAATTCCCTGGTGGGACCCCTGTAAGTCTATGACTGAGAACTCGACAAAACACAAATTGCTGGGCTCCACCTCCAGAGTTTCTGATTCGGTAGGTCTGAAAATCTGCATTTCTATCAAGTTCCCAGATGATGCTCCTCACCCAGGGATCACAATTTCAGAATCACTCTTGTTCAGCTAAAGACAGTGTAAGTGAAAAATAAAATAAACCTTTATCTACTAAACCTTTCTCACTCATTCATATTCACCAAAGATTTAAAATAAAATGTCTGAAGATAAAAGGAAAATGTATAATTAACTTCATACAAAATCAATGACTTCTATGACAAAACTTATTAAAGTTTTAATGGCCTACCTGTAGATCTTTCACATTTGGAAAAGGAATTCCTATTGTTATGACAGCACGGGCATTGTCATCTGAGAAATCCAGACCCTCACTCACTTTACCACGACAAACTGCTACCAGGAGCGCTCCATCTTAAACAACAGAAAATGAGCATTTTAAAAAGCACACTCAAAATTTCCCAGAATTTGCGTATTCTTATCACTTTGATAATATCTGATTATTAAGTAGTCATAGTAGAAAATTTAAAAAATGAAAACCAAACACTACTGAGATAAAAGTTTCAAAAGTTCAATGTCTTTAAATAAACAACTGAAACAAAATTACATTTATGCATCCCCTGACTCTTGCACGAAATGTTTCAGGTGGTGTAAGGAAGACTGTGGATACTACTTGAATGCTTGCTGTTTCTTACACTGAACTGGATACCAAAGTGAAACTATTCACAAGAGAACAATTCTAAGCAAAAGAATGTAATTTTTCTCTTAAGTGCAAGATAAGATAAATAGAACTCTAACAACACCAATCTCTTCTTATAGTATAATAAAAATATTTTTTCATTGGCTATAAAATTATTTCCAATTACCTTTCTCTCCTTTGTATTTGACTGCATCATAGTATACCTGCAGTAACTCATCAAAATCAGTTTTGCCTCCTCCTTGTGGTTCTGCAATGACTGTCTTTACCAACTCCAGATTATGCCATAAACCAGTGGAAAGCCAACGTTCTTTTAATTTTTCTAACAACTAAAAAGAGGAAAGAAAAAAATGAAGATTATGTGTCCAAATGAACAAACTTGTCTTGGTTAGTCTCTTTAAATTAAGGTGAAGTTTCTTTACATTCTTAACTAAAAATTCCTTAAATGAAGACTATTTAAGATCATTTTACTAAGCGCATACACAGCTAAGATGATTGTTTGCAAATTTGATCATCATTAATAACCAGAATAGAGTAAATATATAAAAAGACTCAGGCAGCTAACAAGCAGAAAAAATACAGGCACAAATGGAACATTTGAAAAAATAACCACGTACTAGAATTATAAAAGGACTTTCAACAAATTTCAAAGAAACTCTATCATATTGACCGCATATTCTAATAACAATGCAACTTTAGATTAAAAGTCAATAATACAAAGTTAGTCAAATAAAATAAGCAAACATATAAGCCCAACACGAAAAATCATACTCTTTAAAAACATGGTTTAGAAAGAAAAACAGTAGAATTTATTGATTCGTTAGATCTGAATAATACAGAAAGAACCCCACAATTCAAAATGTGTGGGATGCAACAAAGGTGGTATTCTTTTAGAAATATACTGAAATACATTTTAAAATTCTGAAAAAAAAACGAATTTAAGCATTCTTTTCAAGAAACTGGAAAATAAAACACAGTAAATGCAAAGAAATATAAGTTAATAATAAAGAGCTGAAATAAATTTAAAAAGCCAGAGATTATTATAATTTAAGTTGAACTGTTTTACCTACTTGTCAAAGTTCTACGAAATTTGGGCAAGTTTTTACAAAATCAATGTAGCCAAGTACCAAGGAACTCCAAAAAAATCCCTAGAGAACAAAAAACTAATCAATTTTTATAAGATGGTGTCATGGATTGAATTATGTCCCCCCAAAAATGTGTATATCAGTTTGGCTGGGCCATGATTCCTGGTACTGTGTTATTTTCCTATATGTTGTAAATCCTGCCTCTATGATGTTAATGAGGGAGGATGGGTGGCAGTTGTGTTAGTAAGGCAGGACTGGATCTACAAGACTGGATTGTGTCCTGAGGCAATCTTTTGAGATATAAAAGACAGAAGTGAGCAGTGAGACAGGGGGCCCTCATACCATCAAGAAAGCAGTGCCAGGAGCAGAGCACGTCCTTTGGACTGGGGTCCCTGAGCAGAGAAGCTCCTAGTCCGGGGGAACACCGACGAGAAGAAGGTCGACAGAGAGAAAAAGCCTTCCCCTGGAGGTGACGCCCTGAATTTGGACTTTTAGCCTACTTTGACTGTGAGGAAATAAACTTCTCTTCCTTAAAACCCTCCACTTGTGGTATTTCTGTTATGGCAGCACTAGATGACTAAGACATATGGTTTATTACCGTAGAATTTTAACCTTAAATTTACTTTTACAAATAAACTTTTTAATAAGTTCATAAAACCAATTTTCTATTAGTGGTCAGTAAAATAATTCATTGCTACTTTTACAGTGATCAGGGTTGCCCGATCAATAAAAATAAAAATTCACAATAACACCATGCTATTAGGTAAAAATGTAGGGCTATCATTCATTGATCTGTAGGAGCCCTGGTGGCACAGTAGTTAAACATTCCGCTGCTAATCAAAAGGTCGGCAGTTTGAATCCACCAGTTTCTCCTTGGAAACCCTATGGGGCAGTTCTGCGCTGTCCTATAGGGTTGCTATGAGTTGGCATCAACTCGATGGCAATGGGTTTTGTTATCATTGATCTAAAAGTCTTTTCTATTTGAATGCCTCAGTAGTCTATTGTTGCTGTTATTATGTGCTGTCAAATAGATTTCAACTCACAGCCACCCAATGTGACAGAGTAGAACTGCCGCATAGGCTTTTCTAGGTTGTAATGTTTATGGGAGCAGATTGCTAGGTTTTTCTCCTGTGTAGCCACTTGGTGGGTTTGAACTGCAAACCTTTCAGTTAGCAGCCAAATGCTTAACTGTTGAGCCACCAGGGCTCCTTGGTTGGCTATTAGGATTTGCTTATTGAATATGTACTGTTTCTGAATCCAAGTATCTCACCAATGCATAGAAAATGTAAAAAAAAAAAAAAACTTCAACATAAGGCAGTATTCAGAGCTGTGCACAGAAATATTGAAAACGAAGATACAGAAAAAGATATGTTAGGCCTATGTTTGCCTCAGTTAGGCAAATCTTAGTCAACTAACTGAGAAATCAGATCATTTATGCATTCATTCAATCATTCATTACGTATTAGTTCCCCTATTGTTAACACAGAAGTCCCTGAGTGGTGTAAACAGTTAATGTGCTCAGCTGCTAACTTAAAGTTTGGAGATTCGAATCTACCCAGAGGTACCTTGCAAGAAAGGTCTGGAGATCAAGTGCCAATAAATCAGCCACTGAAAACCCTATGGAGTACATTTTTACTTTGACATACACAAGATCTTCATGAGTCAGAATCAACTCGATGGCAATGGATACTGTTAACATTACTATGGTACATTTGTCACAACTAATGAACCAATATTGATAATTATTAACTAAAGTCCATAGTTTATTCAGATTTCCTTAGTTTTTACTTAATGTATTTTTTCTGTTCCAGGATCCCATCCAGGATACTACATTACATTTAGTCATCATGTCTTCCTCAGTTTCTCCTGGTTGTAGAAGTTTCTGAGACTTTCCTTGTTTTTGATGACCTTGACAGTTTTGGGGAGTACTAGTCAGGTATTTTTGTAGAATGTCCTTCAATTTGGGTTTGGTGTTTTTTCTCATGGTTAGACAGGGGCTAGGGGTTTGGGGGAGGAAGACCACAGAAGTGAAATACCATTTTCATCACACTGTAACATGACTTACTAGTGATTAAGTTACTTTAATCAACTAACTGAGGTAGCATTTATAAGGTTTCTCCACTGTGAAGTTACTCCTTTGTCCCCCCTTTCCATAATGTACTCTTTAGAAGTTACCGCATATATTACACACTTAAAGGGTGGGGAGGTATGCTCCACCTCCTTGAGGGAGAGTATATACATAAATTATTTGGAATTCTCTGTACCAGATTTGTCCATCTCCCCCCATGTATTTATCTATTCAATCAGCTCTTTTTTTTTTTTTTTTAAAAAAAACCATTTTATTGTGATTTGGGTGAAAGTTTACAGAGTAACTTCATTTTCCATTCAGCAATTTATACATGTTTTGTTTTGTGACATTAGTTGCAAGCCCCTCAATATGACGGCACTCTACCTACCTCCTCCGATTTCCCCATTTCTGTTCACCCAGCTTTCCTGCCCCTTCCTGCCTTCTGAACTTTGTTTTTGGGCAAATGCTGCCCTTTTGGTCTGGTATGGTTGATTGTTCTGAGGAGCACGTTCTTCACAAGTGTTACTGTTCGTTTATAGGCCTGTGTATTGTTTGGCTGAAAAGTGAGATTTCTGGGAGCAGGTTCAGTTCCAGGTTTGAAGGGTATCTAAGGGCCATAGTCTCAGGGGTTCCACCAGTCTCTATCAGACCAGTAAGTCTGGTCTTTTTTATCAATTTGAATTTTGTTCTACATTTTTCTCCCACTCTGTCCAGGATCTTCTACTGTGTTGTTAATCAGAGCAGTTGGTATTGGAAGCCAGGTACCGTGTAGTTCTTCTGGTCTCAGGCTAGTGGAGGCTGTGGCTCATGTGGCCCATTAGTCCTTTGGACTAATTGTTTCCTTGAGACTTTGATTTTTTTCACTCTTCTTTGCTTCAGATAGATAGAGACCAAGAGTTGTATCTTAGATGGGCCACTCACAAGCTTTTAAGACCCCAGTCGCTACTCATCAAAGTAGGATGTAGATATTATCTTTATGGACTGTTATGCCAATTGACCTAGATGTCCCCCAAGACTATGGTCCTAAACCCTCAAGCCCAGTGACTCTGTCCCTCGAAGTGTTTGATTATGCCTAGAAGTTTTCATAACTGTGTCCCCTGTGTGCTCTACAATATACATGATATATTTACAGCACATACAAATGCATATGTAGAAATATCCTATTTATATCAGTATAGACTCATGGATATTTATTTTATACTTTGGATTATAATCCAATACTACTTTATTTTGTTGCACATATTGCTCCAGCTTTGGCCATGAGGCGCTCTTTCAGTTGGCTTATGTGTCCTTTGATATAACCCCATCTTTTTGTTGACACTTCTTTACTTATGACATTCCAAGATTCTCCAGGCTCATCTTACATATTTCCTCCCCAGTTCTAGAATCAGCCATTTCTCCAAGGATCCTTGCTTCCATTTATTGGAGAATGGTATTCTAAATCAAGATTAGAGCACTGGGTGTGCTCATTGCTACCCCAGTGTCCTTGCTTCCAGGCTCTCTCAGTAGACAGAGTTAAGAAATATCTGTGTATATGTAAAAACGGCATGCAGGTGGTATCTGACCTCCTCTAACTTCACAAGGGGAAAGGAGAATCAAGATTAACAGCCCAAGGCTGATTCCTATGAAGCAGAAGTCAGACATGCCTTCTCCACCATTTTTATCAACTCTGACACCAACCGTCCCTCCCACAGCACTACTTCTCTGCTGGGTTCGATAATTCATTGCAATGACCACACAGAACTCACAGACCATATTCATAATTATGGGGTTTATTAGAGAAGTAACAGGTTACAATTCAGACTCAGGAATACTCAAAGATACAGTTCTTCCATCAGGACAGCCTCTTCTTCACAGGCACGCCTCTCCCTGGCCCTCAGTCTCTGCCCAACGGCACTCAGCTTTCTTGCTCCACACACCGGGAAGCCCAATGCGTCGTCTCCTGCGGGTCTCTGCTGCCACTTCTTGAGCTCTCTTTCTATGTGTCCTGGGTCCAGGAGCTTCTCAGGACAGGGATCCTGGATCCAACTGATGTGCTGGCTCCTGGCTGTTCCTCTTGGTGGTGGTGGGAACTTCTCTCTCCTGCCTCTGGGGTGGCTCATTTCAAACCCAGCAGGATGTCAAAACTGACCAGTTCGTTTGGTAGGCCACAATTACCCTATCACACAGTCCCACCCAATCACCTGGGTGGGAGTTACAAGACGGTGGAGAGAAAGGTCAAACAAAAGCAATCCATTACACCACAGTATACTAACCCATGTATACATACATATCTATAATTACTCCTATATATTTGTATAGTAAGCTAAATGTGAGTTCATACTGATGTCTCCAGCTTTCATCTAGTACCACAAGGATCATTCTAGCCCTCTCCCTTTGCTTGCCTGTAACTTCCTACTCCAAGGGTAAAAAATCTGGCTCCTGTCATCTGTCATCCATTTATTTGAACGTTCAATTCCAGCATATACATATTGTGGTTTCAGAACAGTTCACTTTTCCTCCCAATAGAAATAACTTTATTAGCTAGAGTCCAGTGCTTATGTACAGTGCTTTTGGCTCCAGTCTTATAGTGCATACCCATTTCCAAAGTTACTAAGGCCAGCACCTCCCTCCTCCCACCGCCCCCCTTCAGTGAGGTTATGACATACGTTTGTAATAGATTATTTTGTCACAGTCTGCATTCCATACTGGAATTGCCTAAAAATGTTGTTGTTTTTTAATTTACATACATTAAGGTTCACACTTTGTGCTGTAGGTTCTATGGGTTTTGACAAATGTATAGTGTCATGTATCCACCACTACATTATCATACAGAATAGTTTCACTGCCTTCAAAAAAAACCCTGTGCTTCACCTTTTCAATCCTCTTCCCTCCCCATGACCATCCAATTTTAACCTCTGCACCTGTGAATGTGACCTTGTTTGGAAATAGCGTTTTTCTTTAGTTATCATTTAAGTTAAAGGAGGCCAGACTGGAGGGAGGTGAGTCGTAATCCTAATCTGTTCTGAGCAGTATCTTATAAAAGAGGAGAACACAGAAACATAGTCACACAGGAAGAAGATACTATGTGAGGATTCGTCTGCAAGGCAGGGTACACCAAGAAACACTCAGGGTTACCAACATAGAAGGATCATCCTCTACAGCCAACAGAGAGAGAACAAAGCCCTGCCAATGCCCTGAATTTGGAATTCCAGACTCCAGAATTGTGAGAAAATAAATTTCTGTTCTTTAAAGCCACCTACTTTGTGCCATTTTGCAGTGGCAGCCCTAGGAAATTAAGATACCCAGTAAAGATGAACATATGCATTCCTTACAATCCAGCAAATCCACCCTGAGTTACACCCTACAAATAAGTACATTTATACAAGGAGATATGAACAAGAGCACTCTTTTTAATAGTCAAACACTATAAGCAACTGAAAATCCCACCCATCAATGGAATATTGAATAATTACATTGTCATATATTCGTAAAAGTGAATACCACACAGTAGTGAAAATGAATAAACTAGCGTCACAAGTATCAACAAGGTTAAACCACAACCTATAGATGTTGAATTAAAAAAAGCAAATTACAGATGAATAACATAATGATTCCACTTATATAAAGTTCAAAAACAATGCAGTGTTTAAGAGTACATATACACATAAAAAAACTTTTTAAAAATGAGCAAAAACTAGTATCTGTAGGGATGGGGGATGTGAATGGAGAGGAGGACATAGAAGCTTCTAATATAATGGTAAAATTCTGTTTCTTAAGCTAGGTGGTGGATACACAGATGCTATTTTTATTATTATTATTTAAAATGTACATATTAGGTTTATATACTTATACAAATACATTTGTATTTTACAATTAAAAAACACAAAGATTAAGCAAAATTTCTCTGGTGATAATATGGACAAATTAGGAGTTAGAGTTGAGTACAGTTAGGCCACTAGTAATAGAGAGGCAGAGGTGGCTTGAATTAGAAAGTGTTAAGAAAAATTATGCAAAATTTAAGAGTGAGGCAAAAAGATAGGTGGCATAACATTTCAATTTCATGTGGAGGCAAATGCCCACGCAAGGATTATCTAGGGAAATGAACTTTGTTCAATTCACTGTTTACTGTTGATTAAGGCTCTAGACTTAGTAAAATTGCATGTTAACTTGTGTATTTTTGTCCAGTAGAAAAGCAAATAATTTCTGTCCAGGAGAAAGTGATAACCCTAAAGGGCATGGCTTATTGGTCTATAATACATTAACCAGTTTTGTAGCCAGGTCAGTAATCTTATCTATATTCCTTTGGAATTGCCTATAACAAATACCTAGCTCCTTAAATGCTTTCTGAATTGGTTCCCTCAATAATCAACAAGTTGATTAAAATTTTTGCAGGTGTTTACTTTATATTTCATGTGAGTCATGATTTTACATTTTTGAAAATTATACTAGAGAAAGAAAAGTGAAGAGATTTTTAGAATATTTAAAATTTTAACTTAACAAGATACGGCGGTAGATTGGATATGCAGGAAAGGGAGAAAAATATTCAAAGATGCCCCCTAAGTAGGTATCAAATCAATCCAAATATAGATTGTGGTACCATTCATTTACATAAGCAACACCGGAAAAGGACCAAGATTGGGAGAAAAGATTACAAGTTTGTTGCCTTTGAGATACCCAAATTGAAATGTTGATCTAGCAGTTGAATATATCCGCATGGTACTTACAGGAGAGTTCAGAATTTAATAATAAATAGGAAAATCAAGAATACAGAGGTAACTGAAAGAATGCATATAAATGAGACTAAAGCACACACACAAAAAAAGTCCTGCAAGAAAACTTTATCCTTTCCTATCACACTGCACATCTAATGCACCAGCAAATCTTGCCAGCACCATTTTCAAGACAGATCTAGACTCAAACATTTCTCCCTATCTTCACTGCTACCACAATGACCCAAACCATCATATCTCACCTACATTGTTACAGTAAACTCCTAAACAGTCACCTTGCTCATTCCTATGCTCCCTGCAGTCCATTTTCTATAAAGCAGTCAGCATAATTCTTTTAAAACTAAGTCTAAAGCCTCCAATAGCTTCCTACATTTAGGATAAAATCAACATCCTTACTGCTGGCATTTTATCCGCAGCTACTTTTCTGACCTCATCTCTAACTACTCCCCCTACTCCACTCCCATTCTGCTTCAGTCACATTACTCTCCTTGTTGCTTAAACAAACCAGAGAACTTTCTTCCCCCAGAAATCAGAATGATGTGCTTCCTCCCCTCCCTTAGGCCTTCATTCAAGGTCACATTCTTAGAGAGGCCTTCTCAAACTATTCAATTAAAATTCTAAGCTCTCTCTCCCTACTTTCCCAGAATTCCCTTTTCCTCCTTCTTTGTTTTATTTTTCTACATAGTAGTAATCACCATCTAACAAAATATATATCTTTCTTATGTATTATCTTTCTGCTTCTCTTCACTGAAATACAATCTCTATAAGGAAAATGATTTTCGTCTGTTTTGCTCACTGCTAATTGCCCAAGTGCCTAGAATATTACTGGGTCATAGAAGTACTCAATAAATATTTTTTGAATGAATTTAATGTAAATGAAAGAAGAAGGACGGTCCAAAATAACGAAACAGGAGGAAAAATAATCTGTAAAATCAGGTGCCAAAGTTTTAATAAAAAGAGTGTATTTAGGTGGTTTGTAAGGTGACAGTAAAGATGAGGGGAAAGGATATGATTAAAACATATGAGCTCAGAGATTAGAGTTTTTTGTTGGTGAGTTATTTTGCTTGTTTCTTTTTCTTTCTTTTTTTTTAGAAGAAAATGCAGAAAGAGCAATGGAGAGCACATATGATATGAAACCTGAGGTACTACAGGTTAAGAGAGAAGAAACAGTCACAATTTGCAAGGGCTGACAAGGGAGTAGCATGTCCTCTGGGTATGTCCAGATTTTAGTTCAGGTAAGAAGTACAAGGAACACTGTGAAAAAGAGGGAATTTGGTGATTACGAGACAACATTTCCACAGAACACAATGCTTTTAGTTTAAATTCTTCAGCGGAGATTTTAAGTATCTTAAAAGCCTTCTGTTTAAGATTACACAGGAGCTACATGTAAATTTAGAGTGTAGTTCTACAGCAAAAACATACTGATTATTTCCATGAAAATGGCTTGTACCAAATTGTCAGTTTTAGATAACAAAATATTTAGGTCTGCAGCTTTTCCATTCTCATTGCAGGTGACGTTCAAATTGCAAATTTATACATCTTAATTATTTCCACCTTGCCAGAGAAATCACACAAATAACTAAACATGCAAATAAATAAATAGATTTTTAAATTTTTTAAGTATCCCAACTAGGCACCTAAAAAGTCTAATACCTTAGAGGAAAGTACAGACATAGATTCATCTCTTGGATTTTAAGACTTACATATATGAAAAATGTGAGGTGTCTTTGTTATAAAATACTTTAATAGCTCATAAAAGGCAAATACTATTCATATGTAGAGAGACTAGTCCACATACATTGATATAGATGATTTAATTTACTAACTGGTGTTCACATCACTTGGATCTGTTAACCTCAGAGACAATTTTTAGTTTTTAGTCAGGTTTTACAAATTAAAAGACGCTTTGAAATGTTTATGCCTTATCTGGATATTACCATTTTACTTTTTCGAACTTAAAACCAGTATCTCACTAGGGAGGCAATCGGTTAGAATACAACCTACTGGGGAAATCCTGCATTTGCTCAATGTCCATAGCTTTTACACAGTTCCAGATGTTCAGTACATTAATAACGCACTAACTCAAAACCTCTTTTTGAAACTTTAGAAAGTGTAAATTGCATTAAGACTTCTTTGCCCTCATTAATGGTATTGTTACAATCCCAGTCCTCTGGAAAATGTTTTTTGGCATGTGTTTAACTTTATAATATTGCCATTTACTTGCTTTACTAGCCAGTACTCAAGTCTTAAAGCTTTTAATAGGCCTGCCTAAACAGACTACCGTCTTTTGTAATCTTATTCGCGTAACTTATTTCATAAGTAAAATCTGTCACATTTTTCCATCTGAAGATGATTCCTCACCATTCATTTCATGAGTTACTAATATTTAAGAAATGTTTACTTTCTATTAGTCAGTTCATATGTACCTACAGGTGGAATATGTAAGAAATAAAATACAGTTCCTTTTAAATAGTAATAAAAAGTAGTAATTTTATAACTTTTTAGTTATAGTAAAAATGGGTATATCCTTACTTCTTGCTGTATTCAAACATAAAATATGAGAAAATTAAAAATATGAACTTCTTTTGAAACAATTTTCTATACTCTAGTTATTTGGTAATATCTGACTTAGCATCTTTACCTCAAGAGGCTGGGTTATATTTCAGGATCAAACTTTCAACCAATATCGATGCAGTCATTAGTGCACTTTGAGGACTAATATAGAGGAATACTGTCCAGAAATAAAAGTAAGATCGCTTGTAGTGCTGGGTATCTACATGAAACTGAAAGATCCTAATAGTGCTCTCTGAAAAGGAGCACTCCCTCTCAATAAATTTGTAAAAAGATTTGAGAACTCTATGAAAATGTTAAAAGCTCAACTACTGATACTGACACATTTATTTACAAAGTCACTTATTGATAGTCTGATAAAAATACACAATGATACTTAGAATGTAAAAATTTCAAATAAAACAGAATTTCAGAAATAACTCATACATTTCCTCATGACAATCTACTTTCTTGATGTCTCTTAAAGAAATAACAATAAGAGCCCAATAGCTATTTCTATATGGAACAAATTCATAATTCTTTGAAACACAAATTCTGAATTTCTTCATTCATCAACATAGTTCGTTCATCAATGTATGAAATGAAATGATTTGGTTAAAATGTATATATTTGAACATTTTTGCTGTTTTAAAGTCAGGAAGTGTTGGCTGAAATCTGAATGAATAAATTTATTCACATAAATTCATCTGTTTATTCCATTCCTCACCTTAGTAGATTAACTGTAGGCAGAAAAAAAAAAAAAGATAACTCAGTTGTGATCTTTCTGTAAAATGTTGATAAATAAAGTAAACTATAATTTTCCTGTACTGCACTACTAGAATCTAGATAGACTCTAGGCTGAAACAAGGAAATGAATAAGAAACAACCAATACGATATTTCTAAAAAGTTTCTACTTTCAAGTATTGCCAACCTGAGTCTCTTGTAAATCTGTTACTATAAACCTTGAAGGTGAGCCTTGGAAATAGTACTACTTTGCAATCTAGTGAAGAAGACCCAAAAGGAAAATACTTAAAATACAAGGTGGTAAGTACTATGATAGATGTAATATAGAGTAGTAGCCCCTAATATTAATAGAGTAAGTAGATCTTTGATCTGGATATAGAGTACGAAATTTCTGGATAATAAAAAAGTCAGGGAGTGGATTCCAAGCAGACAGAACACTATGAACGAATGTACTGTATTAGTTTTCTATTACTGCATAAGAAATTACCACAAACTTAGTAGTTTAAAACACCTATTTATTATCTCAGTTTCTGTAGGTCAGGTGTCTAGGCACACCACAAATGGATTCTCTACTCAGGGTCTCAGTGGGCTGGAATCAAGATGTTAGCTGGGGCTGTGGTTTTCTTCTTAGGCCTGGGATTCTCTTCCAAGCTCATTGGTCATTTGCAGAATTCATTTCCTTATGACTGTAGAAGAAAGGATCCTATTTTTCTGCTAGCTGTTGGCTGAGGACTATTATCAGCACCTAGATGGTCATGTGCCCCCTCCCTGAACTGGTCACTTCACAACATGGATGTTTGCTTTATTCCAGGTCAGCTGACTTCTTCTTCTACAACCAGCCAGAGAAAACTCTCTGCTTTTAAGGGGCTCATGTGATTAGGTCAGGTCCAACTGGCAGTTCCTCAAAAACTTGACATAAAACTACCATATGTCCAGCAATCCCAATCCTTAGTATATAGCTAGAGGAAGTTAAAGAAAGAATGCAAACAGAAACCTGTACACTGGAGGCATGGTCAACATGGCGGAGTAGTTAAAAGCTTTCTATATCCCTCTTACAACAAAGACCTGGAAAAACAAGTGTTTTGACTCTATGTGAATATCTGGGAGGCATGAACAAGGCAAGGTTAAGAAATCCGTCTGAGTGATATGGGAGAGCGAGACCATTTGGAAAAGATAAGGAGGGCCAGAGCCGGGGCGGTGAAACTGCAGTGCTGCAGCCACACCAGTCCGCAGTGAAGCAGGCAAACAGCTGTGCTGTGCGCGCGCTCGGGAAGCAGTTTCCACATTGAGAGAGACCCGGCAGCAGAGATTCTGCCTGGACACTCCGAACCACTGAAGACCAACTCCCAAGAGGCTAAGATAAGTACATGTGTGCACGCTTTCATGGGGATTAAAAAAAAAAAAAAACCCCATTTGGGAAAAACCTCTCTCCCTTTTACCTCCTCCCTCCGCGCTCTGCACCAGGAGTCCGCTGGGCTGGAAGTAGATCCCAAAAGGCACCCTGACGCTTCTCCTGGCCTTGGAGAGGGAACAAAGATGCTGCTGGCTCCCCTAGGCCAGGAACACAGGGATGGCACAGCTCCTTTGCTAGGCACAGGTATCAGGGGTCCACAGACTCTGAGTGCCTTACACCCCTGTACAGACTTGTGGGGACCCATCTCAACAGCGTTAGTCCTCACTTCCACAGTACAACAGGGCAAACATCTGAAGATTAACTTCAAATGCTTCAGCTGTGAACTGGCAGATTTGTGACACTCGAAACAGCCCTGCCCCTTAAGTAGGCACTTTTATCGATCAGCAGGGGCTTGAGGACTGGTGGTAGCACCTAAAGCCCCTAGTCACCTGCTACATGAGTCCAAGAAAAAGTGGTGCCCTCAAGTCTTTACAGCCAACCGAGTAGGGTGCTCATAGTCCGGCGGCAAAACTCACCTACCTACTCACCCTAGAGAATAGGGACACGCTTTCCTTTCAGACTCTCAGGGGCAGAAGTCAGCCCCTGCCTGGCTCAGTGCATGACCCCCTACCACAGCCAGAGTCCAGTACCTACACCAATCACCCATGCCTCTCTAGGACTGGGGGTGAAAGCCTGCATCATACACTTGGTGACCGACTGCCTCAACACCCGAGCTGAACCCATACAGGAAAATTTAATGGACTCCTGTGTGCACATACATCATTACAGAACTAACTACCTGGTGACAGGACGTTAGAGCTCCGTAGGTGTCAAAAGTCAAACTAGTGCACGTGAGCAGCCTATTTGGGCATATCAAAACAAAACAAAATAAGAAGCTAGGTCTCACTAAGCAAATACAAAATAAAGTTATAATAAATTATTGATGGCTCGGAGACAACAGTCAATATCAAGTCACATAAAGAGGCAGTCCATGATGGCTTCAGCAAGCTCCCAAAATAAAGAATCAATAAATTCTCTGGAGGAAGAGAACTTCTTGGAATTACCAGAGGCAGAATACAAAAGATTAATATACAGAGCTGTTCCAGAAATAAGAAAGGAAATTCGACAGAACGCAGAAACAGCCAGGGAACATACAGACACAGTAGTAGCGGAACTTAAAAAAGTTACTCAAGAAAATAATGCCAAATTTAATAGGCTGCAAGAATCCATAGAGAGATAGCAATCAGAAATCCAGAAGATTAACAATAAAGTTTCAGAATTAGACAACTCAACAGAAAGTCATAGGAGCAGAATTGAGGGAGTAGAAAGTTAGAATTAGTTACACTGAAGATAAAGCTCTTGATGCCAACTTATTTGAGGAAAAATCAGATAAAAGAATTAAAAAGAATGAAGAAACTCTAAGAGTCATCTGGGACTCTATCAAGAGAAATAACCTACGAGTGACTGGAGTACCATAACAGAGGGGATAACAGAAAATACAGAGAAAATTGTTGAAGATTTGTTGACAGAAAACTTCCCTGATGTCATGAAAGATGACAAGATATCTATCCAAGATGCTCATTGAACCCCATATAAGGTAGATCCCAAAAGAAAGTCAAACTTATAATCAAACTTATAATCAAACCTACCAAAACCAAAGATAAAGAGAGAATTTTACGAGCAGCTAGGGATAAAAGAAAAGTCATCTACAAAGGAGAGTCAATTAGAATAAGCTCGGACTACTCAGCAGAAACCATGCAGCCTAGAAGGCAATGGGATGGCATATTTAAAGCCTTGAAGGAAAATAACTGTCAGCCAAGAATTAAATATCCAGCAAAACTGTCTCTCAAATATGATGGCGAAATTAGGGCATTTCCAGATAAACAGAACTTCAGATTATTTGCAAAAACCAAACTAAAATTACAAGAAATACTAAAGGGAGTCCTACAGCTAGATAATCAATAACACCAGCTAACAACACAAGACTGGAACACAGGACAGAGCAACCAGACATTGACTCAGATATGGAAATCGAAAATACATCAATGCTAAAACACTGAAAATAAGGAAACAGATATCAATATGTAAAAAAGGACAATATTAAAATAAAAAAAGAGGGACTTAAAAAATGATTTTCTATACAGAGGGGAAGTTAAGGCGATATAAAGTAATAAAAGACTGGTGTAAACTTAGAAAAACAGGCGTAAATATTAAGGTAACCACAAAAGAATCTAACAATCCTACAAATCAAAATAAAAAAGTAGAAAAACATAAAGACCCAGCAAACAAAATCTACAGCAATGAAAAAGATGAAAAAAAATACATAAAGAAAAATGACTCAGCACAGAAAATTGAGGAGAACAAAGAAACTGTGAACAACACACAAAAAGAGATATCAGAATGACAGCACTAAACTCATACCTATCAATAATTACGCTGAATGTAAACAGACTTAATGCACCAATAAAGAGACAGAGAGTGGCAGATTGGATAAAAAAGCATGATTCATCTATATGCTGCCTACAAGAGATACACCTTAGACTTAAAGACACAAACAGGCTAAAACTCAAAGGATGGAAAAAAATATATCAAGTAAACAACACTCAAAAAAGAGCAGGAGTGGCAATATTAATCTCTGACAAAATAGACTTTAAAGTAAAAGTGACCACAAAGGACAAGGAAGGGCACTGTATAATGATTAAAGGGTCAACACACCAGGAGGACATAACTATAATAAATATTTACGCACCCAACGACAGGGCTCCAAAATACATAAAACAAACTCTAATAGCTCTGAAGAGAGAGATAGACAGCTCTACAATAGTCGTAGGAGACTTCAACATGCCACTTTTGGTGAAGGGCAGAACATCCAGAAAGAAGCTCAACAAAGACACAGAAGAGCTAAGTGCTACAATCAATCAACTTGATCTCATAGACATATACCGAACACTGCACCCAACAGCAGCCAAGTATACTTTCTTTTCAAACACACATGGAACATTCTCCAGAACAGACCACATATTAGGCCATAAAGCAAGCCTTAACAAAATCCAAAACATCAAAATATTACAAAGCACCTTTTCTGACCATAAAGCCATAAAAGTGGAAATCAACAACACAAAGCCAAGGAAAAAAAATCAAACACATGGAAACTGAACAACAGCTTACTCAAAAACTACTGGGTTATAGAAGAAATTAAGTACGTAATAAAGAAATTCATAGAATTAAACAAGAATGAAAACACATCCTACCAGAATCTTTGGGACACAGCAAACGCAGTGCTCAGAGGTCAGTTTATAGCAATAAATGCACACATCCAAAAAGAAGAAAGGCTTATAATCAAAGCATTAAACCTACAACTAGAACAAGTAGAAAGAGAGCAGCAAAAGAAGCCCTCAGGCACCAGAAGGAAGGAAATAATAAGAGCAGAATTAAATGAAATAGAGA
>NW_004443990.1:2881700-2940951 GCF_000243295.1 Trichechus manatus latirostris
TTCATCATTCTCTTTATTGGTGTATAGGAATCCAACTGATTTTTGTATGTTTATCTTGTATCCTGCTACTCTGCTGAATCTTTCTATTAGTTCCAGTAGCTTTCTCGTGGACTCTTTAGGGTTTTCTATGTATAGTATCATATCATCCACAAGCAGGGACAGTTTAACTCTTCTTTACCAATTTGGATGCCCTTTATTTCTTTTTCTTGCCTTCCTGCTCTAGCTAGAACTTCCATCACAATGTTAAATAGGAGTGGAGATAAAGGGCATCCTTCTCTTGTTCCTGTTCTTGAGGGGAATGTTTTCAGCCTCTCTCCATTAAGAATGATGTTGGTCGTTGGTTTTGCATAGATGCCCTTTATTATGTTGAGAAATTTCCCTTCTGTACCTATTTTATTGAGAGTTTTTATCAGGAATGGGTGTTGGACTTTGTCGAATGCCTTTTCTGCATCAATTGAGATGATTCATGTGATTCTTTTCTTTCCTTTTATTTATGTGGTGGATTAAGTTGATTGATTTTCTAATGTTGGATCATCCTTTCATACCTGCTATGAATCCTTCTTGGTCGTGGTGTACTGGTTTTTTGGATATGATGCTGAATTCTATTGGCTAGAATTTTGTTCAGAATTTTTGCATCTATATTCATGAGAGATATTTGTTTGTAATTTTCCTTTTTTGTGGTGTCTTTGCGTGGTTTTGGTATCAGGGTTATGCTGGCTTCACAGAATGAATTCGGAAGTGCACTTCCTTTTCTATGTTCTGAAATAGTTTGAGTAGTACTGGTATGAGCTCCTCTCTCAATGTTTGCTAGAATTCTCCAGTGAAGCCATCTGGGCCAGGGCTTTTTTGTTGTTGTTGTTGGGAGTTTTTTTTATTACCTTTTCAATCTCTTCTCTTGTTATGGGTTTGTTCAGATTTTCAACAACACTTTGTGTTAGTTTGGGTAGGCAGTGTGTTTCTAGAAATTTATCCATCTCCTCTAGGTTTTCAAATTTGTTAGAGTATAGTTTTTCATAATACTCTGTTATGATCCTTTTTTATTTCAGTTGGGTCTGTTGTAATGTCCCCAATTTCATTTCTTATTTGGTTTATTTGAGTCCTCTCCTGTTTTTCTTCTGTCAGTCTGGCCAGTGGTTTGTCGATTTTGTTGATCCTTTCAAAGAACCAACTTTTGGTTTTGTTGATTCTTTCTACTGTTATTCTACTCTCTACTTCATTTATTTCTGCTCTGATCTTTATTATTTCCTTTCTTCTAGTGGCTGTGGGCTCTTTGTGCTGTTCTCTTTCTATTTGTTCGAGTTGTGTAGTTAATGTTTTGATTTTTGTCCCTTTCTTCTTTTTTGATGTGTGTGTCTATTGCTATAAATTGTCCTCTGAGGGCTGTCTTTGCTGTGTCCAAAGGTTTTGGTATGATGTGTTTTCATTCTCATTTGACTCTAGAAATTTTTTTATTCCATCTCTGATTTCTTCTATTACCCAGTGGTTTTTAAGCAGGGTGTTACTCAGTTTCCCTGTAAATGGTTTTCTTTCCTGCTTTTCCTGTTGTTAATTTCTACCTTGATGGAGCTGTGGTCAGAGCAGATACTTTGTATTATCTCAGCGTTTTGTATCTTATTGAGGATTGCTCTGTGGTCTAAGATGTGGTCTATTCTGGAGAATGTTCCACATGCATTGGAAAAGAATGCGTACTTTGCAGCTGTTGGGTGTAGTGTTCTATACATGTCTATGAGGTCAAGATGGCTGATTGTGCCCTTTAGGTTTTCTGTATCTTTGCTGAGTTTTTCTCTAGATGTTCTGTCCTCTAGCGAGAGTGGTGTGTTGAAGTCCTCTACTATTATTGTGGAATTGTCAATTTCTCTTTTCAGTGCTGTTAGTTTGTTTTATGTATTTGGGAGCCCTGTCATTGGGTGCATAGATGTTTATTATGGTATGTTTTCATGATGGATCGTCCCTTAATCATTATATAGTGTCCTTCTTTGTCTTTTATGGTGGATTTTGTTTTAAAGTCTGTTTTATCTGAGATTAGTATTGCCACTCCTGCTCTTTTTTCGGAGCTGTTTGCTTGATATATTTTTTTCCATACTTTGATTTTTAATAAATTTACGTCTTTGTTTCTAAGGTGTGTCTCTTGTAGACAGCATTGCTGTGTATATTTTCACCTCAATAAAAAAAAGAACCCCCCAAAAATTATAACAAAGAATTAAATAGCAAATGAAAACTGGAAAAAATTTTATGGTATGTACCATAGAGAGTTAATATCCATACCATATATTAAAAGCCATACTACATTTAAAAAGATAAATACTGTATAAACAAACATTAAATAAGAAACTTAAATACATTAAAAAAATAAAAAACTTACAGAACAATAATTCTATTAACTAAAGAAATATAAACTAACAGTGAAACAAAATGTTTGAAAGTTTATTTTCTGCTTCTTTGCCTTTTTTTCTAGTTAAAAACTAGATGCAGAAAATAATTTATTTATTATTGGCAATACATAAATCTGCTAAGAAGTATATATAAATGATATGGTCTGTGAACTCACGCATTAGTCAGTATAATAAACTAATAAATGGTAAGAGTACTACCATTTGTTATAGCTACTAAGAAGCCCTGGTGGTGCAGTGGTTAAAGAGCTCACCAGCTAACTGAAAGATCGGTGGTTTGAATCCATCAGTTACTCAGAGGGAAAAAGATGTAGCAGTCTGCTTCCGTAAAGAATAAAGCCTTAGAAACACTATGGGGCAATTCTACTCTGACCTACATGGTCACTACGAGAAAGAATTGACTCAGCAGCAATGGGTTTGGTTTGGTTTTGGTATTATAGCTGTTAGGGGCCCTGATGGGTTCGAACCCACCAGCTGGTTAAACTCCACAGGAGAAAGATGTGGCAGTCTGCTTCCACAGCCTTGGAAACCCTACAAGTCACAATTAACTTGACGGCAATGGCTCCTGTTTTTTTGTTTTATTATACCTACTCCAAGAAATTAAGTTAGGAAGTGACATTCCATTTATAATGTTATTTTCCTCCTATGAAGTAATATATTTCATCTCAATATATCAATATTTAAAATAGTTTTTAAACTACTGAAATTAGCTAATGGAAAGAATCTCATTTGACAACACTGGTATCAGAAGACATGGTGCCTTCTTCTACAAACAGGCTGGGTTTTTTTCCATTGTAGCTTTTTCATCAACACTGCAATAAAGTGAATATTGCAATAAAGCATCACACAAACTCTTTGGTTTCCCAGTGCATATAAAAGTTATGTTTACACTATACAGTAGTCAATTAAGTGTGCAATAGCATTATGTCTAAAAAAAAGTACTTATTTTAATTAAAAAATACTTTATTGCTAAAAAATGCTAACCATCTTCTGAGCCTTCAGTGAGCTGTAATGTTTTCACTGGTGGAGGGTGGTGGTGGCTGAAGGTTAGGGTGGCTGTGGCAATTTCTTAAAATAAGACAACAGTGAAATCTGATGCATCAATTGACTCTTCCTTTCACGAAAGATTTCTCTGTAGCATGCAATGCTGTTAGACAGCATTTTACCCACAGCAGAACTTCTTTCAAAATTGGAGTAAATCCTCTTAAACCCTGCTGCTGCTTTATCAGCTAAGTTCATGTAATATTCTAAATGCTTTGTTGTCATTTCAACAATGTTCACAGCATCTTCACCAAGAGTAGAACCCATCTGAAGAAACCACTCTTTTTGCTCTTCCTTAAGAAGCATCTCTTCATCCGTTAAAGTTCTATCATGAGACTGCAACAATTCCGCCACATCTTTAGGCTCTACTTCTAATTCTAGTTCTCTTGCTATTTCCACCATATCTGCAGTTACTTCCTCCACCAAAGTCTTGAGCCTCTCAAAGTCATCCATGAGGGTTGGAATCAACTTCTTCCAAACTCCTGTTAATGTTGATACTTGGACCTCTCCCATGAATCACGAGTGTTCTTAATGGCATCTAGAATGGTGAATCCTTTCCAGGAGGTTTTCAATTTACTTTGCCCAGATCCATCAGAGGAATCACTATCTATGGCACCTACAGCCTCACGAAATGTATTTCTTAAATAATAAGACTTGAAAGTCAAAATTAGTCCCTGATCCACAGGCTGCAGAGCAAATGTTGTGTTAGCAGGCATGAAAACAACATTAATCTCCTTGCGCATCTTCATCAGAGCTCTTGGGTGACCAGGTGGACTGTAAATGAGCAGTAATATTTTGAAAGGAATATTTTTATCTGAATGGTAGATCTTAACAGTGGACTTAAAATATTAGTAAGCCAAGTTGTGAACAGATCTGCCATCCTCCAGGCTTTGTTGTTCCATTTATAGAGCACAGGCAGGGTAGATTTAGCATAATTCTTAAGGGCCCCAGGATTTCTGGAATGGTAACCGAGCATTGGCTTCAACTTAAAGGCACCAGCTGCATTAGCCCCTAATGAGAGAGTCAGCCTGTCCTTTGAATCTTTGAAGCCAGGCAGTGACTTCTCCTCTCTAGCTATCAAAGTCATAGACGGCTTCGTTCAATATAAGGCTGTTTCACCTACAGTGAAATTCTGCTGTTTAGTGTAGCCACCTTCATCAGTTATCTTAGCTAGATCTTCTGGGAACTTGCTGCAGCTTCTACATCAGCACTTGCTGCTTCACCTTGCACTTTGATGTTATGGAGACGGCTTCTTTACTTAAGCGTCATGAACCATCCTCTGCTAGCTCCGAACTTTTCTTCTGCAGATTCCTCACCCTCTCAGCCTTCATAGAACTGAAGAGAGTTAGGGCCTTGCTCTGCATTAGGCTTTGGCTTAAGGGATGTTGTAGATGGTTTAATCTTCTATTTAGACCACTACAACTTTCTCCATATCAGCAATAAGGTTGTTTTGCTTTCTTATCATTCGTATGTTCACTGGAGTAGCACTTTTAATTTCCTTCAAGAACTTTTCCTTTCAATTCACAACTTGGCTAAATATTTGGTGCCAGGGGCCTAGATTTCGGCCTGTCTCAGCTTTCGATATGCCTTCCTCGCTAAGCTTAATCATGTCTAGCTTTTGATTAAAAGTGAGAGACGTGTGACTCCTCCTTTCACTTGAATACTTAGAGGCCATTGTTGGGTTATTAATTGGCCTAATTTCAATACTGTTGTGTCTCAGGGAATAGGGAAGGCCAAGAAGAGGGAGAGAAATGAGGGAATGGCTGGTCAGTGGAGCAGTCAGAACACATATAACATTTATTAAGTTCACCATCTTAGATGGGTGCAGTTTGTGGTGCCTAAAAAAATTACAATAGTAACATCAAAGATCACTGATCACAGATCACCATAACAGACACAATAATAATGAAAAAGTCTGAAATACTACAAGAATTACTAAAATGTGACACAGAGACACAAAGTGAGTACATCCTACTGGAAAAATGGGATCGATAAACTTGCTCGATGCAGGGGTGCCACAAACCTTCAACTGGTAAAAAACACAAAATCTGTGAAGCACAATAAAGCGAAGCGCAATAAAACAAGGTATGCCTGTATGGATGTTCATACTCTATAATAAATCTTGCTTTCTATTAAGGATATTTTTAAAAAATGTTTATGTCCATTTTATTTTTAGCACTCTTGTGAAATAATAAACTGATTAAATTTCTTCCAAAATCAATTCCTTTGTCTATAGGAGGACAGACTGGTTTAGTACGTCTCTGTCTAATAAAGTATGTATATGGACAGTGCAGCAAAGTGAATTGCTTTAATATGGCCCTTCTAGCCAATGGCAAGGAGCCCTAGTGGCTCAGTGGTTAAGTGCTCAGCTGCTAGCCAAAAGTTCAGTGGTTTGAATCCACTAGCTGCTCTGCTGGAGAAAGATGTGGCAGTCTGCTTCCATAAAGATTTACAGCCTGGGAACATTATGGGGCAGTTCTACTCTGTTCTACAAGGTCACTACAAGTTGGAATCGAGTTGATGGCAACAAGCAGCGAATGCCATGGTCTCATAACTCCCATTAAATGATTACATGGGACTATGCAAATAAGGTGCTTGTGGCCTACCAAGGGGATTGGACACCTTTGCTAATGCAAATAAGATGCATGGAATACTTGTAGGGATGGGACGGACTACACAAATAATGTGCATGGAACCCTCGTAGGGGATTGGTCGGTTTTGGCATCCTGCTAGCCTTAAAGGGAGCCAATCCCAGAGGTTGGAAAGGGAACCTCACCACCATCAAGAAGAAGAGCTGAGAGGCAGAGCCAAGATAGTGGACTAGTTAGATGCAGTAAGCCATCCTGCTGCAACAACGACCCAAAAAACCAACTAAAACAAATACGTCAGTCCTGGAACCCTGAACTTTAAATGAAGGGATACAGCACTAGATCAGAAGCCACTGAGAAGAAGAAACTGATAGGAAATGGCGAAGGAGTAGAAATATGGAGTTGAGGTTCCTGGCTAAATGGCATGACACAGCATGGCCATCTTGGAATAAAGCCAACAACCCCATACGCAGGAAGGCGCCTCCATGAAATTCCCAATAGGAGACAAAGATATGGCGTAGACACACCCAGGGCTAAGTAAGACCATGTTTGCTGGCTGCAACTCAAGGAGGAACCCAGACTCTCTCATGAGCAGCATCCTCCTACAACCCCCACCCCTCTGGTGAATAGAACCACCCCATCCCAGCAGTCCTGACAGCCAGGAACCACAACACCAACCCACCCTTTGCCCTCCTCCATCTAGCCCCTCTGCCCATTTTCGCCTGTCTACCCACCTCACTCATCCGACTGCTGACCGGACCCTAGACCCCTGCCCGCAGCTTGGGCCCTGCCTTGCCACACACTATGGCACTGAGGGAACTGGCCTGGATCCCAGAACCCTCTCTGCTGGCTTGTGCCCTACCTCATGCTCTCTGGTGCTGAGGGGAACTAGCCTGGACCCGAAATCCCTCCCCACCAGCTTGGACTCTGCCTTGTCATGCTCTGCAATGCTGAGGGGAACAGGCCCGGGCCCCCGATTACTCCCCGCCAGCTTGGGCCCAGCCCCACTCCAGCCCCTGGCCACAGCCCAGTTCATGTCACAAACAACCCATCCCCACCCCTTCCCCCCACTGTACCTGTCCTGCTGCACCACAGCCAAGCAACGAGCCCTGCACACCTGGACAAGGTGGTGAGAAATATCATGCCCAAGGACCAGCAAGCAACCAAGCCTGCCTGGCCCACTAGCCCAGACATAACCAAATAAAACAAAAAAGCAGGACGAAATAAACCTAAAATCAATAAACAAAGAAAATACCTGTATGTCTCATAGATAGCAGACAATATCAAAACTTAAAAAAAAAAGGACAAGATGACTCCAGTAAGCAACCAGAATAAAGTACCAGACAACCTTCCAGAAGAAGAAAAAGCACTGGAACTACCTGATACCAAACCAAAAACTCATTGCCATCAAGTCAATTCTTACTCATAGAGACCCTACTGGGCAGAGAACTGCCCCATAGTTTCCAAGGAGCAGCTGGTAGATTTGAACTGCTGACCTTTTAGTAGCCATAGCTCTTAATCACTGTGACACCAGGGCTCTGGAACTACCTCATAGGGAATTCAAATGTCTAATATTCAGGGCTCTCCAGGAGATTAGGAAACAGATCAAAGAAAACACAGACAAAATCAACCAAAACACAGCCAAAATCAAGGAAAACACAAAGCAAAAGAAGAATTTAGGAAAATATTACAAGAACAAAATGTCAAAATAAATAAACAATTAGAAACCATACAAAAACAACAATTAGAAATTCAAAACATAAACAACAAAATTTCAGAAATGGACCATGCAACAGAAAGTTTCAGAAGCAAACTTGAAACAATGGAAGATAGGATCAGTGAAATTAAAATCCATGGATACCACTTTCTACAACGAAAAACCAAAGAAAAGAATGAAGAAAAATGAAGAAAACCTAACAACTATGTGGGACACAATCAAGAGCACAAATTTGTGTGTGATTGGAGTTCCAGTAAAGGGGGAGGAAATTGAAAACACAGGATCTTTGAAGATTTGCTGACAGAAATCTTCCTAATATCATGAAAGATGAAAAGCTGACCACTAAAGGTGCTCAAAGAACCCCATATAGGACAGATCCCAAAAGAAAATCACAATATATCATCATACTTGCCAAAACCAAAGACAAAGTAAGAATTCTGAGAGCAGCTCGAAAAAAACAAAAAGTCACAAAGGGGAAACAATAAGACTAAGCTCTGGTTACTTGGCAGAAACCATGCAGCCCAAAAAGCAATGGGAAGACATATATAAAACCTTGAAAGAACAAAACTGCCAATCCAGAAAAAATATGTCCTGCAAAACTCTCGCTCAGATATGATGGTGAAATTAGGACATTTCCAGATAAACAGAAATTAAGGGAATTTGTAAAAACCAAAGCAGACTTACAAGAAGTATTAAAGGGAGTTCTTCAGTTAGAAAACCAAAAATATCAGACAACAACTTGAATCTAGGACAAAGGTCAGTATTAGCCAGATACCAATCTAGGTAATGAACTCTCAAGGACAAAACTAAAATATTCAAAATGGGGAAATAGACAAATCAATTTGTACATGATGGCAATTTCAGAACAATAAAAGGGGGAATACATAGTGTAAGTATAGAACTTTCAAAAGGGCAGGAAGTCAAGGTGAAATCAGGTACCAAAAGACTGGTTCGAACTTAGGAAGATAAGGGTAAATTTCAAGGTAACCACAAAGAAAGTTAACACACCTACTCATCAAAATGAAGAAGAAAAAAATGAAGTCTCAGTAAACACAAAATCTACACAAATGAAAGAGATGAAACAAAATTCTGAAACAAAAGGAACTCCGCACAGAAGACCAAAGGGAAAAAAGAAAACATCAGCACCACCAAAAAAGGCACTACGAAACAATAGCAATGAACTACACCTATCAATAATCACAGTGAATGAATGTAAATGGCTTAAATGTACCCACACAGAGAATGAGAGAATGGATTAAAAAAAAAAAAAAAAGACTCATCAATATGCTATTCACAATAGTCACATTTTATACACAAAGACATAAATGTATTAAAAATCAAAGGATGGAAAAAATATATCAAGCAAACAGCCCCCCAAAAAAGAGTAAGAGTGGCAATACTAATCTCAGATAAAATAGATTTTAAGGCAACAGTCACCATAAAAGACAAGGAAGCACATTATATAACAATTAAAGGGACAATCCATCATGATGACATAATCATAATAAATATCTATGTACTCAACAACAAGGCTCAAAAATACATTAAAAAAAAACCTCTAACGACACTAAAAACAGAAATTGACAGATCCACAATAATAGTAGGAAACACTGTTCTCGGTAAGGGACAGAACATCTAGAAAGAAAATTAATAAAGATACAGAAGATCTAAATGCCACAATCAACCAACTCAACCTCACAGACATACATAGCACTCCACCCAACAGCAGCAAAGTATATATTCTTTTCCAACGCACATGGAACATTCTCCAGAACAGACCACATCGTAGGCAACAAAGCAACCCTCAACAAAATCCAAAACACTGAGATACTAAAAAGCATCTTCTCTAATCACAGCTCCATAAAAGTAGAAATCAATAAAAGGAAGAATAAGGAGGGAAAAAAAAGAGACTGAATAACACCTTGCTTAAAAACCACTGGGTAATACAAGATATCAAAGATGGAATCAAAAAATTTCTAGAATCAAATGAGAATGAAAACACATCATAGCAAAACCTTTGGGACACAGCAAAGGTAGTGCTCAGAGATCAATTTACAGCAACAGATGCACACATCAAAGAAGAAGGGACAAAATTGAATTGTTAGCCCTACAACTTGAACAAATAGAGAACAGTAAAAAAAATCCCACAGCTACCAGAGGAAAGGAAATAATGAAGATCAGAGCAGAAATAAATAAAATAGAGAATAGAAAATAATAGAAAGAATCAACAAAACCAAGGGTTGGTTCTTTGAAAGAATCAACAAAATTGACAAACCACTGGCCAAACTGACAAAAGAAAAACAGGAGAAGAAGGAAATAACCCAAATAAGAAATGAAATGGGGGACATTACAACAGACCCAACTGAAATAAAAAGGATAATAACAGAGTACTATGAAAAACTGTACTCCAATAAATTTGAAAACCTAAAGGAAATGGACAGATTTCTAGAAATATGCTACTACCTAAACTAACACAAACTGAGGTAGAAAACTGGAACATAATCATAACAGGAGAAGAGACTGAAAAGGTAATTTAAAAAAAAAAAAAAAAAAAAAAACTCCTGAAAGAAAAAAGTCCCTACCCAGATGGCTTAACTGGAGAATTCTACCAAGCATTCAGAGAAGAGCGCACACCAGTACGACTCAAACTATTTCAGAACACAGAAAAGGAAGGGATACTTTCAAATTCATTCTATGAACCTAGCATTACCCTGATACCAAAGCCAGGCAAAGACACTACAAAAAAAAGAAAATTACAGACCAATATCTCTCACAAACATAGATGCAAAAATTCTCAACAAAATTCTAGCCAATAGAATTCACTATCATATTAAAAAAAAATTACACAACCTGACCAAGTGGGATTCATACCAGGTATGCAAGGATGGTTCCACATTATAAAAATCAATCAACGTAATCCACACATAAATAAAAGAATCACATGATCATCTCAATCAACGTAGACAAGGCAGCTGATAACTCCAACACCCATTCCTGATAAAAACTCTCAATGAAATAGTTATAGATAAGTGGTAACTTTGGTGAAGGGTAAAACAGTACACAATATTGGGGAAGCCAGCACAACCTGTACAAGGAAAGGTCATGGAAACTCCACAGACAAATCCAAATTCCCTGAGGGACTGAACTGCTGGGCGGAGGGCTGTGGGGACCATGGTCTCAGGGAACATCTAGCTCAACTGGCATAACATAGCTTATAAAGAAAATGTTCTACATTCTACCTTGGTGAATAGCATCTGGGTTCTTAAAAGTCTGTGAGCAGCCATCTAAGATACTCCACTGGTCTCACCCCTTCGGGAGCAAGGGAGAATGAAGAAAACAAGTTACAAGGAAAGATTAGTCCAAAGGACTAACGGACCACCACTACCACAGCCTCCACCAGACTGAGTCCAGTACAACTAGATGGAGCCCGGCTATCAACACTGACTGCTCTGATAGGGATCACAACAGAGGATTCTGGACAGAGCTGGAGAAAAATGTAGAACAAAATTCTAACTCACAAAAAAAGACCAGACTTACTGGCCTGAAAGAGACTGAAGAAACCCCAAGAGTATGGTCCCCAGACACCCTTTCAGCTCAGTAACGAAGCCACTCCCAAGGTTCACCATTCAGCCAAAGATTAGACAGCCCCATAAAACAAAATGAGACTAATGGGGCACAACAGCCCAGGGACAAGGACTAGAAAGCAGGAGGAGACAGGAAAGCTGGTAATAGGGAACCCAAGGTTGAAAAGAGACAGTGTTGACTTGTGGGGTTGTTAACCACTGTCATAAAACAATATGTGTACTAACTGTTTAATGAGAAACTATTTGTTCTGTAAACCTTCATCTAAAGTACAATGAAATAAAATAGTTATAGAAGGGAAATGCCTCAACATAATAAAGGGCATCTATAGGAAACCAACAGTCAACATCATTCTCAATGGAGAGAGGCTGAAATCATTCCCCTCCTGAGAATGGAAAAAAGAAAGGGTGTCCTTAATCACCACTCATATTTAACATAGTGACGGATGTCCTAGCTAGAGCAGTAAGGCAAGAAAAAGAAATGAAGGGCACTCAAATAGGTATGGAAGAAGTAAAACTGTCCCTATTTGTAGAGTGTATGATACTATACATAGAGAACCTTAAGGACACCACAAGAAAACTACTGGAACTAATAGAGTCAGCAGAGTAGCACGCTACAAGATCAACATACAAAAATTAGTTGGATTCCTATACACCAACAAAGAGAACTTTGAAAAGGAAATCAGGAAGGCATCATCATTCATAATAGCCCCTTAAAAGATAAAATACTTAGGAATAAATCTAACCAGAAATATAAAAGACCTATATAAAGAAAACTACAAAACACTATTGCAAGGAACCAAGAGACCTACATAAATGGAAAAACATACCATGCTCATAGATAGGAAGACTCAACATTGTGAAAATGTCAATGCTACCCAAGAAATCTGAGATATAATACAATCATGATCCAAATACTAACAGCATTCTTTAACAAGATGGAAAAACTAATCACCAACTTATATGAAAAAAAAAAGAGGCCCTGGATAAGCAAAGCACTATTGAAGAAAAAGAACAAAGTAGGAGGCTTCATACTACCTGATCTCAGAACCTACCATACAGCCACAGTAGTCAAAACAGCCTGGTACTGGTACAATGACAAACACATTGATCAGTGGAACAGAATCAAGAACTCAGATGTAAATCCATCTACCTACAGCCACCTGATTTTTGACAACGGCCCAAAGTCCATTAAATGGGGAAAAGACAAGTCTTTTTAACAAATGGTGCTGGTAAAACTGGATGTCCATCTGTAAAAAAAATGAAACAGGACCCATATCTCAAAGCATACACAATAACTAATTCAAAATGGATGAAAGACCTAAATATAAAACCAAAAACTATAAGGATCATAGAAGAAAAAATAGGGTCAATGCTAACCGAAAAAAACCCAAACCCGTTGCCGTTGAGTCAATTCTGACTCCTGGTGACCCTATAGGGCAGAGCAGAACTGCCCCATAGGATTTCTAAGTTGCTGCTGGTGGATTCAAACTGCTGACTTCTCGGTTAGCAGCCAAGCTCTTAACCACTATGCCATCAGTGCTAGGGAGCCTTATATATGACAGACGCAGGATACAAACCATAACTAACAATATACAAACACTGGAAGATAACCTAGATAACTGGGATCTTCTAAAAATTAAACTTATGCTCATCAAGACTTCACCCAAAGAGTGAAAAGAGAACCTACAAACTGAGAAAAAAAATTTGGCTATGACAAATCCCACAAAGGTCTAATCTCTAAAATCTATAGGGAAATCCAACATCTCTGCAACAAAAAGACAAATAATCCAATTAAAAAATGAGCAAAGGATATGAACAGACACTTCACCAAAGAAGACAGGCAGCTAACAAAACATGAGAAAATGCTCGCAATCACTGGCCATTAGAGAAACACAAATCAAAACTACAATGAGATACCACCTCACCCCAACACTACTGACACTAATCAAAAAAACAGAAAATAACAAATGTTGGAGAGGTTGTGGGGAGATTGGAACTCTTATGCACTGCTGGTGGGAATGCAAAATGGTACAACCACTATGGAAAATGATACGGCACCTCCTTAAAAAGCTAGAAACAGAAATACCATATGATCCAGCAATCCCACTCCTAGGAATATATCCTAGAGAGCTATCACACGAATAAACATATGCACACCCATGTTCATTGCAGCATTTTTCACAATAGCAAAAAGATGGAAACAACCTAAGTGCCCAGCAACTGATGAATGGATAAACAAACGATGGTATATACACACAATGGAACACTACACAAAGATAAAGAACAATGATGAATCTGCGAAACATCTTGCAACATGGATGAATCTGGAGGGCACTACGCTGAGTGAAATAAGTCAATCAGAAAAGGACAAATACTGTATGAGACCACTATTATAAAATCCCATGAAAAGGTTTACAGACAGAAAGAAATAATCTTTGATGGTTATGGGGCAGGGAGGGGGTAGTGGATGGGAAAAACACTAACTAGATAGTAGATGGAAACCCTGGTGGTGTAGTGGTTAAGAGCTACGGCTGCTAACCAAAAGGTCGGCGGTTCAAATCCACCAAGTGCTCCCTGGAAACCCTATGAGGCAGTTCTACTCTGTCCTATAGGGTCACTATGAGTCGGAATCAACTCGACAGCAATGGGTTCGGTTTGGGTTTGGTTTAGATTGTAGATAATTGGTAACTGGTGAAGAGTAAGTCAGTGCACAATACGGGGAAAGTTAGCACAACTTGACCAAGGCAAAGCCACAGAAGCTTCACAGACACATCCAAACTCCTTGGGGGACCATGGTCTTGGGGTCCATCTGGCTCAACTGGTATAAGTTTTATAAAGAAAATGTTCTACATCCGAATGTTGTGTGTAGCATCTGGGGTCTTAAAAGCCTGTGAGTGGCCGTCTAAACTACATCGACTGGTGTCATTCTGGCTGGAGCAAAGAAGAATGAGGAAAACCAAAGACATAAGTGAAATATTAGTTCAAAGGACTAATGGACCACAACTACCACAACCTCCACCAGACTGAGCCCAGAACACCTAGATAGTGCCTGGCTACCACCACCAACTGCTCTGACAGGGATCACAATAGAGGGTCCTGGACAGAGCGGGAGAAAAATGAAAAACAAAATTCAAATTTACAAAAAAAAAAAAAAAAAAACAGACTTGCTGGTCTGACAGAGACCAGAGAAACCCCGAGAGTATAGGCTCCAGACACCCTTTCTCAGTTCTGAAGTCACTCCCAAGGCTCACCCTTCAGCAAAAGATTAGACAGGTGTATAGGGCAATCAATAGCACATGTGAGGAATGTGCTTCATAGTTCAATCATGTATACAAGACTAAATGGACACACTAGCCCAAAAACAAAGAAAAGAAGGCAGGAAGGGACAGGGAAACTGGAGGAATGGAAACGGAACCCGGGGTGGAGAAGGGGAGAGCGTAGACACATTGTGGGGTTGGAAGCCAATGTCACAAAACAATTTGAGTATAAATTGTTTAATGAGAAACTAATTTGCTCTGTAAACCTTCACCTAAAGCATAATATTAAAAAAAAAGAAGAGCCAGAAGTAGAGTGAGTCCTTTGGACCCAGGGTCCCTGTGCTGAGAACTTCCTAGACCCAGGACACAGAGAGAGAGCTATAACACTGAAGGTGGCACAAGATGACAGTTGCAAGGGACCGGCAGGCTAGGCTTACCAATTCATGTAGCGAGGGAGCTGACAGCCTTCGAGCAAAAGGCTTCCTGGAGGAGTGGGGTGCCTCAGGGCACTTATCTGCAGAGCTAAAGAGCTTTGTAACACTTGCTTGAGCAGGCCAGGCCAAGAGCGAGGGCCAAGGGCCAAGAGAGAGGCCTGCCTGCAGGCACGGCCGAGAAGAAGTTGTCCTTGTAGAACTGTATCCTGAGTTGTTCCTGTACCTTCAAGTTGATCCTGATTCTGAACTGTAATCTGCTATTTCCCTAATAAACCCCATAATCATGAGTATGGTCTGTGAGTTCTGAGCGGCCATTGCAAAGAATTCTCGAACCCAGCAGAGAAGTATAGAGTGCCAATGGAGGGGCAGCTGGTGTCAGAACTGGTAAAAAAAAGTTGGAGGATGGAGGTATGTCTGACCTCCACCTAATGAGAATCAGCCTTGGGCTGATGCTGATCTTGATTCTTCCGTCTCCCCTTGAAGTTAGACAAGGTCTGATGCCACACCACTTTTTATAGATGGAAAGACAGTAGCACAGCCAAAAGTACAACACTGTCATTCAAATACATTACTTGCTTATGCTTCTATCCTTAGATGTATAGCTTCCTATGAAGAAAGAAAAGGAAATGCCACTTGTCTACATGGGAATTTACCTTAGATTTTGATTAAGTGTATATTACTATCAGGAATTATATGTGGCTTCAATACTTTGAGTATCAGGAGGATCAAAATACATTATATAATTTTAATTTAACTCAGGAAAATATTACTAAAAACCAGAGTGACTCTAAAAACAAGAAAAAATCATTAATTTTTTTTCTGGCCAGATGCATGAAAAAAAAAGATGGCCAGCAACAACAGTTTGGCTTTAGATTCAGATTACTTAACCATTCAAAAATATAATTAAGAATGCTCCTTTTTCCTTCAACTATGAAAATATCAAGTTGCCCCTAAGAATAAAAATAATGTACATATAAACAGTCCTCTTTTATAACTAACATTGCTTAAGTCTTTTAGGCTTTTAAGTAAAACAGTGATAGAATAATCAGGCAGTATGTTAGTCAAAAGGAGCCCTGGTGACACAGTGGCTAAGTGCTCCACTGCTAATTTAAAAGGTTGGCGATTTGAACCCACCAGCTGCTCCACAGGAGAAAGATGTGACAGTCTGCTTCATAAAGATTACAGCCTTGGAAACACTATGAGACACTTCTACTCTGTCCTACAGGGTTGCTATGAGTTGGAATAGACTTAACAGCAACAGGTTTGGTATCTTAGTGAATCAATAAATAAGTGAAACAATATATGACATTTAGACAACTACAGTAGTCCCCCCCATCCACAAATTTCGCTTTCTGTGGTTTCAGTTACCCGCAGTGAACAGCTGTCTGAAAACATTTAATAGAAAGTTCTAGAAATGAACAATTCATACGTTTTAAATTGCACACAGTTCTTAGTACCATGATGAAATCTTGTGCCATCTCACCCCAGACGTGAATCTTCCCTTTGTCCAGCATATCCACGCTCTATACACTATCCACCCATTTGTCATTTAGTAGGTCTCTCGGTTATCACATCGACTGTCACAGTATTAGAGTGCTTGTGTTCAAGTAACCCTTATTTTACTTAATTAATGGCCCCAAAGCGCAAGAGTAGTAACGCTGCAATTCATATATGCCAAAGAGAAGCCATAAAATGTTTCCTTTAAGTGAAACTCGACTTAATAAAGAAAAAAAATCATATCATCTCATGTTATCACAAGAAGAGAAGCTTGAGTACAGTACAATAAGATATTTTGAGACAGACAGATACTACATTCACATAACTTTTAGTATATTGTTATGATTGTTCTATTTTATTATTTGTTATTGTTGTTAATCTCTTACTGTGCCTAATTTATAAATTAAGCTTTATCATAGGTATGTATGTATAGGAAAAAATTTAGTATATATAATAGGGTTCAGTATTATCTGCAGTTTCAGGCATCCACTGAGGGTCTTGGAATGTATCCCTCACAGATAAGGGGGGGGACGACTGTATAATTGTTTCCCTGTTGCTCTCTGACACTAGGAAGTTTATTGAGTAATTCTGCATGATTTTTTAAAGGCAAAAGAAACAACAAATATTCCCTTACCTTGTAAGATGGCAAGAAACACAAAATTCCCTGGCTCACAGTTTGGCACACAGATAACAAAAGTGCCCCCACTTCATCCTGGAACTCAAACGTTTCAGTGTGCTGGAAGGTAGCACAGAGATTCCGTCCTGTAGGGCCTGATCCAATGGTGCCAACCCAAACCTAGAGGACAAATATTTCAGTATTAGAGTTATGTCTAAACTAGGCTGGCAAATTACCACTTAGTTGGGAGCCTTAATTACATATATGTCAAAAGATCAAGCAAGTTTAGAAGAAATTTATTTTAAAAATGCTGTTTTTTTCTTATTACCTTTAGTTAATTTCATATAGATTTAACTTATAAAGGTTTTGTTTAGGCAGATCACTGATTTCTTAGAATGAAAGTTCTAAGGGCAAAAGGGGTTTTATTTATCTCTCTCCTCAACAGCTTTGCAAAATTAAGCACATAACAATTTTTTTTTTCTTGGATGAATAAATGAACAAACAAAATGAATACTTTAGGTCTATACGCCAATAATAGAATCAGATATTCAAAAACATTGGGTTGGGGGTATGATCTGCAACACATAATTATCTAAGACTTAACAATGACAGGAACTACTCTTTCACATGTTCATCGGTGCTCAAATATCTATGCTAACTAGTCACAGAAAATCAGACCTACCAAATTTTACTTATTTGCAATTATGCTACATTCATATGGATCTAGCCTTGGTCTAGTTAATTTGACTAGGAAAAAGAACAAACTTTACTAGGAATCTAAAGATAATCCAAACACTATAGATTAGCTGGTTGGAAAATTTAATAGCCCTATAATACTTCGAATTAACTGCAAGATTCACTAAAACATTGATTTTTAATACAAAGATACAAAATGGTTGTAGTCAATTTTATCACTCTAGTAAACATGCTGATCTCTGAAAATTAGTTAACAGAACCATATATTGAGAAAGGGCAAAGATTTGATTTTCAAAAACATCATATTCATAAAGACATAAACTATGTCAGCTGATGTGAGTAGAAAATTTAACCCTCATATGTTTCTTTCTGTAGCTACTTATATATTTACATATACTGACCTCCACAGGATTCTGAATGAATGTAAATAACTGACCCCCATTTATTTTCACTACATATTGAGCAACTGACCACAAAGATCATAGCAAGATGCTGACATACTCAGAGAGTTGGGATATATCCTTTTCACTTCATTTAGGCAGGCAGTAGGCTAAACATATATCTCAGCTACATCAGTGAATATAAATATTTCCCTTGCTGCCATGTTTCTGGTTGGGGGAAAGAATTTTACCACTGAAATGATAGTTTAAAAACACCAGAGTAAAGGAATAAGAATGGACTTGAGACTTTCCTGAAAATACTTTTTTACATAGTTTTGACTTCTGAACCATGTATATAATTTATATACTCACAAAATAAAGTGGATGAAAAAAGCAAACAAATGAAGCTAACTGTATTGTATAAGCAATTAATTACACAACCACACAGAATTCAAGCAACCTTTGAACACAGTACTGTGACTATACACCCTTAATGGGATACAGTCTAACAATAAGCAAACAAACAAACAAAAAGCTGCAAAAAACTTAGGTTTGAATTAGTAGTGGTATTAATATTCTACTGATACTATATTGGTATTTTGTGATACAGTAAGACAGAACAAATCATTAAATATATTGATGCTTCTGGAAACCAGGGTTTTTACTGAGCGAGAAAAGAGGTAGGAATATGGAAGAGAAGGAGATGGGAAAGAATCCTGTTATGCTGGATTTGAATTGGCAGCATCCATATGAATCCATGACTTGAAATAATATATGTATTTCCTAGCTCTGTCCACTGAAAGGACATAGAAGCAATGACACCACAGTAGCAATGAACATTACTAGCACCCAGATCTTGGTTTCCCCATTAAACAGAACCAGGCTCCTTGAAGAAATGACTTTTTCTAGTACCTGGGACAGGAAAAATAAGTATTTGGAACAGGAAAAATATAAGATGAGCCTTTCTCATCAGGCCAGAGGAAAAAAGAACTCAAAGACTAAGAAGGACAGGTTAAAAGAACATAAGAGCTTGAAGGCAAAATTTAGGACAATATGAGCACCGAATTTTTTTTTATTATAATGAATTATAACACTTTGAATTAAAATAAAAAAACAAAACCATGAGTCTCTACTGACACTTTATCAAAAGAGAGAAGGTGGAGCTCTTCTTTACATAAGAATGCCTAGCTAAAACATGTAGAAGGAATGACAGGTTTAGAAAATCACCATTTTGCAACTATCAGTGTAATAACTGATATAAGGTGAAGATCATCAATAGATGCTAAAAACACTGGGTAACAGTATATTTACATGGTCTCAAAGTATCAACCCATAGAATATACCTTTATGATGCAGAGGTCTGATGGACACCACCTTAACCAAATGATCAACTAGTAATGGTACAAAGTGGTATTTTGTGACTCCTAATATAATGAAATGGAAAGTAACAATTTCACCTATCTACTATTCTTGCCAAACTGTTTAACATGAATCTTATCATGAGGAAACAATCATACAAATTCAGATTATAAAACAGTTCTCAAGACAACTGGTGACCTGGATTCTTCAAAAATGTCAATCATGTAAGGAAAAAAAGGGCAAGAAAACTGTTCTAGGTTGAAAACTAAAAAGACATGAAAACCAAATGCAATGTATGATATTTCATTGGATCTTGAATTTAAAAACAAAATCAAAAACAAGAATAAAGGACATTCTGGGGACAATTAGGGAAATATGAAAATTGACTGTGTTGTATCAATATGAAGTTTCTTGAGTGTGATCATGTTATTGTGGTTATGTAGGATAAGGTCCTTGTTCTTAGGAGAGACACGCTAAAGTAATTAAGGGCAAATTGTCATGATGTCTACAGACTACTTTCTAACAGAACTCAAATTGTATTAGACACACAGGTGGTGTTAAGCAATTAGTAGTTGACAACTTTAAATTACTCGATAAAAAGAAAATGAAAATGAGAATTTAAACATTCTTTAGAAAATTAAAATAACATTTATAAGGTATTTTTATAAAAAATTGAAATCTTAAGTCACTGGACTCATATAAGAGTATTTCTAATTCCATTTCAGATATTCAACCAAGTGTTGAACACTTGCTAAATGCCAGGTATACATCTAGGTATGAAGGAACACTGAAGATATAAAAAGAATAAAGACATACCATAGTCTAATGTAAAAGAGAAACACATAAACAAATAATTATACAATAGCAACTATAGTAAAGAATCCAAATTTTTATTTTGTTTTTAATTTTCTTAGAAAAAACTAAAATTTATTCAAATAAGTATATTGCAATACTGTGTCCACATCCAAAATGTGTATTTTTATGCACTGGGTTGAAGGAATGCTATTTATTAGTATTCCTTTTGTTGATTAACAACTGGTAGATTTTATTTTAAAACTAAAATGTTGACTTTTTATGAGTCTGTTTGCTGGCACTACAGATACCTTCTAATTTGATTACTACATAGAATTATATTGAGGTAGAAAGTCTGAGTGCCTTAAAAGAAATACTAACCTGTGAGTCATTAATGACATGATTAGCCTCCAGCTGGATAGAAAATGTAACACCAAGTTCTGATGAAAACGATTTCATTGGTGATAACGTTCCAGATGTCAAAACAATTGTCCGAACTCTGTCATCAATATCTGAAAAGGCCTAAAAGGAAACAATATTTGGTACATAAAATCACGTTTAAAAGAGTCAAACACATTCATTCAATTATTAATATTGAGCAAGAGGAAAAAAATTTCATTCACAACATAACAGGCTTACCACAGCTGGATTTAAGCACCAAAAATTTAGCACATTAACTGCAGTTTTCTGTCGAGAACGTTTCTTATTTTTTGGTAGAGCAAAGAACCCGTTTCTATCTGAAATATCAGTCTGATTTATCCAAGAGTAAGTCTGTTGAATAGCAACTTTATAATCATCTGCAAATCTAGACGAAAAAGAAAATGCTAATAGTGAAACTTTATAACATATAATATCTCACCTACATACAATATAAAAACTGATTATATTAAAATTCAATTGACATTCAAAGATAACATTCTCCCCACCAATAACCCCTACAACTAATTAAATTCAGTAATTCTGATATAAATTAAGCATTAAATCATAAAATCAACTCACTCTTAGAGGGAATACTAGAAATCATCTCATCTAACCATTCATCCCTTATTACCCACTTCCCATCCCCATTTTTCAAACAGAATTAAAACCCAGACCTCTTAACTCCCTCTCCAGAGCTCTTTGTACTGTATGTTATGTGGTTAGTTACAAAATAGAAGACAATATCACTGTTAAAGAAACTAAAATGTGGGGTTTTTCTATTTCATGATAAAATGGAAAGAGTTTTTTAGGGAAGTTAAGAAAGTTTTAGGAGCTAATTATAAAATTTTACAGGTCTTTTAAAATCTGGGTCACAGTTTTCTTCTATCTTTAATGAAGAAATTTTAATGAACCAGATGATCTCTGTGATCCCATCTAGTTCATAATGTCTTTCAGTAAAGGGTATAAACATCTAGGCTTAAACAGAATAAAAAGTGGTATTCTGCATATTATCCTCATTATAATATTTCACTGCTAATTTCACCTCTGGATAGATCAGATCTCAACATTCAGGTCAAGTACTCAACAATCTATGGACAGAATTTTATAAAAATACTAGAACCAGGTAGTACTCTAATTTAAGTTGCCATCGAGTCAATGTGCTGTAGGGTAGAACTGCACTCCGCAGGGTTTTCAAGGCTGTGACCCTTCGGAAGCAGATCACCAGACTTAAGGTTCCTCTGAATGGGTTCAAATCGTCAATCTTTCTGTTAGTAGTCCAGCAGTTAACCATTTACACCACCGAAGAACTCTTAAGGGGTAACATACAGGAAACTGACTGCTTTTCATTTTCCACTACACGAAACAGAGGCTTCATACAACAGGAAAGAGACATCCTGACACTGGAAAAAACAAATCTAGACCATATTTAAAAGAAAATTCATAGCCTTTAATGCTTAAATTTAGTACTGGAGCACCATGAATTCAATGCTGAATTAATTCAATGTATTAATTTAGTGATTTCAATACTCATTTTCATTAATAAAGACTAATTTCAATTGATTTGAGACCAATAACAAACACATTATCATTATCTATACCACTTATGATTCTCCTACTTACTCAACCACTAGTATGCAATAAACGCATGTTAGCACCCAATTAGGCTAATATTTTTAAGAAGAAAAATACAGATATCTTCACTTACCTGCTATTTTGCCTAAAAAGATAATCAAGTACCATAAAAAGTCCTTTGAGCATTATTTGAGTTGAAGCACTAATAACAGGTATTTCTCTTGCTTCCTCCTTACTATGAATTGATGAGACTTTTTCTTCTTTTTGAAGGACAGCAGAAAAATGTCCCTATAAGAAATTACCATATTAAGTACAAGTTGGCAGGGGGGGACTTCTCAAAACTATAATAAAACCCAAATGAAATATTCATTGAAATTGTAGGTGAACATCATTAATAGACAAGTACCTACAATGCACTCTGGATTCCCATATAAGCCAAATTCTCCTCAGAGTTAAAAACACTTTAATAAGTTAGACATTTAGGAGGTTCGCTACTTCTTTGTGCAATCAGGATATTATTTAGCGCCCTTCAAAAATAATGAACTACATAAAAATGTACCAAATGGTTTCTCCAAGGGCTTAAAAGTGATGATGTGCCATCATAAATGCCAAATTATCTCCTAGGAGTAACTCTAATGCTAAGAACAATGTGACTATATGACAAGCAAAATGAAAAAAAATGACACAAGGAAATACTATATGCTAAATACAAAATGTATGCTAACTGGCTCATTAGTTTTAACATGGCTCATAAAGTTTTACTATGGATGGAGGCGTGGACAATTATTTAGGACAAACAGAAGAAATCAAAAGTATGCTTCCCCACACTGTAAAGGAGAAAAATGAATAATGAAGCAATAACAGAGATTAGTACAATTCTTATGTTTGACAATAAAATATACGTTCAACGAAAATAAAGTGGGAAAATAAGTGAGTCAGATAAACTTCAATCTTCAGATATATTGTGAAATAATATAAATCTGTAAAACTAAAAATCAGTCTCCACTGAACAAAACATTAAAGAAAACAAATAGCAACATTTTCAAAAAGAAATTAAAAACAAAAGAGAAAGAGACAACATGAACTTGGAAAAATATTCAGCCCCGCAAATTTTTAATGAAATACAAGTATCAAACTGCTCTTTTTTAAAAAATCAAGTCCCCTCAGCGGCATCTTTCATCTAGGCTACTATTTCTCTCCAACAGTGGCAGAACACTGGAAATTTACTCTATTAAGCTACAGAGACACTGAACTATTGAAAGTGAGGCATTGTACTGAAAACAGAAGGACTAAATTAAATTCTATATACTGAATCATGAGACTACTCCCAGTTCACGTCCAGCAAGGTTTCCTGAACACTGGCAGCTAGGATGGGGAATAAATAGAAAACTAAGTAAAAAAGAAAAACTCATTTAATTATTACTCCATAGGAAACATAAAGTTGTCTAAAAATGTAATCAAGTAAGTTACATGATTTTACTATCCTAAGTTATGATGATATATACATATGATAATGTACACACTGAATACTGATATAACTAAGGCTGAGAAAACAGAGAATGGAGAAAGCAAAGGAGGGAGGGAGAGAAGCAGCAAAGGGGTAGAGAAGGAAGAAAATGTTCTCAGTAGAGAACATCTCAAGTGGAAAACTCAAGACTAGCAGAACCTACATGTTATTTAGAAAAATGAAACCACTCTGAGAGTTGAAAGTGGCGCTAGGAACTGAAAATTAGGAGTAAGAAAGAGTGGGGCTAAAGGATGCTTTTCTTATGAGAATTAACTGACTCTAAATTATGTATGTATATTCCTTTGGTAAAAATTTAATTTAAAAAATTCAATAACCATAATGATAAAATTTTAGCTAACCAGGATCAGAGGAAATTTTCTTAACCTCATAAAAAACATCTATAAAAAACCTACAGCACTCATGGAATGGGAGAACCTTGAAAACATTATGCTAAGTGAAAGAAGCCAGTCACAAAAGGCTACGTATTGTGTTTTTTCATTTATATGAAATGTCCTAACTAGGCAAATCCAATGAAACAGAAAGTACACTTGTAGTTTCAGGGAGTGGCAAAAGATAAAATGGGGAGTGACAGCTAATGGGTATAAAGTTTCTTTTGAGGGTGATGAAAATGTTCTGAAATTAGACAGTAGTAATGGTCGCAAAATTCTGTGAATATACTTAAAACTACTGAATTATATACTTTAAAAGGATGAATTTTATGGTATCTGAATTATATCTCAACAACAAAAAAAGAAACCTGTTACTATCAAGTCGATTCTGACTCATAGCGACCCTATAGGACAGAGTAAAACTGCTCCATAGGGTTTCCAAGGCTGTAATCTTTACAGAAGCAGCCCTGGTGTCACAATGGTTGAATGCTCAGCTGCTAACCGAAACGTTGGTGGTTCAAACCTACCAGCCACTCCATGGGAGAAAGATGTGGCAGTCTGCTCCTATAAAGATTACAGCAACGGAAACCCTATGGGGCAGTTCTACTCTGTCCTATAGTGTCTCTATGAGTCGGAGTCGACTTGAAGGCAATGGGTTTTCTGAATCTTTACAGAAACCGACTACCACATCTTTCTCCCACAGAATGGCTGGTGGCTTTGAACCACCAACCCTTTTGTTAGCAGCCGAACAATAACCGCCGTGCCACCAGGACTCCTATATTTCAACAAAGCTGTTAATAAAACAACATTGAATTAAAAAAAAAAAAAAAAAAACCTACAGCAAACATCTTAGTTAAGGATGTAACACTAGTAATGTTCCTTTTAAAGTAAGAAACAAGACAAGGATGTCTATATCACTGTATGTGATCAACATCGTACAGGCAGTTTTAACCATCATAGTAAGAAATAAAATGTGAAAGAATTGGAAAAAAATAAAACGGTCATTGTTCATAGACAATATGATTACCTCCAAAGAAAATTTAAGATAATCTATGGACAAAATTATAAGATAATTGAACAAGGTGGTTGCCTACAAGATTGCAGTTGTTGTAGTTGACTGCAGTCAAGTCAATTCCAACTCATGGCGATTCCATGCCCCATGCGTGCAGAGTAGAACGGCTCCACAAGGTTTTCAAGGCTGAGACCTTCTGGAAGTAGATTGCCAGGCCTGTCTTCCAAGGCATCGGGGGAGAGGGGGTTGAACCACCAACTTTCAGCTAGTAGTCAAGCATTTAACCGTTTGCAACACCCAGGAACTCCTGGGTAAGGAACTAAAAATCAACTATCCTTCTTATATATATACTAATAATAATTATAAAATGCAATTTTCAAAATATACCATTTGTAATAACAACAGAAACTTTAAGTTATGTAGGAATAAATCTAATCAAAAATATCTGAGACTTTAAAAAATAAAATCATAAAATTTTATTGAAAGACATATAGGAAGAGCTAAACAAATGAAGAACTCTATCTTGTTTATGAATGGGAAAGCTCCATATTGCAAAAAACATCAATTCTTCCCAAATTAATCCATAAATCTATGCAATTCCAATCAATATTCCAACACAATTTTTCATGGGAATCTAAAACTTAATTCAAAAATTCAAATGGCTGCGTAAGGCTAAGAAGAGCCAAGATAATTCTGAAGGAAAAAACAAGGTGAGTATATCTGCATTTTTCTAAGGCTAACTACTAAATAAGAAAATTTAGAATTGTACAAAGACAGATAAGCAGATCCACTGAACAGAATAAAGTCCAGAAATAAATCCACACATACATGAAAATCAGATATGCAGCAGTGGTGGCATTACAAATTAGAGAGAAATAGATGGACTACTTAGCAAATGGTGCTGGGATAATTCAACTATTCATATAGGGAAAAAAATGGATTCCTTACTTCACAATATTAACAAACATAAATTGCAGGCTGATTGAAAATCTTTATTAAAAGACTTTAAAACTTTTAGAAGAAAATATAGCACAGGGTAAGGAAATATTGCTTAAAAAACTAAACTGAAAAAGCACAATCCATACAGGAAAAAGACTGACAAATCTGAATGCACTAAAACTAAAAACCTTTGAAAAAAATACCCTAAATAAGCACACAAGCCATAGACACAAGAATGTACATGCAACACAATAACTGACAAAGCATTAGTACTTAGGGTACTATAAAGAAATTAATCAAGATAAGTACAATGCTATACTTTCAAGGATGTTCATATCAGAATTGTTTATTATACTGGGAAAACCAGCAACAATTTAAACTTCAAATACTAGATTAATCAAATAATTTAGAGCATGAGCACTCACAAAAACACTATATTACAATTAAAAAGCATGTGAAAGAATGTTATTAAAATAGAAAAATCCGTTGTTATCGTTGTTGTCGTGTGCCATTAAGTCGATTCCAATTCATAGTGACCCTATCGGACAGAGTAGAACTGCCCCGTAGGGTTTCCTAAACTGTCATCTTCATGGGAGCAGATCACCAGGTCTTTTCTCCTGCAGAGCTTCTGGTGGGTTCAAACTGCTGACCTTTCGGTTAGCAGCCAAGTACTTAACCACTGCGCCACCAGGGCTCCTAAAATAGGAAAGTAGCCATAATATATTGTTAAATGAAAAGAAGCTACAAATAAACATGTATCACATCAGAATTACAACAAGCAAATATATGCATAGAAGAAGGCATGGGTAGACATAAAATGCTAACAGTGGTCATATTTGGGTTCAGGAGTCATTTTTTTTCTTTGTTCCTTTCTGGATTTTCCAATCTCCTCTGAACATAAATTTTATTTGTACATTTTTTATTAAAGTATAATATTTACAGTAGACTTAAGTGTACAGCTCATTAAACATATATACATACATGAACATACACCCACGTAACAAACATCCATTCAAAATACAGAACATTCCTAGAATCCCAGATGGTTCTCTTGTGCCCCTTCCCAGCACAAACTCTCCCCCACCAAGTGGTAACTGTATTTAGACTTCCATCACCATAATTAGGTTTGTATGTTCTTAAATTTCATAAAAATGAAATCATACAGTTTGTACTCTTTGGTATCTGGTTTCTTTCACTCAACATTAGTATGTCTGTAAGATCTGTCTATACTGTTCTAGTGGTTGTGGTTCATTCTTTTTTATTACTCTATAGTATTCCACTTTACACACCACAGTTGACTACAATTTATTTATCCATTTTATTGTTGGTATGACTAATTTTTAAAATGTAAAAGGTTTATGCAAAAAAGATTATGAAAAGATGTCACAATATGGAAAAATACTTATAATACCACACGGTATTAAAAAATGCAAGACAAAAATCATGAGTACAGTCTGTTTAAAAAATAGTTTTTTAATATTCACATGCCCAGAATGCTAGTAGTAATTATGTTAGGAACAATTCTTACCTTTTGATTCAAAAATCTCTTAGAGAATAGGATGAAAGTTATAAAACCTCTATCCAGAAAAATGTACAAAAGTACATATTCATCAAATTATGCACACACCATCATAAGTTTCACAGTATACCAAAGCCCACTCATGAACTCTATCTATGAACCCCAGGTTTATAATCTCTAAAATAAGGTAAACAAAATATAAATTTCCTATCTCCTTTTTATTTTTCAAAATTTTAACATATTACTTTTGTAACTGACAAAAATAATTTCTAACCTAAAACTGTTGACATCTTGTAGCTCTGAACAAAGCAATTAATCTCTTTAAGTTTTATTTCAAACTAAATAATGCTAATTTTTTCAACCATAATTTGCCATCACTTAAAGATTACCAAAATAGAGAATAAAATTTGAAGACAATTAAATCGCTAGATTTTTAAATCACTTCTAATCCACTATATGAATTTCACAGCTGAAAAAAAATTACCTGCAAAATGGGAAAAGTAGCAGAAGTGATGCCCATTTTGTGTAAATGAATGATCATTTCATTTCCACTCCATATTTTACAGGATGATTCATAATCCCTTTCTACAAGATGTTTAGAGTTAACTTCTAACCAACTAGAATAAATGAAACAACAATATCATCAATAATTGCCATTATTGTCATACATTGATCCATATTCCTTGAAGCTCTTAGGACACCAATGTTGATTAATTAAGAAACCTTTAAAAAGCATGTACTTCTCATACAGCAAAATAAATATTTATACAGCTAAAAAAGTAAGCTTTTATTCAGAAGAGAGAAACACACGTGATTTCCCAACTGTGTTTTGTGAATTCATGCTGCTTCATTTGACTAGTCTCCCCAAATAATAACCTTTAACTGAGACCGAGGCCTTAGGAGCTTATACCAAATGCACGTAAAAGGAAATGCAAAAGAACCTAGTGAAGAAATTAAAGTGTTACATATTAACACACAAAAGAGAACTACTAAAAATATATAAATACATTCATCAATGTATACACACATACATACATTCAATAAGTGTTTGAGTCTCTATGCCAAACATTGTTCTGGATAGCAGTAAATAAAATAGGCAAGGTCTCTATGCTCATGGAAATTACATTCTAATAAAGGGAAACAGAAGTAAACACAGAAAACAAAAACATAAACAAAGTATAAGGTAGAGATAAGCAATATAATGAAGATAAATTAGGGTAATGTAACCTAATTGCTACTTTAATTCGAATGTTCAAGGAAGCTCTCCCTGAGAAGATACTGCCTAACAATTGAACACAAAAAGTAGCCAGTTGTCATGGATTGAATTGTGTCCCCAAAAAATATGTGTCAACTTGGTTAGGCCATGATTCCCAGTATTGTGTGACTGTCCTCCATTCTGTGATTGTAATTTTATGTTAAAGAGGATTAGGATGGGATTTTAATACCCTTACTAAGGTCACATCTCTGATTCAATGTACAGGGAGTTTCCCTGGAATGTGGCCGGCACCACTTTTTATCTTACAAGAGATACAAGGAAAGGGAAGCAAGCAGAGAAGGGAAACCTCGTACCACCAAGAAAGCAGCCCCGGGAGCAGAGCACGTCCTTTGGACCCCGGGCTCTTTCGTGAAGAAACTCTTAGTTCAGGGGAAAAATGATGAGAAGGACCTTCCTCCAGAACCGACAGAGAAAGTCTTTCCCTGGAGCTGATGCCCTGAATTTGGGCTTCTAGCCTACTAGACTGTGAGAAAATAAATTTCTCTTTGTTAAAGTCATCCACTTGTGGTATTTCTGTTATAGCAGCACTGGATGACTAAGACACCAGTCATAGGAGGATCAGGAAAAAGAGCATTCCAAGCAGAAGAAACAGGTAGTGTAAAGATCTTGAAGTAAGTTAAAAAAATTTGCTTCTTCAAAACCTGAAAGAAAGCCAGCGTGGCTGCAGTACAATGGGCAAAAAAGAATAATTGTACGAACAGTGTTAGACGGATAAGCAGGAACCAGATCATGTTAAGCCAGGATAAGGAATTTCGATTCTAATACTTAAGTACAATGGAATGGCTTTAAATGCAGGATTCTGAATAAGGGGGAGAGAATCTATTTTAAATTTTTAAAGATGACTCCAGTTTCTAAATGAGAATGGATTATAGGAGAATGGCAAGAGTGACAGAAAGAGGCCTGTTAGGAGGCTATTACAGTATTCTAGGTGATACATGATTTTAGAACGATAGATAAGGAGACCAAAAGAAATGAGGGATTTTCGATACATTGTGCAGGCGACACCTATAAGATTTACTTATGAAGTAGATGAGGTGAAGCAGTAATCAAGGATAACACTTAGATTTTTTACCGTTTGTTTAGATGGGGAAGATAGGGAGAAAATAGTAGATAGGGAATGGGAAGGAGATCTCTTTTGGTTTGGACGTAAAGTTGAAATGTCTATCTGATATCCAAACAGAGATGTAAGTAGACAGGTGGACATATGGGAATGGCACTACAGGGAAAGGACAGGGCTAGAGACAGATTTCGGCCTCTCTAATATTGCAGATTATATCGAGGCTGTGACACAGGGTTATGTAATTTAGGGAAAGTGCAGAGCTACAAAAAAAAAATGGTCTCAGGACCAAGTCTTGATGCACTCCAACATTTAAACATCAAACTGAATAAGAAGATCAAGAGAAATTGAGAAAGAATGGCCTATGAAGGAAGAGGAAAACCAGAAGATGCCACGGCAGCCCAGACAAAAATGCTTTTCAAGGCAACGGTAGCTAACAACGTCTAACACTTCTGAGAGACTGACTATGGTGAGAACAGAAAAATAACCTTTGGATTTGGCCATATAGAGTTCACTGGTGACCCAGTTAAGAAAAGTTTCAATAGAATTACACAAACGGTAGCATTACTGAGATGATGAGGAAGGACATAGAGTGAAAAAATAGACTCAGCAACTATAGACAAGTCTTGGCAAAAACACCATAAAAAAAGACACATAATAGATGGAAAAATGAAGGAAAAGGTATTTGCAACCCTTATCACAGGCAAAGGGTTAACTTCTCTAAAACATAAAAAGCTTCTAAAAATCTATTTTAAAAAGACCCGTAACAACAAGAAAAACAAAAAACGGCAGAGATGTCAGAAGTTGACAGAAAAGGAAATATAAATGGCTCCTACACCAGCCACCACCCACTGCCGTCACGTCGATTCTGACTCATAGCAACCCTATAGGACAGAGTAAAACTGCCCCATAGAGTTTCTAAGGAACGCCTGGTGGATTCGAACTGCCACCTTTTGATTAGCAGCTAAACTCTTAACCACAACGCCACCAGCTTAATCTCACTCATACTAAGAGAAATGTAAATGAAAACCACACTGGGATACCATTTTTCACCAAGCAGGCTAGAAAAAAACAACTCTTATACATTAGTCATAAAAGTATAAATTAGTCCCCAAATCATCCACATACAGTGTAAATTTTAGCAATATCTATCAAAATTACCAATACATCTTTGCTTCAATCCAACAATTCCAATTTTAGGAATTTTCCTATAGATATACATGCACACATATGAAACACTGTATGCTCAAAGTTATTCATTACAGCAATGTAATACCAAAAGACTAGAAACAACCTTAAGATCTATTTAACAGAGGTGAGTTAAGTAAATTATTATACATACATACAGTGGAATTCCAGGCAACTGTTTTTAAAACTGTTAAAGCTCTTCAGGGCTTGATATGGAAAGATCTGCTATATGGCTAAGTAGAAAAAAGCAAGACACAGAAAAATATATGTATAGTATGCCATCATCTGGGTAAAAAAGGAGATAACAGAATATATCTATATTGGCTTAAATATGCATAAATATGCACTAAATGATAAGTTTGTTTATGGGGATAGGAACTAAGCAGATGGGGAATTGGATGGGAAGATTCTTATTGCATAAATTTGTGTGCAGTTTATGTTCAAACCACGTGACCGTACAACATTCAAACTTTTGATATATTCTTTTAAAGTGTACTGTGAGGAACAAAAAAATGCTGTAGTAAATGAAATTGGATGTGGGCTTACCAGAGGTTTTTCCTAAAATAAGAAGATTCTAGATCACAACCTACTGTCTAATGATAGGGAAATTATCTAATGTAACTTTTAATAAAATTAGAACTAAATTTCTTGTTTTAGATTATTGAAATCTTGTTTAATTGAAACCCATTAATCAGAATCCTACTCAAAATGGAGGACAAAGCAATAAATTAAAATCATAATCCAGGGGGCGGGGCAAGATGGCGAAGTGAGTAAATACTCCTGTTTATTGTCCCAGCAACTAACACACTGAACAATGAATAAAAACAAGCACAGACTGAAATCTCAGAAATCCAGACAGCAGCTGAGGTATTGGAGAGTTGGGATGAGTCCCGACGCAGGGAAGAGGAAGAAAGGTGTTGGTACGGAAGCCAGGAGATCTACCCGCTAAAATCGGGAAAGCTCACTCATCACAGCCATTTTGGGACGGGGCTGGGTAACACCTCAAACAGAGAACACAGAAAAGAAGCTAATCTGAGGAAGCTCTATCCTGAATTTTTTTAAGGCGGTGCAAATTGGCCATGGGAGTTCGCAGGCTGTGCAACTGGGAGGGGGTGAAGGGAGACCGTGGCGTTGCATGAGAGTGCTGTTGAATCTTACTGAGGCCCGAGACGGATGAGCACTAGGACCAGGAGGAACTGCAACGACAGCAGGGCAAAAGGAATACTTCAAATTGTCAGACGACACAGCAACAACCCACAGGGGGGACACCATGGGAGTGTCTGTGCAGGAGAGCTGGTGAGGAAAAGAAATAGAGAGCCCCCCACGGTCACCACAGGAAAGTCAAGCTCCACCACTTACGTCAGCGTCTGCGAACAGCTAAAACCCTCCCTCTTGGGCATGCATACTAACTTCAAAGACTAAGCATCCAGAATTCCTGAACCAGCACTGAAAAAAAGCCTAAGGATAAGAGTGCCATGTAGTGGTTCTCAGGAGAAGATACCAAGCCTGCTGGCCACTGGGTCATTCTTACTTATAGCAAACCTGCCAACCTGGTGGCTGAGGGGAGCTGCCCCGCGGGGATCCCAGGGCTGTGAGTCTTTGCTGATGTGGTCTGTCACATTTTTCTCCCGTGGAGCAGCTGGTGGGTGTGGGCCCTGGCCTTGTGGTTGGCAACTGGGCGCTTGGTTACTGCATCACCAGGGTGCCCAATCAGAAAATTCCCCAAAATAAGCAGAATACAAAATTTAAAACAAAACAAAAAAGACAACAACATAGCCCAAATTCAATAAAAGATAGTAAAACACAAAATCACAAGGGAAGAAGGAAAACTCAAAAGAACTTGAAAAAGAGGAAATCTCTCCTATAGAGGCCAAGATAATGCAAAAAAATTGATAATTTTCAGACTATGGTGCTAAATATGTTTAAAGAAAGCAAAAAGCACACAGAAAACAAAATAACAGAGATCAGGAAACAAATGGAGGAACAAAATGAGAGGCTTAACAAGGAAACTGAAAACATCACCCCCACCCCCCAAAAAAAACCCACAAAGAGAACTACCTAAACCAGGCAAAGTCATCACAAAAAAGAAAGTTGCAGACCAATATCACTTGTGAATACAGATGCAAAATTTTTCAACAAAATTGTACCCAATAGTTTCAGCAACATATCAAAGAAGCATACACCATGATCACGTAGGATTCACAGGATTACAAGGGTGGTTCAACATTAGAAAATCAATCAATGTAATCCACCACATAAATAAAACAAAGGAAAAGAACCATATGATCATATCAATTGATGCAGAAAAGGCATTCGATACATTCAACACTCTTTCCTGATAAAAACACTCAGTAAAATAGGAATAGAAGGGAAATCCCTCAACATAATTAAGGGCATATATGCAAAATCAACAGCCAACATTATACTCAACAGAGAAAGACTGAGAGCCTTCATTTTGAGAACAGGAATGAGATAAGGATGCCTATTATCACTGCTCTTATTCAACATTATACTGGAAGTCCTAGACAGAGCAATAAGACATTAAAGCAAAATAAAAGGTATCTGAATTGGAAAGGAAGAAGTAAAATTATCTCTGTTCGCAGATGACAAGATCTTACACATAGAAGACCCTAAAGACTCCACAAGAAAACTGCTGGAACTAATAGAAGAATTTAGCAATGTTGCAGGGTACAAGATCAACACACAAAAATAAGTTGGGCTCCTCTACACTAACAAAGACTACTCCGAAAAAGAAATCAAGAAAACAACACCATTTACAATAGCCCCCAAATCAATAAAAACCTAGGAATTTACCTAACCAGCCACACAAAAGACTTATACAACGAAAATTATAAAACACTACTACTAGAGACTGAAACAGACCTACAAAAACGGAAACATATCCCGTGCTCATGGATTGGAAGATTTAATATAGAGAAAATGTCAGTTCTACCTAAAATGATCTACAGATGCAATGCAATCCTGATACAAATCCCAACAACATTCTTTACTGAAATGGAAAAACTAACGACCAACTTCATATGGAAAGGAAAGAACCTTCAAATAGCCAAAACAATATTTAAGAAAAAGAACAAAGCAAGAGGCCTCATACTCCCTGATATCAAAACATACTCTACAGCCACTATAATCAAAACAGCCTGGTATTGGTTATAGACATATAGACCAGTGCAATAGAATTCAGAATTCAGAATTAAACCCAACCATCTAAAGACAACTGATTTTCAACAAGGGTCAAAGTCCATTCAGTGGGACAGAAACAGTCTCTTTTAATAAATGGTGCTGGCAAAACTGGATAGCCACCTACAGATAAATGAAGCAAGACCCTTACCTCACACCATACACAAAAACTAACTCAAAATGGATCAAAGACCTAAATGTTAAAACCATAAAATTCCTGTAAGAAAACATAAAACTCCTAGAAGAAAATATAGGGAGAAAAGTCTGGGACTTAATATTTTGTAAAAATAGGATAACAAACATTACAACAAATACATGAATAGAAGAAGACATAATAGATAAAATGGGCCTCATAAAAAAATAAAAACTTACGCACATCAAAAGACTTTATTAAAAGAATAAATAGACAACCTACAGACTGGGAAAAAATCTTCGAAAACAACTTAGTCTTTGAAAACAACTTATCCAATAAGGGTCTAATCTCTAAAATCTACAGAAAACTGCAACAACTCAACACCAATAAGACAAACAACCCAATCATAAAATGGGCAAAGGACATGAACAGAACCTTCACCAAAGAGGACATCCAAGCAGCCAACAAACATATGAAAAGATGTTCATGATCATTAGTCATTATAAAGAAAAAAGCCAAACCTATTGCCATCGAGTCGATTCCAACTCATACCGACCCTATAAGACAGAGTAAAACTGCCCCACAGGGTTTCCAAGGAGTGGCTGGTGGATTCGAACCACCAAACTTTTGGTTAGCAGCCAAATGCTTAACCACTGTGCCACCAGAGATGCAAATCAAGACTACAGTGAGATAATATCTTACCGCAGCTAAAATAGCACTGATTAAAAAAAAATAGTAACAACAAATGTTGTGAGGATGTTGGAAGACTGAAACTCTTATCCATTGCTGGTGGGACTGTAAAATGGTATAATCACTATGGAAAACAGTATGGCGCTTTCTCAAAAAAAGAGAAAGAGAACTACCCTATGATCCAGCAATCCCACTCCTAAGGATATACCCCAGATACCTAAAAATAATAATACAAACATACATATGCACACTTATATTCATAGCTGCTTTATTCATAACAGCAAATAAATGGTAACAACCAAAGTGCCCATCAACGGATGAATGGATAAGCAAATTGTGGTACGTACGCACAATGGAATATTATGTAACCATAAAAAACGATGAGTCTGGGAAATATAACATGGATGGAACTGAAGGGCATAATGCTAAGCAAAATAAGTCAAGTATATAAGGACAAATACTGTATGATCCCTCTTTTATAAGAAGACAAGAATAGATAAATATAGAGATCAGTGTTCACTGGTGGTTACCAGGAAGAGGAGGGGGTGGGGAAAGTATGCTTTATACTGTAGAGACTAGTTATTTTTGGTGACAGAAAAAGTGGCACCGAATGTGGAGGTAGTGAGCACAGCACAATTAAAGTAAAAAACGAGTGTTTGAGCACATATGGATGGGTATAGGCAAATTGATATACGAGTAGGTATAGCGGTACACTTAGCTGGAAAAGATAGAAGTATCTATAGGTACATATAAATACAAATATGTGGGTGCCGGCCCATACAGTCATTGAAGACACATATATAGATACTTCTGGAACATAACCAAACACCTTCAAAGACTGGTTTTAGAGATTTGAAGTCTTGAGACCATAGTCTCATGGGACAACTCTGTCAATTGGCATAATAGAGTTCATAAAAATCATGATCTGAATCCTAATGAAGTGAGTAGCATCTGGGGTCTTAAAAGCTTGTGAGCAGTCATCTAAGACACAACTACAGGTCTCTACTCACTAGGAGTAAAACAGTAAGAAAGCAATCAAAAGCTCAGAGAAGCAACAAGTCTACATGAGCCATACAACTTCATCTACCCTGAGACCCGAAGAACTAGATGGTGCCTGGCTACCACCACTGACCCTTCTAACCAGGGTCACAATAGTTGGTCCTGGATAGAATGGGAGAAAAATATGAAGCGGAACTCAAATTCTTATTAAAAAAAAAGACAAAGACAAACTGGCTCAGAAGATGAGGAGATAAGGGGGCAAGGAAGCTAGAGTACTGGAAGTGGAACAAACAGAACATAATTAAAGAGAATGTTAACACATTATGATAAAAGTAAAAAAAAAAAAAAAAGCTATAATCCTGAATTTTAAAATAATGTTACCTAAAACCTTGGCCAGTTTATATCCAACTCAATGGCCTATACATATCCTATGGGGCTATTAAATTATCCTGCTAAATTAGGAATAAGATTCACAATTATCAATAAAGAATTAGTTATGTTCATTATAATAACTGAATAAAATAAAAGTTAGACTAGCCTTCTTTTAAAAGTTTAATTGGTAACAAACAACTCATTTTCCAAGTAGCCTAGTTAATCAAAGTTTACTAACTTTAAAATACTCTGAAATAATAAAACATGTTTTTAATACAGAGGCAGCACAAATGACACTGATAGACAAATGTTCTTACTTAATGAGACTATAGCACACAGCTCGGAGAGGATCATGGTCTTTCTTTCTTATATTATTGTTTACCATACTATCTAGTTCATCTCGAGCAAACCAAAGTTGAACTTCTGTTATACTGTAACTTGCTGATTCCCGAGCACAGTCCTCAATATTATGAGCTTCATCTAAAATGACAACCTGTTCTTTCAGATTGATATCCATCTGTAAGATAAAGAGAATTTTCCTGTAAAACATTCAGCCAAAGGCATTGCCTAATTTAATAGCCACAGGCAAGATATTTTATTTAAAATTTTACATTATAAGCCAATATTGCAAGTGTCAATCATATAAGCCACTGATTCTAGGTCTTAAAATAAAACTTCTGAAGCACTAGGGCCAACCAAATAATATCTGCTCAACATTAGTGTTTCCAATTTTCACTCTCAAAATACTCTGCAAGCCTATCAACCAAAAAATATGTGTTACTTGAGCCTCGATCAAGGCACTGCTGGCTATATAACCAATCAGTTGCCGTCAAGTCGACTCTGACTCATGGCAAACCCATGTGTATCAGAGTAGGGCTGTACTTTAGAGGGTTTTCAATGGCTGATTTTTAGGAAGTAAATCACCGGGACTTTCTTCTGAAGCATCTTTTGGTGGACTCAAACCTCCAACTTTTTGGTTAGCAGCTGAGCATGTTAACCAGTTGCAATACCCAGAGACTCTGCTGACTACATAAAGAGGTATAAAAATCCCACTATGATGGAGTCTCCAACATCATTTTTAAAACACAGTATAAAACCTTTAAAACTAAAATAACAACACAACATTCAAATGCGTCTCAAAATATTAATACGGTGAAGTATTATCCGTTTCATTTTAGTCCGTCCTGCCACTCTTCTTTATGAGAATTGCTCTTTCCCAACCCCCACATGATGCTGGTAGAGCTATTAATCTGCTAATCAAGGGACATCACCACTCTCACAACAGCAGTAGGCTCATAACCCATCCCTCTGTGGTCACAGTGACTGGTTCAGGAATGGATATGTGACCCAAGCTAGGGCAATCAGAGTAATTTTGTGGGTCACTATGAGTTGAAATCAACTCAATGGTAACTAACAACAATACGAGATCATGTTCTTTTCTCTAGGTTAGCTAGTTGTTCATGGTTATCTTTGTTCCCACAGGGAAAGAGATTGCCTAAGAATACAACCATCACAAAGAAAGTAGAGTCAAGTGTCTTTTCTTAAGCTCTTTTTAAGTTGTTTGTGTCACTTGGCAACTGAAAGAGCCCTGACTAATACAACAAGGAAATGTCACAAAGCAATTGCCAATGAATTATTTTGAGGAAGTAATAATACACAGAGGGCTGAAGATGACTGAGAAACAACCAAGGAAAATTAGGAAGTATACTAGGGTTTAAAAGATGGGTAGGATTTGGATAGACAAAGAGAGGGCAGGGCATTTCAACAGAGGTGTCATCAAAAGCAAAGAAATAGGAAAGAACAAGGAATCCTCAAAAGATTATAAAGGAGTTTTTGAAAGGTTCAAGTTAGAGTTTTGTAGCAGCGAAGGTTAAAAGGGCAGATCGAGATCAGACTATTGAACACCTTGAATGTAAGCTTAAGAAATAGGAACTCTATCCCATGAGCAAAGTGAGCAATTGGAGATTTTTATGCAGGGGAACGATGTAACAAAAGTAGTATTAGGAAGATTTATCTGGCATTGGTATGTACAATGATTCAGAGTGAAAAGACCTAGTTAAGAGGCAACCAAGTAAGCGGTAGGATAGTAAGGTAATGGACATTGTTGTTGTTGTTGTTGTTGTTATTGTTAACTGCCATGGAGTTGGCCCTTGACTCGTGCCGACCCCATGCACAACAAACCAGTGTGCTCCATAGAGTCTGGCTGATTTTTGGGAAGCAGAACACCAGGACTTTCCTCTAGTCCATCTTAGTCTGAAAACACTGCTGAAACCTGTTCAGCATCAGAGCAACACACAAGCCTCAAATGACAGATGGGTGGTGGCTGTGTTTGAGGTGCACTGGCCAGGAATTGAACCCAGGTCTCCCGTATAGAAGGCAAGTATTTTACCACTGAATCACCAGTGCCCCAAGGTAATAAACATAATGCCTATTCTTTTTGAGCTTAAAAAAACAGAAAGCTAGTAAGAGTTATGCAGTAAATAGTAAAAAGAGAAGTAACAACTGAATATACCAAGTGCCTTATTTTTTGTCTTATGCTGTAACAAATGGATATCTCTAAGATAAACCAGGCAAATAAACACAAATGCTATATCAGAAGTTTACTTCTCAAAAGCCCACAAAGCATAATTTGCACATGTGTGTATATTCTCCCAATATAAGTTCTTCAAAACATAGTTTCTTCAGGCAACTCTTTCAAAATAATTCTTTCTACCATTCATAAATGGAAAGAGTTATAGTTTAATGGGTCTCAACTGGGAGCAATTTTGCCACCTCCACAACCTTCCCCCACCCCCACCCCCTTCCCCGAGGACATTTGGCAATATCTGAAGACATTTTTGATGTTACAACTTGTGAGGGTGCTACTGGTATATAGTGTGTAGAGGCAAGGATGCTACTAAACATCCTACAATACACAAGACAACCCATCACAAGAAAGAATTATCTAGCACAAAATGTGAATAATGCCAAGGCTGAGAAAATCTGCTATAGTCTCCCTTCAGTCATTGGGTCCTTAAAAATACTTATTATTCTGGAAATTAAAATAACTAGGTCTAAAATTCAGTTAATGGACCTTAGAATATATTTTCAGTAATTCAATCTGTTTACACATTTACACAAATTAAATACAAAGCAAAAAATACAGTAAAAGATATTAAAACAGCTAAAAGCTTTTACATTCATCACTTAGACCGCAGTAAGTAGGAAAAAAGTTATATAAATTTTACATATACACTCACACTTTCCCTTATTTGTGGATCTAGAAGATAGTTATAGGGACAAAAGACTATCTCAGCATCTTCTATCAGTTCTCGTGCCGTGTAATATGGACATGCCTTTAGTTTTTTCCCCAGGCTGACAAGTTCTTCTATATCCCAGGCCTTGTGCATCCCTTGGAAAGTCTGTAATGTTTGTTGATCTCTAATTTTATGAACACCATGATAAAAATAGCAGGATTTTCCCTAAAAACAAATATGCACAACTGAAATGTAAATCAATATTGGAACAGAAGGAATACAACAAGCTTATTTCAGATTTTTAGGAACATCACTAAAGCCATAAGGCAAAGATATTACAGAAGAGACCGATTATACCATATTTACAATCACAACAATTTTAAAGAAATTACTTGACTCAGATAGTGCTTCAAGTTAGTAGAGCTCCAGATACCCCAAATTAATTTGAAAAAAATATTTAAAAATTGTGTTTGTTGTGGCTCTATTTTCATTAAAGTGATATTAGGCATAAAATATTTCAGGAAGAAAACACAAGAGCAATGGTATCACTGGTAACTTTCAAGGAAGAGAACTAAGTGACTTGGGGACAGGAGTGAGAGAATTTTTTCTCTATAGACCACTTTATACCTTTTGAATTTTGAACCATATGACAGTATTACTTATTCAAATATAAATTTCTGGCTCTAGTTAAGATTATTTTTTCCTTAATTGAAACAAAAATTAGAAAAATGCATTCCTTTTCCAGTATAGGGGCACTTTAGTAAAGGGAACAGTGAACAAAAACACATGTACCTTTGGATCAAGCCAAAAAATCAGGAAGTTTACACTTTAAGGGCACTTAGAATGACACCCCAGTGCAGGCTGATAGCAAAACCAGAAAAGCTCATCCATTTTAGCAGTGTAACACAACCCTGAAGGGAGTCTGTCAATTGAAGCCGTTATCACACTTAAAACTCTTTTCACTCAAACTGTCAGTTATCTATTTATCATTTCGCTTTGGTAATTCAGCCATAGTAAACACAGACACCTATGGTGACTTTGTAATTGGCCCTCATTACAATTCCAAATTACCCTGAGGGCTTGGGAACAAGAAAAGGAATGTTCATGTATGCCCATGAGGTAAGCATTCTAAGACAGCAATTAAGTGGAGGCAAAAAACACAAGAAGATATCTTCAATTATTTGTATCGCTAATATTCAAAAATAAAATTGATTGCTTTAAAGCAAAAAGGGCCAATGAAAAATTCTGAACATTCAATTCTACTGAATTACTTTTTATTCTTACATGATCCAAACTTAAGACAGTAAAAATCAATTAAAAAACATAAGCAACTCTGTAGGATTCTAGAAGACTACATAAAATAACGCTAATCGCTTTAAATACATAATCTTAAATTTTATAATCGCTGTTATCAGTGGGATAACAAATTGCATAATAATTTCTCAATTATAGTAAAAAAAAAAGATAATGACAATGTCAGTAAGTGTTCTTGCATAGTAAGTGTTCAAGCATTTGATGAATCAGATCAGTTAGCCACTTATGGAAAGATGTCTACTTAAGCATGAAATTTCTGGAGTTTTATCATGAAAATTTTTTTCTCTATTTTATTCTTTTTAACATTTGATTTTTTAAAATTTTCATGTCTCCTTAAAAAGAACTTCTTAAGTATATAGAATGAAGGAATTTCACAATTCCTTAGTTAGATAGAACTTTTAAAAAAATAAATAAATCTGATTGCAGACCTTCCACAATGGTTTTGATTCAGTAATGCATTTTCTTTCTGGCTCTGAACAAGTAATTTAAGTCTTTCCATTGAAGCCCTTAGTACTTATGCTTCATATTCTCATAATGTTTGAATATTTATTAAACCGTCTTTTAATATCCCCAAATAAAGCTTGAATATATTATGATCTAATTTTAAAAACTGAGAAAGAAAACTATAATACAAAACAATTTATCATGTTATATGGTAAGGAGATGATAAATCAATGAAATAAAATTCATAATCTTTTATGCAGAACCAACTCTAATAAAATACTAGAGGAAGAGAACAACTTTCAAACAATATTAAAATATCATTGGTCATTTCATATACTATCAGTTTATAGTTCACTGAATTTCTGGTGTAATTCCAGACTTGAAACTTTAATTTTAGAGTAAATTAGTTATCATCCTGGTACACAGATTCCCAAACTAATACTGCCAAATAATTATTTTAAAATCATATAAATTTTTAGTAAGAAACTCTCTCTTTCCATCTGCTCTGGATTCATTTATTCTAGATTTCCCTGACAAATTTCAAAATCTCCAATGCCATCTCTTTAAAGTTAATAATTTAATGTAATATTTTTGAAAGAGAAGTTTGAACTAATCAGAATTGTGATACAAGATAATCATTGTACTTCTCATTAAATTAAAAAACATCTCAAATTTTACTGAGAAAGAACCTAAATAAAGTTTTTAAATATCTGAAACATTAATTATTAAGCTGAGTCATTTAAACACTTTTACCTCCTCATATGACATCATCTATGTTTGACTATTTTTGTTAGAGAGATTTAAAAGAAGAAAGTAAGAAGACAACTGACTACAATAAAAATTAATTTCAAGGAATTAAATACCCCAATCTTTCGGGCCAAACCCATCATTTTAAACTAGAATAAATATTTTCTTATGGTAAAATTATTTTTCAAAAAATATCAATACTAGCAATGGATCCAATTTTCATAAGTTACTTAATTATCACTGGAAATGTACATATAAAACACATATTGTGTAGCCTGAATCTTTTCAGCTTTTTCTTCTCTAAAACAAAACATCTTTACTTACATTTTTTCCATCTAGAAATTCCATGCATTTTTCTTTTCTGTTAAAGTTACCAACTACTTCAGGATGGACACAAGTATGATCCCTGCTGGAAAGAATAGTCATTGGGACCCCTGAGTACGCTGTCCTCCGTAGCTCTCTAGTAATCTGAGCAATCTGCTTGTGTGTGCGTGTTCCAAAATATATTTTGGGTATCTTCGATTTCCCTCCATGATCCTTCTTAATGGCATTTGAAGAATCTTGACTGTTGCCTTCTTTAGTGGAACAAGAGCACCTAGAACAGTGGCCAGGGGGCTGTGATAAAGGAAAGAAAAATTGACTAAAGTCAGGACTATCATAAAAAAATGTTATCAAATCTCTCATGGAATCAAAACCTGTAAGAATCACAACTGCCAAAGACAAATTTCAGGACATTACAGTATTTAAAACTTGCCTTTAAAAAAACCCTGAAAATTCCATTTCAAATTGGTTTTTAAGTTATAAATGATGTTTCTATATTTGCATTGCTTTCTAGCATACCACTCTTAATTTCAGTTTTAAGTACATTTCAATTCTCCCCTTTCATAAATTATAAAAACGATAAGAAAAAGTGGAGGACTATTTTAAGTTTTGGTTTAAGTTTCATGTGAACTTATCGATATTATAGAGTTGATAGTGCTATTTTTGTTCACAGTAGTCTATTCAAATATCATATAATTTACTAATATTAACAAAAGTTATTTTAAATACAGTTTACAAGTGAATAGAAATACCAAGTTGAATCTAAAGTATCATGAAAAAACAAGTAGAGAAAATTCTTCTCTAGCAAAGGTATGAAAATTAATGCAAAACATTAATATTTAATAATGAGGGCAGACTGCTTGTGTGGAACAAGTATATCTGAAATTCAATGACCTGTCATGGAATGCAAACCCATCAGGAAAATTATCAGTCAGGATAGCTTTTCCTGGACAATTTCACCCATAATTCAATTTTATATTTGAAATAGTTATATGTCTTCTTAAACATACCATATGGAACATCAGGAATAGTTAATATTTACCTTGATTTTTCTCTCTGATTTCTAAATTCTTAAAAATTAAAAGAAAGGAAAAAATGCTATATACAAGAGCCCACAGATTCTTAATAACTACTCACTTCTCAGCCTCAATTACTACACCAAATCAGATAGAATGAAGGCTCATTTAAGACAAATTCTGTGAAATGGTTAGTTTATAGAAATGGTCACTGATGAGAAAAGAAGCTAAATAGCACAGTACCCTTAAAAGAATTTGTACTGGAGAGTTTTAGTTTAGCAGAACAAATACTCTAACTGACTGAAGATTTTTTTTTAATTGTAATCAGTAAGATTAGCCTTCACAAACAAATGCTAAGTCATAGCATGTTACACCACAATACTGGGGATCAAGCTGTCTTTTAGCCTCAACTCAGTGAAAAAGCTAGTTCAAATTACTCCCAGTCTCGCTCAACCTTGTCCGCCATTAAATATTACAATACATGATAGAATGGATGTAAATGTGACCCTTCTGGAGCTGTCACTCACTGGGATAAAAGGTTCACTGATGTGCCAAATAAACAGTCAGTCAAAGCAGATAAAGTTACAGCCATGCTGGAATTGTTACATTCCCCTCTCAGGTTGCCAGTAACAGCAGATTTCATTACGGACTGCTGCCACATTAAATAGCCAGTTCCAAATATCCTGCCTTCTAATACTGAATAATTACTTATTCACTGAAAGGATAAAAAGAAGAGTTATGAATGGGGCTCTTGTCAACAGGGAGGCAGGAAACAGCTGACATGTGGTGTATGTTACATATGTTGCAATATCCAACAATTTATGGTCACACAGAAAATGGAATGCAAGTTATATCATGATATTTCTGACTGAATCCCTTTTTGGCCTTAGAAATTATCACATTAATTAATTAACATACTAAAAAGAATTAATGTAACTTGAGGTAGCAGAATTAGTTTACTTTTTTATAACTCCATCTTTTCACTCAATTACACTTTTTCTCTTCTTCAAGATACAGTTAAAATCATTCTGAATATAAGAATGCTAGGGTCCAGTGCATCTTTATATACTATATGGAAACATTATATCCGTGCTAAAAAGTAATTCAATAAAATGGACTTTTCTCAAGTAATCCAATGAAACCTTTTCTCAAGGCTTGGACAACCTACTTTTTTGATGTAACAATTTTCAACATCATCTCCATTTAATTCTTTTACCAGCTACTCTTAATTTTTGAATTAAAATTTTTACTGACCAAAACATTCAAACAAAACAGAAAACAGGTCAACTCCCCCTACCACAAATAACTTAGTGTATAACTTACAGACCTTTATACATACATAAAAATCTTTCATGAAAATTTTTTCAAATAAAAAGGAATGCTATTACAGTTTCATAACCTGCTACTTTGTATTTCACATTTTTTAATTTTTTTAAAAGTGGTGGATTTAGCACTAGTAATTTAAATGAAAGATCTGCTTATCTTAAAATGTTGTGCTGGTAGCTGTACTAACAAAAGCGAAAGATCACATACCCGTTTCAGAAAACTTCTCCCACTAGAGCAGCTTTATGCAGGTACCTTAAATCTTGTTTTTCATTCCATAATTAACAGAATCAGAAACCATAGCTGATTTTACATTAAACATGTTCTTGTTTGTTCTTTAAGTTTTAAAGTGCTCTGAAATAATTATATCATTTATGAATTTCAGGCAGACTCCTCAAAAAAGGTCATTTTTCAATGGATGATTTGGGAAGTAGAAGACGGAAATTAAAAAAAAAGTTGATTCTTTTTCCTTTGCATTATTAAACAAGAATTATTTCTTCAGAAGTGATCTTCACTGAAGTTTCTATTTAAATGATTTGGTACAATCATATTGGGAGATGGAAAAAAACTGAATGTGACAGAATGGAGCTTCAAAAAGACATTTCATATAATAACAAAATAGAATTATTTGTACTTAAAATCAGCAACATTCAATGCTATAGGAAAGCTAGAAGAAGGATTCCAATGATAGTGACAGGAGGTGAGAAGATCTCCTAATCCAATTAATAGGTTAACACTTCATGGACTCTCTCTAAAGTCTTTTGATACAGGAGTCCTGAAATAATTAGATGAATAAAATAATTTTACACCTCTCCCTAAGTATGTCTCTTGGTCACTAACACCTGTTAACAAATGATAAGATTTGTCTTTCATCGGAATGTTTTCCTTTTGCTTTTGCTCTTTAAATTTACAGAGACTTTTTTAAGAGATGGGAGAATAAATTTTAAAATATTCACTCTCAGCCAATATATCTGAAAGTCAAGAGAAGTAAAACTCAGGGGCTCCTAAAAACCTGTAATCTCTGAGAGGTGCAAGTAAGTGGTTACACTGAGTGACAGAACTGAACTCTTTAAGAGATGGCTTCTTCTCCCACTGCCAGCAACTGTCTAGAGTCCTTTTACTTCAACAAAAGACTAGGAAACCCAACCAAATAATAGCAAAGCTGTATCATCTTTTAAAGAAAAATACAAGGGAAACATACATGTGGGTGTGATGGCTGTATTATTTCCATATGCAGGAGTCAATTGTTTAAAAAATACATCCCAAATCTACAGTAGACAGAACTGTTCTTAGAAGATCAGCAACCATGGATTTTTAGAAAAATATTCTTATATTCAATAATTTCTATTTCCGCTCTTGTTCTGTTATATAAGGGAAGATACTAAATTTTTCGAAAAAATGAAGAAGGATTAGAAGACATAATCTTAAAACAAAAGACTGACTCTTTGCCATGATTCCTTTCACACTGCTATAATTAGAAGTTCAAATAGCATAAAGAGACTACAATGTCAACTTCTAAAATTTCATTACTTTCTCTAATCTTTCCCTACCATACACACAAAAATGATTTCCACACCTAAATACACTTAAAAATAAGCATGATAATTAATTAATCTTAGAAGTGGAAAAGAATAAAGAAATAGAAACTAATTCACTGCCACCAGGGAAGAAGTTATTTTACTAATCAGCAAATCAGGGGAGCTTCTGAAAGGAGGGTATGAACTGAATTCTAAAAGTATGCATGCATAAAAAGGTATTATTTAATATAAAAAAGAAATATATAAAAAAAATAAATAAAAAGGAAAAAAAGCGACCAAAAAGAAGTTTATTGCATGAAATAAAGAGAAAACTACGGCAATAAAACAGTAACTTGTATTTTTCCTTAACTTTCCATAACTACACGTATCATCTTTCCAACCACACTAAAAATTCCTTGAGGACAGAAACGATGTCCTATAATTCTTTACTATCTCATTCATTGATCATGGTGTTCTGCACATAACTGAAACTTACTTTTTTTTAATTGATGGACTATGATTAATGTCCCTAAATCAACTACTGTACCTATGTATCCTGTTTTATTTATCTGATAGACACTTAAATTACATCTTAATTTGAAGTTGGAGCCCTGGTGGCGCAGTCGTTAAGAGCTAGGGTTGCTAACCAAGAGGTTGGCAGTTTGAATCCACCAGCCGCTCCTTGGAAACCTTATGGGAGCAGTTCTACCCTGTCCTATAGGGTCACTATGAGTCGGAATCGACTTGATGGCAACAGGTTTGGTTTTAGTTTTCATATATCAAAAACTTACTTCAAAAACAAAAGGTTAGCTTTTAAAAAAAAAAGTACAGGACAATTTGTTATTTTTCCAGGTTAAAAAAATTATTTTGTTACGCTAATATTTGAGTCAGTTTACTTGTGACTGACACGTAGTTTGATATATTCATTAAATGAATAATAACTATCATTTACTAAAGCTGTACCTGTGATAAGCACTTTACATGTACTGTCATTTCATTCATTCATTCAAAAAGCGTTAGAATCCCCACTATATCAAGGCAAACAGAAGACAATGACAAGGTCTCACCTCATCTCACTGACAATGAAAGCTTTATTCTTTTGTTCTACAAAGTGTAGTCTTTGGAGTTTATCTATACCAGTTCACTCATGAATTAAGGAACTGTTTAAAGCTAGTACTCTCAAACTAGATAGTAGACAAGAACAATCTTAGGTGAAGGGAAGGACAACACACACTACAGGGGAAGTCGGCACAACTGGACTAAACCACAAGCTAAGAAGTTTCCTGAATACAAACAAACACTTTGAGGGACAGAGGAGCAGGGGCAGGGGTCTGGGGACCATGGTTTCAGGGGACACCAAGTCAACTGGCATAACAAAGTTTATTAAGAAAATGTTCTGCATCCCACTTTGGTGAGTGGTGTCTGAGGTCTTAAAAGCTAGCGAATGGCCATCTAAGATGCATCAATCGGACCCAACCCACCTGGAGCAAAGGAGAATGAATAACACAAGGAAAGTACTAGCCCAAGAGACAGAAAGGGCCACATAGTCCAGAGATTTCATCAGTCTGAGACCAAAAGAACTAGATGGTGCCCGGCTACCACCAATGAATACCCTGACAGGGAACACAATAGAGTCCCTGACAGAGCAGGAGAAAAGTGGGGTGCAGAACTCAAATTCTAGTAAAAAGACCAGACTTAATGGCTTGACTGAGACTGGAGGGACCCCAGAAGACATGGCCCCCGGACTCTCTGTTAGCCCAAAACTAAAATCATTCCCGAGGCTAACTCTTCAGACAAAGATTAGACTGGGCTATGGGACATAAGATGATACTTGTGAAGAGTATGCTTCTTAGCTCAAGTAGATACATGAGACTAAACGGGCAGCTCCTGTCCGGATGAAAGATGAGAAGACAGAGAGGGTCAGGAGCTAGCTGAATGGACACAGGAAATCTGGGGTAGAAGGGGGGAATGTGCTGTCATGGTACAGGGAGAGCAACTGGGGTCACAAAGCAATGTGTGTGTGAATTTTTGTATGAGCAACTAACTTGAATTGTAAACTTTCACTTGAATTGTAAGTGAAACTTTCACTTAAAGCACGAATGAAAAAAGAATATACTCACAGTTGCAAAACAATGATTTTCCAGCTCCAGGCCTCCTGCTACATTTACAGTCAGTGCTTGCCCTCTACTCAAAAACAAGAGGTTCCCTCCCCCCCATATGGATTATTTGTGTCCCCCAAAAGATATGGTAAAGTCCTAACCCCTAGTACCTGTGTATAGGGAGAGCAACTAGGGTCATACAACAATGTACATATAAATTTTTTTATGAGAAACTAACTTGAATTATAAACTTTCACTTAAAGCACAATTAAAAAAATAAAACTAAAAAAATAAATTTAGTACTCTCAGTACATTATCTCTGAATATAATTACAAAATATTCTGAAGGTTAAACTATAAACTTTACTTCACAAAAACTATTTCAACTTATTACTTAACATCGAAATCGAACACCACATTTATACACAAATAACACGTCTTCTAGTGTTTGTCAACCGCGTCCTCCTTCGCAAGGTATTTTCACAAGCGTGCTATGCTAATTGTTTTTTTATAGAAATGTGTAAAAAAAACTGGCATGGCAGCATTTATGAAAATATCTCGCAGGGGGAGGGTGTGGTTGGCAAACAAACATAGAAGGCATGTATTATTTGCGTAAAAATATGGTATTTTCTAACATTATTCATTTTATGTTCTACTCCAAAAAAACAAACCTAACTCATTGCCATTGACTTGATTCTAACTCACAGCAACCCTATAGGACAGAGTAGAACTGCCCCATAGGGTTTCCAAGGAGTGGCTGCTGGATTCGAACTGCCGACCTTTTAGTTAGCAGCCAAGCTCTTAACCACTGCGCCACCAGAGTACCTATGTTCTACTGGGGTGGGAGGGAACTTCTCAATATAAGACTTTAGAGCAAAGGTCAGGAAATTTTTTCCATAAATGACCAAATGGTAAATATTTTAGGTTTTGCAGGCCATGTGGTCTCTCTCCCTATATAGGAAAATGTGTTTATGATGTAAAAGAAGGGAAGTATTTCTTAAATAATAAACCAAAAGCACAAAAGACTGAAATTGTTAAAATGTAATTAAATAAAATGTAAAGCTTCTCATTAAGTGTAAGATTTCTATTTAAATGTAAATGTAAAATTTATGTAATGTAAATGAATATAATACACATTAAAATGTAAAACTTCTATTTAAAAAGACATGCCCGCAAAAAAAAAAAAAGGCACAGACCGAGAGAAGATATTTGCAATACGTATAACCAACTGAGGATCAGTATCCATAACATACAAAGAGCTCCAAACAATCAATTTTAAAAAGACAAAACCAACAAATGGCCAAGAGCAGGCAAGTAACAGAAGAGAGAAGCTAAAAGGCCAATAAACATCTGAAAAAATCTCCAACTTGATGCTCAACCTCACTAGTAATTAGGAAAACGCAAATTAAAACCATAATTAGATTCCATTTCACATCTACCAGATTGGGTGTTGGAGAGGAAATAAAGCAACCCTCAAACATTACTGATTCAAATGGTATATCCACTTTGGGGAATAACTGGTAATCTAGTAAAATCTAAGATATATATCCCCTTTCATCATGCACGACAGTCCCATCTCAAGTTGACCCCATATGTGTCAGAATAGAACTGCGCTCCATAGGGTTTTCAATAACTGATTTTTCACAGGTAGTTCACCAGACCTTTCTTCCTAGGCACCTACAGGTGGACTCAAACCTCCAATCTTTTGGTTAGCAGTTGAGTGCATAAACCATTGTACCATGCAGGGACTCAGTGCTAACTATATATACTAGAAAACTCTTGTTCATTAAGACAGATACAGGAAAAATATTCACTACAACATTGTTTTAATAGCAAGGAAAGGAAGCTAAGTATATCAACAGAAGAATGGATAGTTTTTTTTTTTTTCAATCAGTGGAATACTATAAAAAAAACCAAACCAGTTACTGTCGAGTAGATTCCGACTCATGGTAACCCCATGTGTTACAGAGCAGAACTACGCTCCACAGACTTTTCATGGCTGTGACTTTTCAGAAGCAGATCACCAGGCCTTTCTTCCAAGGCACCTCTGTTGGGTTCAAATTGCCACCGTTTATGGTTAGTAGTTAAGTGCTTCAATGAAAAAGTATGAACCAGAATTACCTGTATCAACATAGATAGATTTAAAAAGAAAAAAAAATGTTCAGCAGGCTGAAAATGACAAACGAAATTTATTCTCCCAATAAAATGCCAAACAAATTGATAACAGGAATAAAAATATAAAAATTTTAGGTAGAGAATTACGAATTTCCACTATGGTAGATAATCCTTGGAGCTAAAGATTGTGGCTTACAAAATACCTAAAAAATGCTACAAGTGCTGCAAAAGATACATAATATATCAAATATACTCTATCCTCGTTTCTCCTCAACTGCTTAATGCCTACCATAAGACACAATAGCTTTCATCTCAACCTCTCCTCACCAAGAATTTTCAACCTAATCTATTAGAACAGAAGTTCTTAAATTAGAGTTCATGGACTGCTGCAAAGGGTCTGAGATCACTCAGATACAATTTTGTGTGCATGTCTAAAAAGTGTCCATAACTTTCATTAGGTTGTCACAGAGGATTGTGACTGATTTGGGCAGGGGCTTTATTTCAGAATTTATGTCTCATTTTATAATGGAAATCAAACGGAGAACACATTTATTCTGTAAAGAAGTAAACAAGTTAATAGTCAAAAGAAGATAACTTGATAAACTTTCCTATATTGGTTGTAAACTCATTTCTATTTTAATGTTTGTCATAGTTTCCTAATATTAATGTAAGGTTAAAATACTTAGATAGCTCACAAATGTTGATTTCTAACTCCATTTTACAGATGAAAAAAGCAAAATCCAAAAAATTTCTTCAAGTTGCCAAAAAATACACAATAAACTTGTGGAGTTGGAATTCACAACCTTAAATCTTACAATGAACCATTTAATTAGTCAAAAAAGAAAACTATTGCTCTTTTTTTATTTCAAAAAATTATGCACATAAAGAACTAATGGCAAAAAGACAATGAGCATATAATTATACTATGATCTTTGAGGTATAAAAAAGAGGGTTTATTGTTAACCTTTATCAACCATTTGCTGTTGTCAAGGCATCTAAATAGGTACTTAATGACTGTTGTGTAAATCTCACATAAGCACACACTCCAGTAAGATAGCAAAAGTGACATAACTATAGCTTTTCAAGTATTCTTTTTTAAAAATTCAAACAGTAGTAGTGCTCTGCCACCAGTTTCATGATTAAACTGCACAAAGCAGCTGTTTATCCACTCACAGCAACCAGCAGGTGAACCTGATTCAATATTTATCACAGGCTTTCACAGATCACTGCTAACCAAGCAAACGTTTTAATTAAGCTGGAACTTGCTTCAAAGAGCTCATTCAAGATGTCAATCAGCAGGTAGGGAGATCAGATACAGTGTCAGGTGAGAGTGTGTAATACAAATCCACAACTTTCTTCATCCCATCGCTGTAAATTAGCCTGCTCTAAAGTTCAGACTCTGATTGTAACAGACTGCCAGTCTCCTGGAATGTGTAACCGAAGTCACTCAAATTCTATTGTGAAGGTTGTAAGCAATATGTTAAACTGCAATGAGCTAGCACATTAAAACAGATCCTTTTCACGGTTGTTTTTTGATACCATAAGTGTTTGTTACCCTACTCTCCACTTACTGTTTACTTTCTTGCCTAGTGTAAATGGGGATTCCTTAACACAGTTGCCCCAGTTTCTGAAGTCTGTTTCAGTGGAATTAATCAAGAAAGATTCAAAGTGGTGTAATTTTCATCTAAATTTATGCTAGAACAATCTTATTCCATAAGAATTCTCAGTTTAAGAAGAAGAATCAAAGGATAGAAAGGGGGAGAAAAAGAGAAAGCTCTTCCTTACAGAAGAATGCCAGTTAATAAATGTAAATGGAATGATAGAATTTTAAAATCACCATTTTGCAATTCCTATGTAATAAACGATTCAGGCAACGTTAGATAGATGCTAAAATCAGTGGATGAAAAGTTGTTGAGCAACAGAATATTCCAATAGTCTCCAAGTATTATCCCATAGGTTACTGAGTAATTACAAAAGGAAAATGTACCTTTACAATCGAGAGATCTGGTTGTCACCACCTTAACCAAGTGGTTAAACTCAGCATCATCAGTAGTGGGACAAACTGGTATCATGTACCTCTTGATGTGATACAATAAGGAGTATTTTTATGTGTCCTCGAACAAAACCACTAGATTATGAAATCCAGACAATCATGATATGAATCAAAAAGAATTCTGGAGTACTAGCAACAAAAGACAAAATAAATGCATTGCTTCATCAAAATTAAAAATTTTTGTTCAATAAAGTGAAAAGACAACCTACAGAATGGGAGAAAAATTTGGGGAACCATTTTTCCGCTAAGGTTTTATATATATGTATTTTATTGTGCTTTAGGTGAAAGTTTACAGAACAAAATAGTTTATTAAACAATACACAAATTGTTTTGTGACATTAGTTGCCAACCCCGCAACTCTCCCCTTCTCAACCTCAGGTTCCCCATTTCCATTTGTCCAGTTTTCCTGCCCCTTCCTGCCTTTTTGTCTTTGCTTTTGGGCTGGGTGCCCATTTAGTCTCATATACATGTTTGAACTACGTGTCCTATTGTTTGTTTTCTAGGCCTGTCTAAACTTTGGCTGAAGGGTGAATTTCAGGAGTGACTTTAGTACTAAGTTAAAAGGGTGTCCAGGGGGCATACTATCAGTTTCTCCAGTTTCCTTCAGACAAGTAAGTCTGGTTTTTTTTGTGAGTTTGAATTTTGTTCTACATTCTTCTCCTGCTCTGTCCAGGAACCTCTATTGTGATCCCTGTCAGAACAGTCGGTGGTGGTAGCCGGGCACCATCTAGTTGTTCTGATCAGTCTGGCGGAGGCTGTGGTAGTTGTGGTCCATTAGTCCTTTGGACTAATCTTTCCCTTGTGTCTTTGGTTCTCTTCATTCTCCTTTGCTCCAAACAGGGTGGACTCAGTAGATGTTATCTTAGATGGCCACTTACAAGCTTTTAAGACCCCAGATGCTACTCACCAAAGTAAGATGTAGTACATTTTCTTTATAAACTGTTATGCCAATTGAGCTAGATGTCCCCCAAGCCCATGGTCCCCAGCCCTCAGCCCAGTAAGAATGTAATCAATGTCACTGAAATGTACATGGAGAAATTGCTAAATTGGTGTATGTTCTGCTGTGTATATTCTCAACAACAACAACAAAAATAAAATAAATTACATATTAAAAAAGAACAAATGTTTAGTGACCAAAGTTTATTAGCAGTTACCAGACGTGGGAGGGAGGGTGAAAGGGGAAGTCATTTTTAGGAAGCAGTGAGTTTCTGCTTATGGTGATGGGAAATCTGGCAATGACTATGAGTAATGGTTACACAACATGATTAATGTAATTAATATCATTAAACTGAAAATGTTAAATTGGCAAATGCTGTGTTCTGTATATTTTTATAACAATTAAAAAAAGAATTAGGGAATAGAGAAACTGTAGTAAAAAAAGACACATGTATTATTTAGTTGGTCAAAATTAATCCAACTGTACACTTACGATATGTGCACTTATATACTTCAAAAAGGCTTTTAAAAAATCCTATCCCTTGGGATGCTGGTGACTTTCATTTTCTCCTTTATACTATTTTGGTATATTTCAAACTTTCTTCAATAACCTAACTTTTAAATAAGAAAACAGAAGTTATCCTATCAAGTTATCTTCTACATATTGACCAAAATGCTATAAACAAAGCCTATATAATATAGAGGTTTTTGCTTCTTTATTAAAATTATACATGTAAGTTATTATCAATACAAGCCTCTAAAAAAGCACTACTCAATGGAACGTTCTGTAATGATAGAAAAGGTCTACATCTGTGCTATACAATATACTCATCAGTAGCCACACTTGGCTACTGAGCACTTGAGATACGATTAGTGCAATTGAGGAACTGAATTTTTAGTTTTAATTAATTTCAATAAATAGCCACATGTGGCTAGTGGTTATCGTATCAGACAGCATAGCTCCGAACTATTACCTGAGGTTTTAGATCCTATAGTATTTGCAGTGGTCGGTGTGTGTGAGTGTGAGTGTGAGTGTGAGTGTGTGTGTGTGTGTCTGAGAGAGAAAGAGAAATGTTTGCTATCTTAACTTCTGTAAATTCAAGTCAGAGAATAAAAGTTAAAAGTTTATTATAAAACTTTCTGCCCATGTACAATGGGTTCTGTAGGGCTGTAGCTCATGAAAACTAGATTTACAAGTTTTGTAGATTGGTAAACTTTTTGATCTAAATTCCAATCAGAATCCCAAAGAGATTTGTTTTGCAATCTAAAAATATGTTTCTAAACTTAATCTGGAGCCACACTAGATGGACCCGGACAGAATGAGATAAAAACACAAAACAGAACTCAAATTCTTAAAAAGTCCAAACTTACTGGACCAGTTGAGACTAAAGGACTCCTGAGACTACTGCCCTGAGATACTCTTTAATTCTTGCACCGAAACTATCCTGAGGTCACCTTTTAGCAAAACAACAGATTGGTACACAAAGGATATTACCCATGAGTATGGGGATCCATTAAAAAACCATCTATATGAGGCTAAAAGGTCAACAATTACTCTAAAACAAAAATGAGAAGACAAGGCAGTGGGTGGAGAGGGAAAGAAACTAGAGTACTGGAAATGGAACAACCAGAATGCAATTAATGCGAATGCTGACACATTGTGAAAAATGTAATGTCACTGAACAACTTGCATAGAAATTGTCAAACAGAAATTTAATTTGCTATGCAAATTTTCACTGAAAACATAATATCATTTAAAAAATAAATTTAATCTAGAAAATAAACTAGTAAAAATAACCAAAAATTTTTAGAAAAAGAAGGCAGACAAGGAGGGCATATACCCTTATATACATAAGAATTTACTGTATACAAGGATGCTGCACTAGGCACCTCTTTGGACATGTGTCCAGCTCTTTACTCTGAAAATAGCTCATCTCTAGCCCCTACTGAAAGGGTGGACTTAATATCCACATTAATAACACATGACTATGCGTACTCACACTTCCAGGCATAGCTGATTACATCAGGGAGGAATGCCTAACCTGCAAGACCAATTACGGTAGAGTCACTTTCCTAGGAATTTGTATTTGGGGCATTACGACTGAATTATTAACTACAAGGATCAGAACATTTCATAGACTTTAAGGCTTCTATTTTGAGATGTCACAATAAGGTCATATGAAAGAAGATAAACGGTCAGAAAAGCCAGTCTAGAAAAAAAAGAGAGAACTCTTCAGAGACAGGCAGAGATGACACATTTGAGGCCTCAAAGAGAAGAGAGAAGCTCCCTAAAAACATTTGAGTTTCAATGAGGACAACTGTTATCTCTTGCTTGATCTTTGAGTGAGTTTCTATTTTGTAAAAAGCAAAACCACCTCTGATTAAGTCAGGTGGCATTTCAAATCAGTAAGAAAATTATTCAATTAATATTTAAACAAATGACTATTTGGGGAAAATACCTCCCACATTACATCGAAATAATTTACAGATGGATTAAAGATTAATACATAAAAACTGGAACCATGAGACTTGTAGTCCAACATGGAAGATCAGGTGCATACATTTGCCTACCATCCTTCCTAAAACACCTCTGAAATAAAATTAGTTTGTAACCGAAGTATGAAACTGGCAGCCCACAAACCGTATCTGGTTGACAATCATGTTTTGAATGGCTGCACAGGGTTTTAAAAAGCTGAACCACTTAAAAATTGTGAGATGAAAATCCATAGTTTTGGCTTCTTTGAAAAACCAGATGATTGGCAGCACTGGGCCTACTACCTTCCTACAGGGCAGCAATCAGCCAATGCTGAGTAAACTGCCACATTTAGATAGGGCATACTCTCCAGATACCACACTCCCTATCACTCAAACAATGTAATCACATGTACTTATACTAGCCTCCTTCATTGATTCACACTACCTATCTGGTGGTCATTTATTTGCCAACTCCTACTACAGAAGCACAAAAAGGAATAAAGCCATAACAACCAAGAATATGGAGGGAGGTTGCAGCAAAATGGTGCTCTAGGCAGAAGCACCACGCCATCCCTCCACAGCAAAGATCTGAAAAACTAAGCTGAACAGAGAATATAACAATCCTGAAACCCTAAAACATCAAATGAAGAGACAAAGAACTCAGCCAAGCACCAAATGGAGTGAGAAAACTGACAGAGAACGGAGAGCGAGGAGAGATTCATGCAGAGGTCCCCTACCAGCTAACGCAGCACGGATTCACCATCTTGGACTCCTATCAGAGACCAGCAAACGGGGTACGAGAAAGCAGCCTCATGGAGCGTCCAGCGGGAGACAAAACAACCGGTAATTTGTGGTGTGCGCTTTCCCACCCCCCACCCCTCTTCGCCCCAGCTCGGCCTCCTCTGCTTCCCGCAGCCACGGTCTCTTGACCAGGAAGCACCAGCTGCTTGGATTCCACACGCCCGAGCGGGCTGCTGGTGTTGCTTTTTTCTGCTTCTTTTGATTTCTCACTTGCCTCCCGCCATCTCCCCCTCCTTTTGCTTGAGTGCCTCGCTCCGTGCGCCATCTTTGCTTCTTCCTGAGGGGCTGCAGAGCACCAGTAATTTGTGATATACGCTTTCCCACTCTCTACGCTTCTTCACCCACACTCAGCGCCCTCCGCTTCCCACGGACACAGTCTCTTGTCCAGAAACACCAGCCCGCGCTAGCTGACTCTCTGAGTGCCATTTGTTGGCTGCTAGTGTTGCTTTTTTTCTTTTTCAGCTTCTTTTGATTTCTTACTTGCCTCTCGCCACCTCCCCCTCCTTTTGCTCGAGTGCCTGGCTCTGTGCGTCATCTCTGCTTCTTACTGAGGGGCTGCAGAGCACTGGTAATTTGTGATATATGCTTTCCCACTCTCTACCCTTCTTCACCCACACTCGGCCACCTCTGCTTCCTGCAGACACAGTCTCTTGTCCAGAAACACCAGCCTGCACTGGCTGGCTCTCTCAGTGTCATTTGTTGGCTGCTGGTGTTGCTGTTGTTTTTTCTGCTTCTTTTGATTTCTTTCTTGCCTCTCGCCACCTCCCCCTCCTTTCGCTCGAGTGCCTGGCTCCCTGCGCCATCTTTGCTTCTTCCTGAGGGGCTGCGGAGCTCCATTCGAGTGTGAAGCTGCTTCCCGGTCTGGGCTGCCGTGCTAGGGGGATCCCAGCACTTTTGTTCGTTTGTTTGTTTTGAATTGTTTGTTTGTTTTCTTTTCCTTTTCTTGAGTTGGGAGCCCTTTCTGGCCAGGTGGAGCTGCATGGCAAGGAGACTCCCCTTCAGCTTCCACAGACATGCAGAGGGATCCCTGAGAGCATTTCTTTTTTCGTTGTTTTATTTTTCTGTTTTTTCGGGGGCCTTTCTTGTTCTTTTTCTTTTTTTTTAAATTTGTTTTGTATTCTTTTCCCTCTTTTTCCCTTTTTGTCTTTCTTCATTGCTCAGTTTCTCATCTCTCTATATCTTCCTTCTCCTTCTGTTCCCTGAATACCTGGCATTGTATGCATCTACGCCTTCTAGCCAGGCTGTACTGCAGCACCTGAGAGCAACTTCCCCGGACCTCGTAGCTGCACCAGTGGGATCCCTGGGAGCTTTGTGGTTCTTTAACCTTTCTGATTTTTATTTATTCATTCTTTTCTTTTCTTCCTCTTCCCCTTTCTGTTTTTCTCCATTTCATAGTGCCTCATCTCTCCACTCCAACGGCAAGCTCCCCTAGCATTCTTTTTTGTTTGTTTGTATGTTTTTGGCTCCTGTTCCTCTCTCCTCTCCCCCATATCCATCTTAGCTCCACACATAACAATCTCCCCGCTGCATCCTGCTACCTGCAGGGTGCGCTTGGTGTCACACCACCAAGCAGCACAGGCACAGCCTACTGGAAACAGCCCTGTGTTGATTACCAACCCGCTCTGGTGGCGGTCGTAAGTGCCACAAACAACCCGTCCCAGTAACTCCTCTTCAGCTAGACCTACCCTGCCGTACCATATCTGAGTGACTGACCCTGCCAGTTGGAGAAGGAGGGGAAAAGTATTGAGCGCACAGATGAGCAAACAACAAAGAACACACAGTCCGCCAGCTCAGACATAGTCAAATCTTTTTTAAAAAAAAGGGACAAAACAACCAAATCTACAATCAATAAATGAGAAAAATAACTACTGAATGCTCTGAAAAGAGCAGACAATATCAAAAGATTTACAAAAACAAGACAGGATGGTTCCAGTAGGAGTCCGAAATAAAACACCAGATGACTCTCCTCTGGAAGAAAATGCACTAGAACTACCTGATAGGGAATTCGATTCTCTACTATTCAGAATTCTCCAAGAACTGAGGCAAAAAGCTGACAAACATGAGGAAAAAATACACAAATTCATGGAAAATACAGACAAAAACTTGGAAGAATTCAGGAAGATAATGCAGGAACTAAATGCCAAAATGAATTCACAACTAGAAATTATACAAAGACAACAATTAGAAATCCAAAAGATAAACAACAAGATTTCAGAAATGGACGGTGTCATAG
>NW_004443990.1:2946912-2963147 GCF_000243295.1 Trichechus manatus latirostris
AAAAAAAAAAAAAAAGAATATGGAGAAAGGTTCACCAATAAATGAAGGAGTTCAACACATTTCTGGAAATTTAGGAGCAGCTGATGCTGAAACAGGTGGATAAAACTGGGGCACAGAATTCATGGTGAGTGTGCTAACGGGGTAACACTGGTGGCGGAGTGGTTAAGAGTTCAGCTGCTAACCAGAAGGGAGGCAGTTAAAATCCTCCAGCTGCTCCTTGGAAATCCTACGGGGCAATTCTACTCCATAGGGTCACTATGAGTCAGAATCAACTCCACAGCAATGGGTTTGGTACTAAGGGGAATTGGGAACCATCGTGCTCAATGGAACCCTACTCAGTCAGCAAGTACAAAAAAGGAAGAGAGTCATAAGTAGGGCTGAAAGGAGGGGATAATCACAGATTTGACAAGTAGGAAAAATGACCTAATGAGCATCCCTACCTATCTCTTCCACTCCCTGGTACAGAACTGCAGGCAGTTAGTAGACACCAGATGCCTCTTCTCTAAAGAAACTAAATAAAATGTATGAGAAAGCTAAAGCTTCTAGGATGAATGCAGGCTTAGATATTGACTTCTCTGAATTAAGTCCACCTCATTCTGACTTCTGAAAGGCCCACAGCCTCATAACCAGTTCCCTGCCTAACTAAAACAATACTTTTGCCTTTACCATGTTCTAATACCTAGCTACAAAAATTCAATTTACACAAAAGCTGAAAAAGGCCTACACCCACTACACAATCCTTCTGCCTTAAATATAAACTGATGATTACAGATGACCAGCATATGGGAAAACCAACAGCTTAAAAGAGAATGTCCACAGTAAAACAAATGAAAATTCACTCTCATGGAAACTCATATAAGTTAGGGGTCATTTAAAAAAAAAATAACAAAGGCAAAAAACTAAACTCTCATTATTATAGTCAAGAAAACAGTAGTATATCCTTTGAAAAAGGAACAATCACTGTATAATAAGAGCTCTTTGAGATTAAAAATCTAATTGCTGAAAACAATGAAAGGGTTGAAATAAAAAAAGAGAATTTTCCTAAATTAAAGAATTGATACACAAATGGCCAATAAGCATATGAAAGGTGTTCAACATCATTTGTCATCAGGGATATAAATTATAAGCATGAGATTCCACTCCCTACACACTCACCAGAAAGACTGAAATTAAAAACAAGAACAATATCAGGTATTGGAGAAGATGTGGAGTAATTTGAACTCTCATACATTGTTAGTAGGAGTATAAAGTGGTACAACACTTTGGAAAGCTGTTTGCCTCTTATAAAGGTAAACATACAAATATCCTATGACCCAGCAATTCCACTCCTAGCTATTTACCCAAGAGAAATAAAAACATACACCCACCAAAAGAACAAGAATGTTTCATAGTAGGAAGAAGAGTCAGGAATAGGAGAAGGAAATGAAATGTGTGGCTAATTGCCTCCATGAACAACCGCCTTCTTTACCATGAGACCAGAAGAAATGCATGGTACCCAGCTAACATTATTAAACTTTTGTGCGTGTGCATGTGCGTGCGTGTGTGTGTGTGTGTGCTTTAGGTAAAAGTTTACAGAATTAGTTTCTCATTAAACAATGATACACAACTTGTTTTGTGACACTGGTTGCCAACCCTGTGATGTGTCAACACTCTTCCCTTCTCCACCCTGGGTTCCCTGTTTCCATTCCTCCAGTTTTCCTGTCCCTTCCTGTCTTCTCATCTTTGTTTTTGGGCTGGTGTGCCCATTTAGTCTTGTATAAATGACTAAACTATAAAGCACGTTCCTCACATGTACTATTGTTTGCCTTATACACCTGTCTAATCTTCGGCTAAAGGGTGAACCTCGGGAGTGACTTCAAAACTGAGTTAAAAGGGTATCTGGGGGTCATGCTCTTGGGGTTTTTTCCGCCTCTGTCAGACCAACAAGTCTGGTCTTTTTTTTGTGAATCTGCATTTTGTTGTACATTTTTTTTCCGCTCTGTCCAGGACCCTCTATTGTGATCCCTGTCAGAGCAGTCAGTGGTGTTAGCCAGGCACCGTCTAGTTGTTCTGGGCTCAGTCTGGCAAAGGTTGTGGTAGTCGTGCGTCCACAAGTCCTTTGGACTAATCTTTAATTTGTATCTTTTGTTTTCTTCATTCTCCTCTGCTCCAGCTGGGATGGGACCAACAGATGTGTCTTAGACAGCCGCTCGCAGGCTTTTAAGACCCCAGACGCTACTCACCACAGTCGATGTAGAACATTTTCTTTATTATCTATGTTATACCAACTGAGCTAGATGTCCCCCAAGCCCATGGTCCCCAGGTCTCAGCCCAGTAACTCGGTGCCTCAGGGTCATTACTAAACATTTTGATCAAAGATTCCATAGAAGAATCCTGATGAAAAAGGGGAAAACGGAGAACAGAATTTCAAATTCTCATGGACTCTAGACTTCCTGGAGCCAAGAAGGTTGAATGAACCCCTGAAACTATTGCCCTGAGATAATCTTTAAACCTTAAACCAAAACTATCCCCTCAAGTCTTCTTAAACCAAACAACAGTTTAGCTTACCTAGTAAAAAATGTCCGCCTTGAGCGTTATGCTCTTTTAATAACTATATGGGATCAAATTGACAACAGCAACTCGAAAGATAAGATAGGAACTCTAGGGGGAAGTGAATTTATGTTAATGGAGGAGGAACAACTCAGAAAAGGAGGGTCAGAATGGTTGCACAACTTAAAGAATGTAATCAATGTCACTAAATGGTACATGTAAAAACTGTTGAATTGGTGTATGTTTTGCTGTATATATTCTCGACAATAACAAAATAAATAAAAATTTTAAAAAAGATAATGTCACAGTAGTTTTATTCACAATAGCTGAAATCTAGAAACATTAATGTCCATCAAGAGGTGAATGAATATCAGCCTGAGACCAGAAGCACTAGATGGTGCCCAGCTACCAACAATGACCACCTGACAGGGAACACAACAGAGAGTCCCTGTTGGAACAGGAAAAGAGTGGGGTGCAGAACTCAAATTCTAGTAAAAAGACCAGACTTAACCGTCTGCTGAGACTGGAGGAACCCCAGAAGACATGGCCGCCAGACTCTCTGTTAACCTAGAACTAAAACCATTCCTGAAGCCAACTCTTCAAAGATTAGACTGGACTATAAGACATAAAATGATACTTGTGAAGAGCGTGCTTCTTGGTTCAAGTAGATACACGACACTAAACGGGCAGCTCCTAGTTGGAGGCGAGATGAGAAGGCAGAAAGGGACAGGAGCTGGTTGAATGGACACAGGAAATCCAGGGTAGATAGGAGGAATGTGCTGTCACGTTACAGGGAAAGCAACTAAGGTGACATAACAATGTGTGTATAAATTTTTGTATGAGAAACTTCAGCTATAAACTTTCACTTAAAACGCAATAAATTTTTTTTTTAAAAGTGAATGAATAAACAAATAGTGGTATCATCACACAATGGATTTACTACTCAGCAATAAAAAAGAACTTACTGATACATCCAACCACGAAATGAATTTCAAAATTCTTACGTTGAAGCAAAAAAGCCAGACTACAAAAAATAACGTAGTGTATGATAATATTCACCTGAACTTAAGCAAGAGCCTAACTAATCAATGATGACAAAATTAAGAACAATGCTTACCTTTGGGGTATGATCCTGGACTAGGAGGAGCACAAGGGAAACTTTCTGGGGTACTTATTCTATATCTTGATTGGGATATTGGTTTCCCACGTGCAGAAATTTGTCAAAGATCATGGAATTGTATGCTTAAGCTCTCTGTGCATTTCACTGTTTGTAAATTTTGTCTCAAAAACATACACACAAAGACTGATGACTCAATGAACAAAAAATATAACTCATATTAGCTAAAACTGCACAGAATAAAATTTTTTATTGACAGAAGAACTAATTATTTGACAAAATTGTGAATGGTAAAACTTAACTTAGAAATATTGAACATGTTAGGAATAATAGCCACCAAAAAAGGAACTAAATGGCAGAAGTCATCATCAATAAAAAGTTGACATGGCTAAAAAAAAAATTGAGTAAAATGTCTTTACTGTAAACACTACACAAAATTAGTAAAAATTAAAATTGAGTTTATACAAGAAAATACTTCGAAAAAAAATCCATTGTAAGATTTCAAATCCATTATAAAGAGGCATTTTTACAACTGATAGTCAAAATGTCCCAAGAGACCAAAAGGTGAAGTCAAATCTCCTGTTCTCATATGAATATAATATGAGTATTTATTGACATGTGCACCATGCATTCACACACAAAATATAGATATAACACAAACACGGTACTGGCTCAAGTAAGGGCCACCTTCATAAACTCATGAAAACAACTTCATCATATTATCTTTACACATATACCAGATATATACAAGTAGTATACATAGAGAGTACAACTTCACTAACGAATGATGTGTTTATATGAGAATTTTCCCACTACTAAAACTTATTTTAAGAGTCAACACTTTTTAAAATTTAAACTGTTTATGATGGTAAAATCTTTCCAAAATAAACTTTTCTTCCTTTTGAATCATTGCCTACTGAATAGAATTTAACCTCTTCTGAAAGTTTAAAATCATTACAAGCATTCACTTCTATGCTATATAGTTGTGTCTACACATAGTATCAGCCATCCATCCATTCATTCATTCAAACATCCATCGCTGAGTGCCTATATATGCGCTAGACATGGGAATTTAGCTGTGAACAAAATGGATATTTCTTTCTTCTCACTGATCTTATTAAAAAGATATTTAGTCAACTATTAATTTCACAGTTTCAATCTTTCATGGGCTGGAAAGACAAACCTACTAAGAAGTCTAGATTGTCATTTATAATAGAAAAAATTACAAATGCCCTAGATGTCCAGCAATAAGAAAAAATTACTTAAATTATGTATAAGATCTCAATTATGCATAAAAATGCTAATGGTAGGTATCTCTCATTGATGGAATGTTCTAATTTCCTCTTTATATTGTATGTATTTATCAATAGTGAAAACTACAAAAAAGAAAAGGCAATAAGAGAAGAAGAAATATTATTAATTGGCCATCTAGATTTCAATAATGGGATTTTGAGTGATATTTTTCTTTCTTCTTTTTACTCTTTGGTGTTACCTGAATTGTTTATAATGAACAAATATCACTTTTATAAAAATAATGACATTAAAAAAAACACACACATAAAAGAAAATAATATAATACATGATGTGGTGATACTACCAAAGAGAGTAGCTGTTAGTTTTTTATTCCTTGGAAAATCATGCTATTCAATTTGGTAAGATTTTTCCTCTTAGATACAATATGTGTCTTCTGGAATAATGCACCAAAAGGAGCAGAGAAGAAGGAGAACCTAACTATCCAGTAAGGCCAGTCAAATCAATTACAGAGATTAAGAAAATGACAGAGTAGAAAAACAGACTGGTCTCCTATCTAATACTGTATAGAATAGTAGATTAAAGAAACAACTGGGACAAAGTTCTCTTGGGAAGGCCAGGAGAAAACATAACATGATTATAGCTAAGGAAAAGAGTCAATAGAAAAGAAAACATACAAAAGAAAGGAAAAATAAGTGAAGAACATTCCATGAGGTATAAATATGTAGTAGGAAATGAACAGTAGAAAGTTTGTAAAAAGGAAAAAAAAAAGGTAAGGCAGTTTATGACAAGATTTAGAAGTGGAACAGTTCCAAATGACAATAAAGCCCAAGGTGTGGTAATACTGTTGAGTTAATGATTGAAGTAGGTCATCAGTATCAAGAAGGTTGAGGAACTATGATCAGAATGTGAGATCATCTACGTAGATTCTGAAGTGTCAAGGATGGTGATGTTTTTCCTTTTACTCCAAACTCACTGAATAACAAGAGTCTGATATTTTTACTGCCCCAGATTCCTGCTGCTTCACTAAAACTCAAAAGTGTTTACTTTTTAAAACCTCATAATATCTCTTTATAAAATTTTCAAGCTTGAACAACAATCGATGGCGAGGATGTGGGGAGATTGGAACCCTTATCCACTGCTGTTGGGATTGTAAAATGGTACAACCACTATGGAAAATGAAATGGCGCTTGCTCATAAAGCTAGAAACAGAAATACCTTATGATTCAGCAACTCCACTCCTACGTATATACTCTAGAGATATAATAAAACAGACACGGACAGACATGCACACCTATGTTCATTGCAGCATTATTCACAATAGCAAAAAGATGGAAACAACCTAAGTGTCTAACAATAAATGAATGCATGGATAAATTAAATGTGGTACGTACACACAACGGAACACTACACAGCCATAAAGAATAATGATGAGTCCTCGAAACATAACATGGATAAATCTGACGGACATTATACTGAGTGAAATAAGTCAATCACAAAAGAATAAATACTGCATGATTACACTTATATAAGAAGACAAGAATAGATAATATAGAGAACAATGCTCATTGGTGGTTATCAGGGTTGGGTGGGGGGAAGAAGTGGAAGCACTCTTGAGATACTAGACCCTTGTTATTTTTGGTAATGGGAAAGGTAGCATCGAATGTGGGTGAACTACACACAACTTGATCAAAGTAAATGATGTCACCAAGAAGTGCACAAGAACAAAGGATGTTTTTGGTAAAGGATATGACAAATATAATTTTGCAACATCACCAACAACAACCAAAAAATATATATGTGATTACACAAATATGTATGTAGGCATATATGTGTATGGGTATGAATATGTGGGCACATATATGTGCACCGACAGAGGTATCTAAAGGTATATATACACACAGGTATGTGTGTGCATGCATATATATTCATATATATAATAAACCACATAGGGGACACAGTTACAGATACTTCTTAGATATAATCGCAAGATTGGTTTTCTGGATTTGAAGGTTTAGGACCATAATCCCATGGGAAAACTCAGTTAAATGGCATATTATAGTTCATAAAGTATATGTTCTACATCCCAATGTGGTGAGTAGTGTCTGGGATTTTAAAAACTTGCAAGCAGCCATCTAAGATACAACTATTGGTCTCTATTCATCCAGAACAAAAGAGAAAGAAAGAAACCAAAGACTCAGAGAAGAAAGTAGTCTACAGGACTAATAGTCTACATGAACCACCACCTCATCTACCCTGAAACCAGAAGAACTAGATGGTGCCTGGCTATCATCACCAACCATTCTGATCAGGGCCACAATAGATGGATCCTGATAGAATGGGAAAAAAATGTGGAACAGAACTCAAATTCTTAGAAAGTCCAGATTTACTGGACCATTTGAGTTTAGAGGACTTCCTGAGACTATCGCCCTGAGATACTCTTTAAACCTCAAATCAAAATTATCCCTTAAGGTCACCTTTTAGCTAAATAACAGATTGCCTCATAAAATAAAGAATATCACCCATGAGTAATAAGCTTCTTTTAAAAATCATCTATATGAGACCCCAAAAACCAAACCCATTGCTGTCGAATGAATTCCAACTCATAGCGACCCCATAGGTCAGAGCTGCCCCATAGGGTTTCCAAGAAGTGGCTGGTGGATTGGAACTGCTGACCTTCTGGTTAGCAGCCGAGCTCTTAACCACGAGATCAAATGGTCAAAAATTACTCTGAAGCAAAGATGAGGAGTGTTATGGATTGAACTGCATCCCCAAAAAATGTGTGTCAAATTCACTAGGCCAGGATCCCAGTACTATGTGACTGTCCACCATTTTGTCATCGTATATGATTTTCCTATGTGTTGTAAATCCTATCTCTAGGATATTAATGAGGCAGGATTAGAGGCAATTATGTCAATGAGGTAGGACACAATCTACAGGATTTCGTTGTATGTTGAATCAATCTCTTTTGAGATATAAAAGAGATAATCGAGCAGAGAGAAGGGGGATCGCCTACCACCAAGAATGAAGAACCAGGAGCGGGGCATATCCTTGGACCCAGGGTCCCTGTGCTGAGATGCTCCTAGACCAGGGGAAGATTGATGACAAGGATCATCCCCGGGGGCCAACAGAGAAAGGCTTCCCCTGCAGCAGGCACCCTGAAATTGGACTTTCAGCCTCCTAGACTGTGAGAGAATAAATTTCTCTTTGATGAAGTCATCCACTTGTGGTATTTCTGCTATAGCAGCACTAGATAACTAAGACAGGAAGGTAAGAGAGCAGACAAACTAGAGTACTGGAAATGGTACAACCAGAACGTAACAGAATGAGAATGCTAATGCACTGTGAAAAATGTAACCAATATCATTGAATAATTTGTACAGAAATTGCTAAATGGGTACCTAATTTGCTGTGTAAACTTTCATCTTAAACACAATAAAATATTATTTAAAAAAATTTTTTTCAAGCTTGTTTTCAACATCAATTACCTTCTCAATCAAATGTTACTCTTGCTCAGTTAGTGCAACATCTGGCTTATAGGAATTCTGACTTTGAATAATCAATGTTTATGTAAGTTGTTCAAAAGGCCAACTTTAATGAAAAATATCTCTAAAACATAAATGTAGGGATTTCTGCTTCTAGCTATAAGGGAAAAATAGAAACCATATTTACCCAACCACTATAAACTACTAAAAAAAAACTATACAAAATACATGAAACAATAGTTTTCAAACAATGGACAACAGGCAACATTGGACTGTGATCCTAGAGAGAAGGAAAACAAAAAGGTGGTCTTTATAATTATCGTTTTACTTTTACAGATGAAATCACTAACTGAAAGAAAAATTTGCTGGATGAGATTAACATCAAATTAGACATAGCAGAAGAAAAGATCAAGGAACTTGAAGACATACCAACAGAAGCTAGAAAAAATGAAGGACAGACAGGTAAAATGACTTTAAATAAACATATATGCATATATTCGTGACTTTCATTACAATATCAAGCTGTCTAATGTACATGTAATTGAAGTCCCAGAGGAAGATAAAAGGGGGACAGAAAAAATATTTTAAGAAACAATGGCCCAATTTTTTCCAAATCTGATGAAAATGATAATCCCACATATCCAAGAAGCTCAATAATCATCAAGCACAAAAACACAAAGAAAACCACACAAAGGTACATCAATAATTGAATTGTTGAAAACAAAGATAAAGATAAAATCTTAAAAACCATCACAGACAACTCTTCAGAAACTATACAAGACAATGGCAAAACATCTTTAAATTGCTGAAACTGTCAAACTAAAATTCAACACTCAGTGAAAATGTCTTTCAAAACCGAAGATGAATCAAAATGTGTTGCCAGTAGTCCTGAACTACAAGAAATGTTAAATGAAGCTCTTTAAGCTAAAAGAAAAATTATACAAGATAGAAACTTAGATCTACACAAAGGAATAAAGGGTACCAGAAACGGGAAATAGGGTTAGGGAAGAAACAATTTTCCTCACTTGTGAATTTATTTAAGTCTGATGATTTACTGCAAGAATAATAAAATATTGTGAAGTTTATAACATATATAGATGCAAAATAGGACAAAAATAGCATTAAAAAAGGAAAGGTGGAAATGGAAGTATATTGGTATAACATTCTTGCACTGTATAAATACAATGAAATATTATTTGAAAGTATACTGTGGTAAGTTTAAGATATAAATTATAAACCCCATAGCCATTCCAAAAAATAAAAATAAGGGGTTTAGTTAGTAAGACAATAGTGGAGATAAAATGAAATCCTAAAACATGTTCAATTAATCCAAAAGGTGGCAGAAAAGAGAAGAAAAGAGAATAAAGAACAAATAGGACAAACAGAAAACAAACAGCTATCATGTCAATGATTACATTAAATGTAAATTGTATAAACATTCCAATTAAAAGGTAGAGGTTGCCAGATTGGATAATTTTGCTTAAAAAACTATACAAGAAACCCATTTTAAATTAAAGTTAAAAAAAAAAAAAACTATAAACACACTAATCATAAGAAAGCTAAAGTGGCTATGTTAATGTTAGGCAAAGTAGATTTCAGAACAAGGACATTTCATGACATATGGCTTAATTATCAATAATACATAGTAATTCCAAATGTATATGCACCTAGTAACAGAACTTTGAAAAATCCACGGGAAAAAAAACAGATAGAATTAGAAGAGGGAAATCCACAATTCTAGGGCCTTCGGCACTCTTCTCTAATCAATTGATAAAAAAAAAGACAAAAAAAAATTAGTAAATTACTGACCAATATAATTAGCCCACCTGATCTAACTGACATTTACAGACTACTACACTGAATAACAGCAGAATATACATTCTTTCCAAGAACTCATGGCAAATTCACCAAGACAGATTAAATTTAAAAGAACTAGCATCATATAAAATATGTTCTTTAATCACACAAAATTAAATTAGTAATCAATTAGACAAAAATATCTGGGGAAAAACACCCATTTAGTGTTTACTTAGACTTCTAAGTAAATCATGTCTCAAAAAGTAATCACAATGAAATTACAAAAACGTAACACAAGATCAAAATTTATGGAATGTGGATAAAGCAGAGCTTAAAGAGAAATGTATGGCTTTCAATGGTTATTTTATGTGAAAAAAGGCCCAAAATCAATTACCTAAGCTTAAACCTTAAGACTAGAAAAAGAGCAAATTATTCACAATATTCAAAAGGTCGAAACAATCCAAATGTTCATCAACAGATGAATGGATAAATAAATGGATATAAATAAATAAATGAATGAACAATATACTTATTATTGTACATACATACACGTACATACAATGGAATATTCAGCCATAAAGAGAAATGAAATCTTGATACATGCTATGACAAGTATGTGTCCTTTAAACTTTGAGAACATTATGCTAAGTGAAATAAGTCAGACACAAAAGAACAAATATTGTATGATCCCACTTACGTGAAATACCCAGAAGAGGCAAATGCATAGAGATAACAGTTTATTAGAGGTTACCAGGGGCAACTGAAAGGGATAATGGGGAGCTACTGCTTCAGGAGTACTGCGTTTCTGTTGCTGTTGTTGTGTGCCATGGAGTTGATTCCAACTCATAGAGACTCTATACGACAGAGGAGAACTTCCCTGTAGGGTTTCCTAGGCTGTAATCTTTACGGGGGCAGATTGCCAGGTCTTTTCTCCTATGGAGCTGCTGGTGGGTTTGATCCACGAACCTTTCAGTTCAGTTAGCAGCCAAGCACTTAATCGTTCTGCCACCAGGGCTCCTTAAGTTTCTGTTAAGCGTGATGAAAAAATTTGGAAACAGACTCGACTGGACAGCAAAGGGTTTGGGTTTTTTTGGATCATAGGGTTCTTATAAGGATTGAATTAAATTCTTTTAATTGTGGAGGCGGGGCCAAGACGGTGGACTAGTCAGAAGCTTCCGGTGGTCCCTCTTACAACAAAGACCAAAAAAAAAACAAGTGAATCGGTTATACATGACAATTTAGGAGCCCTGAACATCAAAGGCAAAGTTAAGGAATCAGACTGAGTGGCAGAAGGAGGAAGAGATACTTCAGAAGCAGCAACGAGTTGCCAGACCTGATCTGGCGGGAGCCAGTGCCCTGCAGGCCGGATCAGCTGGCATACACGATGAGGCAGGTAGTGGCATTCAGAATGCGTTTTCCACGTCGGGAGAGACCGAGGCACAGAGAGTCGCCTCAGGCCTCCAGAGCTAGTAAAAAGCAGCGTTCAATCAGCAAAAGATAAGTACATACGTTTAACCCTCCACACAGATCAAAAACACCCTGTTTGGGAAGTAACTCTCTCCCATTTACCTGCTCCCTCCCCACTCTGCATCAGGTCTTGTGCAGCTTCAGAGATTGCTGCTTCCCTTGGGCCGGAAGTAGGTCCTGTCACATGCCCTTGGCCATTCTCCTGGCCTTGGAGAGGGAACAAATTAACATACAGGAAAAAATAATCTGCCAGCTCCCCGAGGCCAGGAACTCTGGGCAGGCACAGTTCCTTTGCCTAGGCACACGCATAAGGGGTCTACAGACGTTGAATGCCTTTCACCTCTGCATAGACCTTTGGGGACCCATTTGAACAGCGTAGGCCCTCATTACCACAGTACCACAAGGTATATACCTGAAGGCTAACTTCACTGTATCAGCTACATGATGGAGTGGCAGGTTCATGACACTTAGCACTGCTCTGCCCATTAAGCAGGGTCCTCACCTACCCATATCAGGGGCCTGAGGACTGGTGGCTCTACTCATGCCCCCTAGCCACCTGCGACAGAGGTCCAAGAATAAGTGGTGCCTCCCAGTCCTAACAGTCAACAGCACTGCTTGCCCATACTCCGGCTGCAAAACCCACCCACATACGCACTCAGACACTCAGGGGCAGCCATCAGCCTCCTGCCTTGCTCAGCGCGTGACCCCCTACTGCAGCCAGATACCTGTGACAACTCCAAATCACATCTGCCCATCTAGGACTGTAGGTGAGAGCCTGCACCACACATGTGATTACCGACTATCTGGACACCGGATGAGAATCCACACAAGAAAAGCAGATTCCTGGGCTCACAAACCTACTAACAGATCTAACCACCTATTCACAGGACATTAGAGCTTCTAAGGTGCCAATAATCAAACTAGATCACACAAGCAGCCTATCTGGGCATATCAAAACAAAACAAGAAGGTAGGACACAGTAAACAAACATAAAATCAATAAATATAATAACTTACTGATGGCTTGGAAACAACAGTCAATATCAAATCACATAAAGAGGCAGACTGTGATGCTTCAGCAAGCTCTCAAAACAAAGAATCAAGAACTCTTCCGGAGGAAAAGAACTTCTTGGAATTACCAGAGATAGAATACAAAAGATTAATATACAGAACTCTTCAAGATATCCGGAAGGAAATCAGACAAAATGCATAAGAAGCCAAGGAACCCACAGACAAAGCAATAGAGGAACTTGTGAAGATTAAAGAGCACAATGACAAATTTAACAGGCTGCAAGAATCCATAGAGAGACAGCAATCAGAAATCCAGAAGATGAACAATAAAATTTCAGGATTAGACAACTAAACAGAACGTCATAGGAGCAGAATTGAGGCTATGGAAGTCAGAATTCGTGAGACTGAAGATAAAGCACTTGACACCAAAATATTTGAGGAAAAATCAGACAAAAGAATTTAAAAAAATGAAGAAACACTAAGAATTATGTGGAACTCTATCAAGAGGAATAACCTACGAGTGATTGGAGTACCAGAACAGGGGAGGATAAGAGAAGACACAGAGAGAATTGCTGAAGATTTGTTGGCAGAAAACTTCCCTGATATCGTGAAAGATAAGAAGATATCTATCCAAGATGCTCATCGAACCCCACACAAGGTAGACCCAAAAAGAAAGTCATCAAGACATATTACAATCAAACTTGCAAAGCCTAAGATAAAGAGGGAATTTTAATTGTGGCTAGGGATAAACGAAAAGTCATCTACAAAGGAGAGTCAATAAGACTAAGCTTGGATTACTCAGCAGCAACCATGCAGGCAAGAAGGCAACTGGATAACATATATAAAGCCTTGAATGAAAAAAACTGTCAGCCAAGAAATATATATCCAGCAAAACTGTCTCTCAACTATGATGGCAACAGTAGGGCATTTCCAGATAAAATGAAGTTTAGTGAACTTGAAAAAAACAAACCAAGATTACAAGAACTACTGAACAGAGTCCTCTGGTTAGAAAAACAATAACATCAGATAATCAGCCCAAGACTAGAACACAGGACAGAGCAACCAGATATCAACCCAGATATGGAAGTCACAAAAATAAATCAAAGCTAAAATGCTGAAAATACAGAAACAGAGACGTCAATATGTAAAAGATGACAACATTAAAACGAAAAAGAGGGAATAAAAACTGTAGTCATAGATCTTTCATATGGAGAGGAAGTCAAGGTGATATAAAGAAATAAAAGAGTGGTTTAAACTTAGAAAAATAGGGGTAAATATTAAGGTAACCACAAAGGAAACTAACATTCCTACACATCAAAATAAAAAACAAGAAAAACATAAAGACTCAGGAAATACAAAACTGACAACAATGAAAAAGATGAAAAGACATAAAGAAAAATGACTCAGCACAGAAAATTAAGTGGAACAATAAAACTGTCAACAACACACAAAAAAAAGACATCAAAATGACAGCACTAAACTCATACCTGTCAATAACTACGCTGAATGTAAATGGACTAAATGCACCAATAAAGAGACAGAGAGTGGCAGAATGGATAAAAAAACACGATCCATCTATATGCTGCCTACAAGAGACACACCTTAGATTTAAAGACACAAACTAAAAGTCAACAAATGGAAAAAAAATATACCAAGCAAACAAAACTCAAAAAACAGTAGGAGTGGCAATGTTAATCTCTGCAAAATAGACTTAAAGTAAAATCTACCACAAAGGATAAGGAAGGACACTATAGAATGATTAAAGGGTCAATACACCAAGAGGATATAACCATAATAAATATTTACGCACCCAATGACAGGGCTCCAAAATACATAAAACGAACTCTAACAGCATTGAAAACAGAGATAGATAGCTCCACAATATTAGTAGGAGACTTCAACACACCACTTCCGGTGAAGGACAGAACATCCAGAAAGAAGCTCAACAAAGACACGGAAGATCTAAATGCCACAATTGACCAACTTGATCTCATAGACATATACAGAACGCTCCACCCAACAGCAGCCAAGTATACTTTCTTTTCCAATGCACATGGAACATTCTCCAGAACAGACCACATACTAGGCCATAAAGCAAGCCTTAACAGAATCCAAAGCATCGAAATATTACAAAGCATCTTTTCTGACCATAAAGCCATAAAAGTGGAAATCAAAAACAGAAAAAGGAAAAAAAAAAAAAAACACACGGAAACTGAGAAACACCTTGCTCAAAAACTACTGGGTTATAGAAAAAATTAAGGATGGCATAAAGACATTCATAGAATCAAGCATGAAAAAACATCCTACCAGAACCTTTGCGACACAGCAAAAGCAGTGCTCAGAGGTCAATTTATAGCAATAAATGCACACATCCAAAAAAGAAGAAAGGGCCAAAATGAAAACATTAACCCTACAACTAGAGCAACTAGAAAGACAGCAGCAAAAGAAACCCTCGGGTGACAGAAGAAAGCAAAGAATACAAATTAGAGCAAAATTAAATGAAATAGAAAAACAAGTGAAAGAGTTAACAAGACCAAAAGCTGGTTCTTTGAAGAGATCAACAAAATTGATAAACCACTGGCCAAACTGACAAAAACAGGAGAGGAAGCAAATAACCCATATAAATGAGATGGGGATATTACAACAGACCCAACTGAAATTAAAAGAATCATAACAGAATACTATGGAAAATTGTACTCTAACAAATTTGAAAACCTGGAGGAAACGCACAAATTTCTAGAAACACACTACCTACCTAAACTAACACAAACAGAGACAGAACAACTAAATAAAACTATAACAGAAGAAGAGATTGAAAAGGTAATTTAAAAACTCCCAACAAAAAAAAAAAAGCCCTGGCCCGCACGGTTTCACTGGAGAATTCTACTAAGCTTTCAGAGAAGAGTTAACACCACCACTACTAAAGGTATTTCAGAGCACAGAAAAGGATGGAATACTCCCAAACTCTTTCTATGAAGCCAGCATAACCCTGATACCAAAACAAGGGAAAGACACCACAAAAAACATAATTACAAACCAATATCCCTCAGGAACATAAATGCAAAAATCCTCAACAAAATTCTAGCCAATAGAATTCAACAACATATCAAAAAAATAATGCACCATGACCTAGTGGGATTCATATTAGGTATGCAGGGATGGTTCAACATTAGAAAAACAATCAATGTAATCCATCATGTAAATAAAACAAAAGATGAGAACATGATTTTATCAACTGATGCAGAAAGGCATTTGACAAAGTCCAACACTCATTCATCATAAAAACTCTCAGCAAAATAGGAACAGAAGGCTAATTCCTCAGCATAATAAAGGGCATTTATACAAAGCCAAAAGCCAACATCATCCTGAATGGAGAGAGTCTGAAAGCATTCCCCTTGAGAACAGGAACCAGACAAGGATGCCCTCTATCACCACTCTTATTCAGCATTGTGGTAGAGGTCCTAGGCAGAGCAATTAGGCTAGAAAAAGAAATAAAGGGTATCCAAATTGGTAAGGAAGAAGTCAAAGTATCTCTATTGGCAGATGATATGATGTCATACACAGAAAACCCCAAAGAAT
>NW_004443990.1:2964393-2969020 GCF_000243295.1 Trichechus manatus latirostris
ATCAGCATCTAATCTCTAAAATCTACAAGATACTACAAAACCTCAACAACGAAAAGACAAATAACCCAATTTAAAAAAGGGCAAAGGATATGAACAGGCACTTCACCAAAGAAGACATTCGGGCGGCTGCCAGATACATGAGGAAATGCTCACAATCATTAGCCATTAGAGATACGCAAATCACAACTACAATGAGATACCATCTAACCCCAACAAGGCTGGCACTAACACAAAAAACACAAAATAATAAATATTGGAGAGGTTGTGGAGAGACTGGAACACTTATACCTGCTGGTGGGAATGTAAAACGGTACAACCACTTTGGAAATTGATTTGGCGCTTCCTTAAAAAGCTAGAGATAGAAGTACCACATGTTCCAGCAATCCCACTCCTTAGAATATATCCTAGAGAAATAAGAGCTGCCACACGAATAGATATATGCACACCCATATTCATTGCAGCACTGTTCACAATAGTAAAAAGATGGAAACAACCTAGTTGCCCATCAGTGGATGAATGGATAAACAAATTATGGTATATTCACACAATGGAATACTATGCAACGATAAAGAACAATGATGAATGTGCGAAATATCTCGTAACATGGATGAATATGGAAGGCATTACGCTGAGTGAAATTAGTCAGTCACAAAAGGACAAATTTTGTATGAGACCACTATTATAAGAACTCAAGAAATGGTTTCAATACAGAAGAAAACATTCTTTGATGGTTATGAGGGTGGGGAGGGAGGAAGAGGGGTATTCAGTACCTAGATAGCAGACAAGAATTATCTTAGGTGAAGGGAAGGACAACACGCAATACGAGAGAAGTCAGCACAACTGGAATAAACCAAAAGCTAAGAAGTTTCCTGAATACAACCAAACACTTCGAGGGTCAGAGTAGCAAGGAGTGGGGGTCTGGGGACCATGGTTTCAGGGGACATCTAGGTCAACTGGTATAACAAAAATATTAAGAAAATGTTCTGCATCCCACTTTGGTTAGTGGCATCCGGGGTCTTAAAACCTAGCAAGTGGCCATCCAAGATACATCAATTGGTCCAAACTCATCTGGTGCAAAAGGGAATGAAGAACACCAAAGACACAAGGAAAAGATTAACCCAAGAGACAAAAAGCGCCCATAAACCACATGAAATGTAAGGAAATGGAAGAAACAAGAGATACTGGAAGGTAATTCATATAAGAGAGACGGGATTGACATCATTTTTTGACTTGAAGAGATAGCAAGGAGACTGGAGATGATAGGAAGACAAAGACACAAGTATCCAATTCTCCATCCCAACCAGTTACATCAGCATGAGATCAGAAGAACTAGATAGTGCCCTGCTACACCAATGACCGCCCTGACAGGGAACACAACAGACAGGCCCTGACAGAGCAGGAGAAAAGTAGAGTGCAGAAAGCAAATTCTAATAAAAAGACCAGACTTAAGGGTCTGACTGAGACTGGAGGGGCCCCGGAAGACATGGCCCCCAGACTGTCAGCCCAGAACTGAAATCATTCCCAAAGCCAACTCTTCAGACAAAGATTAGACTGGACTATGAGACATAAAATGATACATGTGAAGAGAGTGCTTTTTAGCTCCAAGTAGACACATGAGAGTAAATGGGCAGCTCCTGTCCAGACACGAGATGAGAAGGCAAAAAGGGACAGGAGCTGTTGAACGGACACAAGAAATCCAGGGTGGAAAGGAGGAGTGTGCTGTCATGTTATAGGGAGAGCAGCTAGGGTCACATAGCAATATGTGTATAAATTTTTGTACGAGAAACTGACTTGAACTGTAAACTTTCACTTAAACCAGAGTAAAAAACTAAAAGAATGGGAAAAAAATTCTTTTATTTTGAAAATTGTCGAACTCACACAAAAGTTAAAAGAACTTGACAATAAGCATTAACTCACCTGAGCTTATATTTGCCAGGTGAGTTAATATTTTTTAAAGTGTTTAGAAGAGTGTTTGGTGCATACTAAGCATCATATCATATACAAGCAGTCATGCTGATTGTGATAAATAAAAGTAAATTAAAACTGTGTGAAAATGGCTTGTAAAATAATTTTGAGAAAATTATCCTGGCTATTTTCCCCTGAGATGCAACATCTTAAATAGTCAGGAAAAAAAAAAAAAAAAAGGTGAAAGGTGAAAAAAAAAAAAGAAAAAGGCTGGGGTACAGGAGAAAGAAAAAGGATAAAACAGCCCAAGGTCTCCTCCATCAACACTTTATCCAAACGTCAACAGCGCACTCTGCTGGCCCCAAGTCTCCTCTACACACCATGCAAAAGTAATGAATTAAAAGAATAATAGATGCTAGTACTGTACAAAATCAAGAATATTACTTTCATTAAAGTATACAGAGAATGTTAGTATTTATTTAATGAATAAAAACAAGGAAAAAGATAACAACGTGCCTGTGACAATACCTTGCCCATTGTAAGGATTTACTAAAGGAAAGAAAGCATATAAATAAATTCTTGAAAAAATGATTATGAATGGTGGACCAAAGTAATATCAGAATGATAACATACTAAAAAATAGAATTTTTTTTAAACCATATTTTAGTTAAGACTATGTGCACGCTTGTGTCTCACAAGATCTTCTACATATGAATTATCTGTATTAGAAAATGAATCTAAAATGTAAGGAAAAGGAACAAGCAACAGATACTGGAAGGTAATTCATATGAGACAGGATTGACATCATTTTTTGACTTGAAGAGATAGCGAGGAGACTGGAGATGACAGGAAGACAAAGAGACAACTATCCAATTCTCCATCTCAACCAGTTACATCAGAAACTAAACTCTTTTAATAAAATTATGAAAATTTGAAATACCTGAAAAATTTAACGTCATAGTTGCAAAAATCATTAAACGAATTTTTCATTTAGTTTATGAAGGAACCTAACCAAAAAACCAAACCTGCTGCCGTCGAGTCGATTCCGACTTACAGCAACCCTACAGAACAGAGCAGAACTGCCCCATAGGGTATCCAAAGAGCAGCTGGTGGATTCGAACTGCTGACCTTTCGGTTAGAAGCCAAGCTCTTAACCACTATGCCACCAGGGCCCCCTGTTTATGAAGGAAAGTATGTCAAAAATAATACAACTGCAGATTTTAACAGTATGAAGTCTATAACATTTCTAGCTTTGCAAGGATAAAAGAACTAATCCATTAATTTATGAATACAAATAACTACTCTTCTAAAAAATAATGTTCTCCCTAATATTATCTAATAGACGGGCAGTGCATCCTTACAATTTAGAGCTGTCACAGCTGAATGGATATTATCAAATGATATTATTAAATCTAGTCCCACTCTCTTGTTCCTCCCACATGAAGAAAAAGGTCCTTAAAAAAAAAAGTTTCTTGCCCAAGTCCCTCAATTCACTTTAAGATCTTTACATAATCTAGATTAGATTGTGATACACGTAACATGAGGCATATGATCTGTCAACATAAGAAAAGTTCTAAAAAATAGGCTGAATTTTTTCAATGACTTTTTCTAAAAGTTTTGGTGATAAACTAATTTCATACACTGCTGTACAATAAATACAAAATCTTATGAAATTACTATGCATGGAACTATGTGTTTTTTCCTTCTACCTCTTGACAAAATCACCTATTCCATAATCTACAAAAAAAAAACAAAACAAATGGGGACTTCCGGCAAAATGGTGCTCTAGGCAGAAGCACCACGCCGTCCCTCCACAGCAAAGATCCGAAAAACTAAGCCAAACAGAGAAAACTGCAATCCTGAAACCCTAAAACATCAAACGAAGAGATAAAGAACTCAGCCAAGCACCAAAAGGAGTGAGAAAACTGACAGAGAACGGACAGCAAGGAGAGGTTCATGCAGAGGTCCCCTATCAGCTAACGCAGTGTGGATCTGCCATCTTGGACTCCTATCAGAGACCAGCAAACAGGGGGTACAAGAAAGCAGCTTCACGGAGCTTCCAGCAGGAGACAGAACAACCAGTAAACAGTGATATACGCTTTCCCACCCCTCACCTTTCTTCACCCTCACTTGGCCTCCTCTGCTTCCCGTGGCCACAGTCTCTTGGCCAGGAAGCACTGGCTGCTTGGATTCCACCCACCCACACTGGCCGACTCCCTGAGTGCCATTTGTTGGCTGCTGGTGTTGCTTTTTTCCGTTTCTTTTGATTTCTTCCTTACCTCTCACCACCTCCCCCTCCTTTCGCTCAAATACCTGGCTCCGTGCACCATCTTTGCTTCTTCCTAAGGGGCTGCGGAGCTCCGTCTGAGTGTGGAACTGCTTCCCGGTCTGGGATGCCACGCTGGTGGGATCCCAGGGCTTTTGTTTGTTTTGAATTCTTTGTTTGCTTTCTTTTCCTTTTCCTGAGTTGGGAGCCCGTTCTGGCTGGGCAGTGCTACGCGGCTTGGGACGTACCCCTCAACTTGCACAGACGCGCAGAGGGATCCCTGAGGACATTTCTTTTTTCGTGTTTTTTTTTTTTTTCCTTTTTTTGGGGGGCTTTTCTTGTTCTTTTTTTTTGTATTTGTTTTGTTTTCTTTTCCCTCTTTTTCCCTTTTTGTCTTTCTTCATTACTCAGTTTCTCATCTCTCTATACCTTCCTTCTCTTCCTGTCCCCTGAATA
>NW_004443990.1:2969821-2979331 GCF_000243295.1 Trichechus manatus latirostris
AATTATACAAAAACAACAATTAGAAATCCAAAAGACAAACAACAAGATTTCAGAAATGGACAGTGTCATAGAAGGGCTGAGGAGCAGATCTGAAATGGTGGAAGACAGGATCAGTGGAATTGAAGACAAACACTTGGATACAAACTCTGTTTGAGGAAAACTCAGGAAAAAAAACAAAGAAAAATGAAGAGACCCTGAGAGTTAAGTGGGATACAATCAAAAGCAAAAATCTGCGAGTGATCAGAGTTCCAGAACGGGGAGAAAACAGAAAACAGAGAGGATCATTGAAGTACTGCTGACAGAAAACTTCCCCAATATCATGAAACATGAAAAGCTGGCCATCCAAGAAGCTCAACGAACCCCATATACGATAGACCCCAAAAGAAAAAAAAACTAATGGGATTTATAACAAGCCACTTTGCAAAGACTAAGTAATGTTATACCAGAAACCAAAGTAAGTTCCTAGAAGGAAAAAAAAAAAATACTCCTCTACAATATTCAAAGATCCCTTTCTTTAAATAAATTACTTCTATTCATATTCCCATTATTCTTTCTTATATTCATGAAGATGATTAGTCCTCGTTCTCTGAAAAACTAGACATACTGTTTAATGCTAACGATACATGAGATTGGCTAAAAATGCCACAAGGTTTTAAAATTATGATGATAGCCAAAATACATAAAACTATAGGTGTTTTTTTAACAATTTATTAAAATTTACTAACAATGTAGTAAATTACAAAAGAGAAGCATTCATTGATTACAATTATATAATCTGTACTAATCATATTTCTATTGTAACTACTTATTCTATTTCTCTGTTGGTAAGAAAAAAAGTCAAATTAAAAATATAGAACATTTTATCTACATATTTGTGGGATTTCTTTCTACAGTGAACAGCAGAATATACAATGTACTTTTATGCACTTTGAGTGTTTAGGAAAAAAATCCCATGAATACTTAGATAAAATGCTCTATATTTTAGGGGTCTTTGAATAGTGTAGAGGAGAATTTTTTTTTCCCTTCCAGGAACTTACTTTGGTTTCTGGTATAACATTACTCAGTCTTTGCAAAGTGGCTTGTTATAAATCCCATTAGTATTTTTTGTAGATTATGGAATAGGTGATTTTGTAAAGAGGTAGAAGAAAAAAAACATAGTTCCATGCATAGTAATATCATGAGATTTAGTATTTATTGTGCAGAACTGTCTAAAATTAGTTTATCACCAAAACTTTTAGATAAAGTCATTGAAAAACTACAGCCTATTTTATAGAACTTTTCTTATGTTAACAGATCATATGCCTCACGTTACATGTATCATGGTCTAATCTAGACCCTGGTGGCGTACTGGTTAACAGCTATTGCTGCTAACCAAAGGTCAGCAGTTCGAATCCACCAGGGCGCTCCTTGGAAACCCTATGGGGCAGTTCTACTCTGTCCTATAGGGTCGCCATGAGTCGGAGTCGACTTGAAGGCAGTGGGTTTGGTTCTTTTTGGTTTACTATAGACTACCAAAACAAGAACAAATATCAGAGCTCAAGCACATGGTCTTTTTGTCATTGCAAAATTGCTCTGATGTCTGATAAAAATTACTTTATTAATGTTTAATTAGCATGGCATGTATCACTTGTCTTTTTAACAAACAAAAGTCCTGTGTTACACTAGTAAAATGGTATCATTCGAGTTATTAGATTTAATTGAGAGATTTAGCTTTTTCAGTAAGTATTTAAACTTATGAGAAATTGTCAGAAACCCATTACCTTTAACATTATGAGTAATAAATGATACACCTATGAAAAATTATTATATTTCTAAATAAATATAGAATTATGCCACCTTAAGCCAAGGATGAAAACATGTAATTTCTGGTTTAAAAATAAAACTCATATACAGATGTAGATATAGTTACACTTTACCAATGAGAAGACTATAATATCAACATACTACATAACCAAAAGAAAAAAATCAATCAAAGAACTTGGCTTATGATTAAGGTACCCAGCCAAGAGCATGGTACCTTTGCTTATGGTCAAGTGGTCTTGACTCTAAGCAGGCAGATATCAGCTATAAACATCCTTAACAAATAATAATAGAATTTATTATTTAGTAACAAACCTAATTCCTCAGATTATTATTAATCAATATTATATAATACCTTTAATTTGCAGCATTTAAAGATAACAACTACAAACATATAACTATTTGCTGCTGCTGCTACCACCACTTACCACTTAATAAACTCTAAGATATGCCAGATACATCCTAAGTACTTTATAAGTATTAATGTTTGATCCCCATAACAGCCTTGTGAGGTAAGTACTATTAATATCTTCATTTAAAATGGAGAAACTGAAGTAGTAAAAGTTTAAATACTTAATTAAGGTTACACAGCTAGTAAAGAGCAGAGCTGTGATTAAAACCCAGGCAGTCTGACTCCAGAGTCCATCTCTTAACTAATTCAAAGAAAAAATCCTGCCTCTATATCTTATTTTAACTATTATTAACCACTTCTTCTATATTTGCTTTCGTTATCCTTGAAGCTCCTATGTAATATTTCTTTCCTTATCGTGGTGTTAGAACCCTGCTTAGATGATTCCAGGTCTTCTGGCATTTTAGAGAGAATGTATAATAGAGCATTTGCCAGGAATCAGACTGCTTAGGCAGGATTTAGCTCCATCACTTACCAACTTTGTGACCTTAGGCAAGTTACTTACTTCTCAAACAGTTCCTTTATCTGCAAATGTGAAGAACAATAGTATCTGTGTCACTGTAAGAATTCAATAAGATTTGACCAACAAATATTTATTAAGCAAGTAATATTTGTTATATGCTGTTTTAGGCACCAGGGACGCACATGAAAAAGACTGACATTACATTCTAATAGGGTAGATAGATAATTTAACAAGCAACCAAATAATTTCAGATAATCGTACAGGCTATGAAGAAATGGGTCCCTGGGTGGCGCAAACAGTTTATGCTTAACTACTAACCTAAAGGTTGGCAGTTCAAACCCACCCAGTGGCATCATGAAAGAAAGGACTGTGATCTGCTTCCATACGGATTATAGCCAAAGAAACCCTATGGAGCAGTACTACTCTGTAATACATGGGGTTGTCATGGGTTAGAATCAACTCGATGGCAATGAGTTTAGTTTTTTATGAAGAAAATAAGGTACTGTGAAAGAAAATTAGTGAGAAAATATTGGCAAAGCTAAACACATAGGATACATTATTATAACATGGACAATTTAACATTAAAAGCTGAGATGACTTCTACTACAAGGCTTTCATAACTAAAATATAGACAAAATAAATGAAACAATAGTTTTAAGACACTGGACATCAGGAAAGAAAGAAAAGTGATCCCTGAGAGACAGGAAACTAGCGTGGTGGGTGCTATGATTGCCCCAGTTTATTGTCTTGACAGAGTTTCCAGTCTACGTCATTGGGAGGGGAACCCAGAGGACTCCCTGAGTTGGAGAGACACAGCTGAGAGTCCAGAGACCAAGGTAACTAGAGTTCACAGGGAAGAGTACCAGAATGGAGAGAGCTGCACAAACAACAAATTCTGGAGCTCTGCAGCGAGTTCCACTTAAGTATCCAGTAAAGTACTGATCAGAGCATGTCAGTGAGGAAACTACCCAAGACAGGAGGAAGAACCCCCTAAAATTATTACAGACATTCTCACAGGGCCTGGAACAGTGCCTGTTCTCACCAGCCAGACTGGAAAACCACATAATTTATGAGACATTAGGTACAGGACTGAAAAGAACCTCGTCTCAATTGTGGTAGTCCAAAACTAAACCCTGGTCTGGTCCCACCTAACTTTTCTTAAAAGCAAGACCCAAAAGGTTCAAACTGATTCCAAGTAACAAAACTGCATCCCATAACAAAACTCAAGAGTATTTATAAAAATACAATAATATTCAGCGCCCATCAAGGTAAAACTCACAACATCTGGAATCCATTAAAAAATTAGAAGAGAGGGGTCTTAAAAGCCTGTGAGCAGCCATCTAAGATACTCCACTGGCCTCACCCCTTCGGGAGCAAGGGAGAATGACGAGAACAGGATACAAGGAAAAGATTAGTCCAAAGGACTAATGGACCACAGCTTCCAAGGCCTCCACCAGACTGAGTCCAGTACAGCTAGATGGTGCTTGGCTACCACCACTGACTGCTCTGACCAGGATCACAACAGAGGGCTGTGGACAGAGCTGGAGAAGGATGTAGAACAAAATTCTAACTCACAAAAAAAAGACCAGATTTACTGGCCTAAAGGAGACTGGAGAAACCCCAAGAGTATGGCCCCCAGACACCCTTTTAGCTCAGTGGTGAAGTCACTTCCAAGGTTCACCGTTCAGCTGGGGAGTGGACAGCCACATAAAACCAAATGGGTCTAATGAGGCACAGCAGTCCAGGGACAAGGGCTAGAAGGTAGCAGGGGACAGGAAAGCTGGTGATAGGGAACCCAAGGTTGAGTAAGGGTAGTGTTGATGTATTGTGAGGTTGTTAACAATTTTCATAGGCCAACATGTGTACTGTTTAATGAGAAACTATTTTGTTCTGTAAACCTTCATGTAAAGTGAGAATAGCAGCACAACTGGAAGAGTGTAGTCAATGCCACTGAACTGCACATGTAGAAATTTTTGAAATGGTGTATCTTTTGCTATGTATATTTTCACCAAAAAAAAAAAAGGTCGAGAAGGGAGAGGGTTGACATGCCGTGGGGTTTTTAACCAGTGTCATAAAACAATATGTATACTACTGTTTCATGAGAAACTATTTGTTCCATAAACCTTCACCTGAAGTACAATTAAAAAAATAAAATAAAATAAAAAAATTACCAGAGATTATTCCATTTATAAGGAGCTGTGGTGGCACAGTGGTTAAGCGCTCGGCTGCTAACCAAAAGGTTGGTGGTTCAAACCCACCAGACATTCTGCAGAAGAAAGTTGTGGCAATCTGCTCCCATAAAGATTTCAGCCTTGGGAACCCTACAGGGTAGTTCTATTCTGTCCTATAAGGTCGCTACGAGTAGGAATTGACAGAAGTCGGTTCGGTTTTGGTATTCCATTTATAAGGACCCCTGGTGGCACAATGGTTAAGCACTCAGCTGCTCACCAAAAGGTCAGCAGTTTGAACCCACCAGCTACTCCATGGGAGAAAAGACCTAGTGATCTGCTCCCGTAAAGATTTACAGTCTAGGAAACCCTGTGGGGCAGTTCTACTCTTCTATAGGATCACTATAGGTTGGAATCGACTTGGCGGCACACAACATTCCATTTTTATAGCATTCTGGAATTGTAAACTAATCTATAGTGATTGAAAACAAATCTGCAATTGCCTGGGAGAGAAGAGGGGTGGGGGGCAGGGAGTCCACTGGACTATCCTGCACTTAGAATGGATCTTTTCCAGGCATGCTTTTGAATACCATGCACTGGTCATTTAGAAAAGATTTGGTTCACTGAATTTTACAAATCTTACAAATATTGACATATTTCATTTACAAAATGAAAACCTCACATTCACCACTGGTATCATCACCAATTTCATCAGAAAACTGCCAAGCTCAGTGACATATGCAAGGTTTGCAAAATTCTGATTTTTACTTGAAAGCTCAAATTCTATCAGGCTCACTTTGTTCATTTTTAAGAATTACCACAGTTAATCTGTCAGTCATTCTTTCAAGTAAAAATGATGTTCCATGAAAAAAAAAAAAAGGCTAATTCAGCTCATAACTCAAACTACTCACAAGTGCTTTTCCTCAAGACAACCACCCTACTTCTATACGCAAAAATGTTTTACGAGTACTTCTCATTTCTTCATACAGAATGTTAAAAATCTTAAGGGCTGAGATTCAGTAAAATTAGTAATTTATACTGCTTCATCAAGAACATTCTTGAGTGAAAGTGGCTTTTTTAAAAAAAACTGTGAGTTAATAATGGTGAAGAAAATAATGGCTCCCAATATAGGTTGGTGCCACTACTGTGATCCGTGCTAAGGCGCCAGGAAATATACCCATCATTGCTCTTGTACCATGGGTGCAAATGTCAAGATAGTAAAAAGGGCAAATAACACCTTAATACTATTATGAAAGTAGTTTTGGCCTCACAGACCTCCTGAAAAAATCTCAGGAAGCTCAAGAGCTTCCTGGACCATTCCTTGAGAACTGCTACCCTGAAGGATATAGAAAGAACTTCAGCCAAGTGGAGTTTACAAACACTAGAATATAGAACAGGAGAAGAATTTCCAGTTCTCTCTCTAGTCCAATTTTCTCATTTTATAAATAAGGAAGCTGAGGCACAGAGAGGACAGGGGATTTTACCACCTCACATAGCAGAAGCAGAGAGAGTTCTTTGTATTACTCTTTTCTTCCCCTTTTTTTTTCAAAAATGGGATTTACCAAATTCAGCTTTCTTTAAGCTGAACAATGGCATAAATACATACAGTTTTTGGGGAAAAGAAGTTTATATTTCCTGATGGAGAGTTCAGTTTTATGGGCTTTCCTGAAGCAACTTCTGCATCCAAATGGTGTACTTCCTTTTCAAAACAATGACGTTTTCTAATCTGTAAACACAGAAACAAAATGAAGTTTAACATAAACTAAAAAAGTATGAGCAGGCTAGTTGTTCTCAAAGGTCAAAATAGCTCTATGAATGTTTTCCGCATAAAATAAAAAAAAAAGGTGACTATTTCGAATCGGCAATAATCAAATACATTTTTAAAAACACAAATAAAACTCGCCGCCGTCGAGCCAATTCTGACTCATAGTGACCCTACAGGACAGAGTAAAACTGCCTCATAGAGTTTCCAAGGAGCGCCTGGTGAATTTGAACTGCTGACCTTTTGGTTAGCAGCTATAGCTCTTAACCACTATGCCACCAAGGTTCCCAAAAACACAAATAGGCACCTCATTATAACACTTAAATGAAATACAGAATACAGTAATACCTCAAATTGTAACCAAAATAGCTTTAATTAATGACATATCAAAATTATAGTTTTGTAAAATGATCTTTGCATAAAATACTTCCACCATATGGGCACTAAGTATAGGATTATAGCAGAGTCCAATTATATATCTAATTGGAAAATGAAAATCAAAATTTGAAGCCTCGTTCTACATTGAAAAGAACTGACAATAACTTTTTTAAACATAAATATTCATGACTTCCTACATGATAGAATAAATCACTTGATTACTATTATTACTATTGCTTACTAGATACCTGATAATTCAAGTTGTCTTTTGCCTAAATTTCTTTTGTAATAATACTATGCTTTCTTTCCAAACTGTCTCTATGTTTTTTCTACTTGCCAAAAATCTGTTTATTTAAGTTATAAGTTAAAAAAAAAACATTTCCAGTGATAATACCGAAGCCCTGGTGGTGCACTGGTTAAGAGCTCAGGTGCTAACCAAAAGGTCGGCAGGCAGTTTGAAACCACCATCCACTTCTAGGGGGCAGTTCTACTCTGTCCTATACGGTCGCTATGAGTCAGAATCGACTCGACAGCAACAGGTTTGGTTTTATTGGTAGTGACACACCATCCCTACCAAAAAAGAAACGAGAGAAAACAAAGTCAGAGAATAAAAGTTTCATGTCGGGCCCTGCCTCCCAAGATCCAATTCTATGTACACATTTTGGGGCGGGGGTGGAAATCTCTACAGATTCACACTTTGTTTGGAATTGACACTTTTTTAAAAATAAACTGGTGCATTCTAACAACAAGGTTTAATTATTAAAATTAATAAAGACTATGAATGAAATATCTAAACTACATAAGAATGCAAAATACCTTTGAGTACACTAAATTCCTTACAAATTATATGCTAATTAATAACCATCTTTTATACTTGTAACTGAGTCTATTAAAATCCTAGTTTCCTACGAATTCTATGAGAAACATAGTGTTCATCCATGAAAAGCATACTTCATTTAAAATACCTGGTAATTCAGGTCTTTTAACAATTTTTATAAATAATGTATCTTATCGCGTACTGGTACAACAAATCAATAAATAAGAGTAAATTTTGTCAATATACTAAAACCATCAATACAAAAAAATATCATGACATGAATATTCATGTCAAAGGTATTTTGGCCAATAGAAAATGACATTATTAGGTAAAAAGAACAGATGAGTTGAAAAGTACAAAGTGCCTACATTACCAATATATGTGCTTCGCCTTAAGTGAATATCTTACTGTCAAATTCCTAATATATAAGCAAGCACCATGCAGATTCACTTTAATGACACGTTCTTGTGAATAATCTGCTGTAATAACAAACTCATTTGTAACAAGTAACTGTATAAAATAAAGTTGCAACAAATTACCGTTTAATTATGGCTGTGACATGACCCAACTAATCTCCACAGGTGCCACTGAAAACCTGATCAATATCTGACTACCTTGTTCAGCTTACTAACTGGATTATTTCACTGCCAATAAACTCTGTTTACCTGCTGTGTCGTTTCTAAGAGGCGAATTCTTTTCTTGTCTACTTGAAAATCATCATTTTCATTTCTGCATACCGATGCCTGCTTTTTGGCTGATAACTTTGCAGCCAACGTGTTTTTTTCAGGAGAATCTTACATAAGAAGTCATAAAAAATTAGTATAAATAACTTAGGCAATTTTTCTAAAAGAAAATTGAAACCAAGAGGTAAAACTTATTTCTATAAATATCATAACATGGTTCAAAATATGAAAAGCTAAATGTTTAAAACCACTTCTTTTTATTTATTTTGGTTAATTGTTGTAGTTTAAATGAAGTTGACATTTCAAGTTAGTCTCCCATACAAAAATTTATACATACATTGTTATGTGACCCTAACTGCTCTCCCCATACTGTGACAACACACTCCTCCTTTCCACCCGATTCCCCATATCCATTCAACCAGCTCCTAACCCTCTCTGCCTTCCCATCTCACCTACGGACAAAGCTGCCCGTTTACTCTCTTGTATCTACTTGAGCTAAGAGGCACACTCCTCACAAGTATCACTTTATGCCCCACAGTCCACTCCACTCCCTGTCTGAAGAGTTGGCCTCGGACATTGTTTTAGCTCTACGATGATAGAGAATCTGGGGGCCATGCTTTCCAGGGTTCCTCCAGTCTCATTCACACCATTAAGTCTGGTCTTCTTACTAGAATTTGAGTTCTGCACCCCACCTTTCTCCTGCTCCATCAGGGACTCTCCGTTGTGTTCCCTGTCAGGGCAGTCATTGGTGGTAGCCGGGTACCATCTAGTTCTTCTGGTCTCAGGCTGATGAAGTCTCTGGTTTATGTGGCCCCTTCTGTCTCTTGGGCTAATACTTTCCTTGTGTCTTCGGTATTCCTCATTCTCCTTTACTCCAGGTGGTTAGGACCAACTGATGCATCTTAGATGGCCGCTTGCAAGCTTTTAAGACCTCAGACGCCACTCACCAAAGTAGGATGCAGAACATTTTCTTAATAAGCTTTGTTATGCCAGTTGACCTAGATGTCCCCTGAAAGCATGGTCCCCAGAT
>NW_004443990.1:2979431-2989286 GCF_000243295.1 Trichechus manatus latirostris
ATTTCCTCTAGGTTTTCAAATTTGTTAGAGTATAATTTATCATAGTATTCTCTAATGATTCTTTTAATTTCAGTCAGGTCTGTTGTGATATCACCCATCTCATTTCTTATACAGGTTATTTGCTTCCTCTCCTGTTTTTCTTTTGTCAGTTTGGCCAATGGTTTATCAATTTTGTTGATCTTTTCAAATAACCAGCTTTTGGTCTTGTTAACTCAATTGTTTTTCTATTCTCTATTGCATTTAATTCTGCTCTATTTCTTATTACTTCCTTTCTTCTGATGCCTGAAGGCTTCTTTTGCTGCTCTTTTTCTGCTTGTTCCAGTTGTAGGGTTAATGTTTTGATTACAGTCCTTTCTTCTTTTGGATGTGTGCATTTATTGCTATAAGCTGACCTCTGAGCATTGCTTTTGCTGTGTCCCAAAGGTTCTGGTAGGATATGTTTTCATTCTCGTTTGATTCTATGAAGTTCTTTATTCCATCCTTAATTTCTTCTATAATCCCATAGTTTTTGAGCAAGGTGTTGTTCAGTTTCCATGTGCTTGATTTTTTTTCCTTGCTTTCTCTGTTACTGGTTTCTACTTTTACGGCTTTATGGTCAGAAAAGATGCTTTGGATTTTGTGAAGGCTCATTTTATGGCCTAATATGAGGTCTATTCAGGAGAACGTTCCATGTGCGTTGGAAAAGAAAGTATCCTTGGCTGCTTGCTGTTGGGTGGAGGGTTCAGTATATGTCTATGAGATCAAGTTGGTTGATTTTAGCGTTTAGATCTTCCATGTTTTTGTTGAGCTTCTTTCTGGATGCTCTGTCCTTCACCCAAAGTGGTGTGTTGAAGTCTCCTACTACTGTTGTGGAGCTGTCTATCTCTCTTTTCAATGCTGTTAGAGTTTATATATTTTAAAGCCCTATGGTGGGGTGCATAAATATTTATTACAGTTAAGTCCTCCTGGTGTATTGACCCTTTAATCATTATACAGTGTCTTTCCTCATCCTTTGTGGTGGATTTTACTTGAAAGTCTATTTTGTCAGAGATTAATTAATATTGCCACTCCTGCTCTTTTTTGAGTGTTGTTTGATGTATTTTTTTCATCCTTTGAGTTTTAGTTTGTTTGTGTCTGTAAGTCTAAGGTGTATCTCTTGTAGGCAGCATATAGATGAAGCATGTTTTTTTATCCAATCTGCTACTCTGTCTCTTTATTGGTGCATTTAGTCCATTTACATTCAGCGTAATTATTGATAGGTATGAGCGTACTGCTGTCATTTTGATGTCTTTTTTTGTGTGTTGTTCACAGTTTCTTTGTTCCACTTAATTTTCTGTGCTGAGTCATTCTTCTTTATGTATTTGCTTTTCATCTTTTTCATTGTTGTTGATTTTGTATTTGCTGAGTCTTTACATTTTTCTAGTTTTTTTATTTTGATGTGTAGGATTCTTAGTTTCCTTTGTGGTTACCTCAATACTTACCCCTATTTTTCTAAGTTTATACCAGTCTTTTATTTCTTTATATCGCCTTGACTTCCTCTCCATATGAAACGTTTTTTAAGTCCCTCTTTTTTGTTTTAATGCTGTCATCTTTTACATACTGACATCTGTTTCCCTATTTTCAGTGTTTTAGGTTTGGTTTATTTTTGTGACTTCCCTATCTGGGTTGATATCTGGTTGCTCTGTCCTGTGTTCCAGTCTTAGGTTGTCATCTGATGTGATTGATTTTCTAACCAGAGGACTCCCTTTAGTATTTCTGGTAATTTTCATTTGGTTTTTGCAAATTCCCTAAACTTCTGTTTACCTGGAAATGCCCTAACTTCGCCTTCATATTTGAGAGACGGTTTTGCTGGATATGTAATTCTTGGCTGGCAATTTTTTTCCTTCACAGCTTTATATATGTCATCCCATTGCCTTCTTGCCTACATGGTTTCTGTTGAGTAGTCCAAGCTTATTTGTATTGACTCTCCTTTGTAGATGACTTTTTGTTTATCCCTAGCTGCTCTTAAAATTATCCATCTTCAGTTTTGGCAAGTTTGATTATAATACGTCTTGGTGACTTTCTTTGGGTATCTACCTTATGTGGGGTTCAATGAGCATCTTGAATAGATATCTTTTCATCTTTCACGGTATCAGGGAAGTTTTCTGCCAACGAATCTTCAAGAATTCTCTCTGTATTTTCTGTTACTTCCCCCCCACCCCCCGCCCTGTTCTGGTACTCCAATCACTCGTAGGTTATTCCTCTTGATAGAAACCCACATAATTCTTAGAGTTTCTTCATTTTTTTTAATCCTTTTCTCTGATTTTGCCTCAAATAAGTTGGCGTCAAGTGCTTTATCTTCAGTCTCACTAATTTTGACTTCCATTGCCTCAATTCTGCTCCTATGACTTTCTACTGAGTTGTCTAATTCTGAAATTTTATTGTTAATCTTCTGGATTTCTGATTGCTATCTCTCTATGGATTCTTGCAGCCTGTTCAATTTGTCATTATGCTCTTCTCTAATCTTTTTAATTTCCTCTATTGCATGTTCTGTGTTTTGATTAATTTCTTTCTAATCTCTGGAAGAGTTCTATACATTAATCTTTTGTATTCTTCCCCCGGTAATTCCAAGAAATTTTCCTCCTCTGGAAAATTCTAGATTCTTTATTTTGGCAGCTTGCTGAAGCCATCACGGATTGCCTCTTTATGTGATTTTACACTGACTGTTGTCTCCGAGCCATCAACAAGTTATTATATTTATTTATTTTATGTTTGCTTACTGTGTCCTAGCTTCTTGTTTTGTTTTGATATACCCAAATAGGCTGCTCGTGTGAGCTCGTTTGATTGTTGGCACCTTTGAAGCTCTAATGTCCTGTCACCAGGTGGTTAGATCTGTTACTACGTATGTGAGCTCAGGAGTCCGCCCACTCCTCCTGTATGGGTTCAGCCTAGGTGCCCAGATAGATGGCCACCAAGTGTGTCATGCAGGCTCTAACCTACAGTCCTAGACAGGCATGGGTGATTGGTGTAGGCAAAGGCATCTGGCTGCAGGAGGGGGACACACTCTGAGCAAGGCAGGGTGCTGACAGCTGCCCCCAAGTGTCCAGAAGAAAGACATGTCCCTCTTCCCTAGAGAACGTAGGTGGGTGGTTTTGAGCTGGATTATGAGTACCCAGTACTGCTGGCTGTAAGGACGAGGGGGCACCTCTTATTCATGGGCTCCTATCGCAGGTGGCTAGGTGGCGTTGGTGGAGCCACCAGTCCTCAGGTCCCTGAAGTAGGTAGGTGAAGACCATGCTTAACAGGCAGAGCAGTGTCAAATGTCAAGAACCTGCCACTTCACAGCTGAAACAGTTGAAGTTAGACTTCAGGTATATACCCTGTTGTACTGCGGTAATGAGGGCCTACGCTGTTGAAATGGGACCACACAAGTCTATGCAGGGGGAAAGGCACTCAGATTCCGTGGATCCCTTATGCCTGTGCCTAGGGAAAGGAGCTGTGCCTACCCTGAGTTCCTGGCTTAGGGGAGTCGGAAGTTTTTTTTTTTTTCTCCTGTTTATTTGTTCATTCTCCAAGGCCAGGAGAGCGGCTCAGGGTGTGTGACAGATCCTACTTTCAGTGCATGGGACTTGGCAATTGCTGAAGCCGGTCCAGGACCCAGTGCAGAGCAGGGAGCGGGGAGGTAAATGGGAGAGAGGTTTCTTCCTAAGGGGAGTGTTTTTGATCCATGCAGTAGGCTGCATGCAAGTACTTATCTTTTGCCGATCGAGGGCTACTTCTCACTGGTTGTGGGTGGCCGACTGGACTCTCTGCCGCTGGGTCTCTCCCGGTGTGGAATACACCTCCTGAGCACCACTGCTTGCCTGCCTCACCGCTCACCCATGAGCTGATCAGGCCTGAACGACTCAGACTCTCGTCAGGGCAGGTCTAGCAACTCCTCGCTGCTTCCAAACCGTCTCTCCCTCTCCCTGCCACTCAGTTCAGTTCCTCAACTTTGCCCTTGATGTTCAGGGCTCGTATACTGCCACATATAATCGATTCACTTGTTTTTTCGGGTCTTTGTTGTAAGAGGGTCCACCGGAAGCATCTGACTACTCTGCCATCTCAGCCCCGCCTCCCTAAAAGCACTTCTTTATCACTCTATTATTACCTTAAGAAAGATATAACATTTTGAGAAATATGCTGTCAATAGGAAAAGCCCAATTTTTATTTTTTTTAAATAGATTTATGCTTTTGTAGACATACCAATACCAATATCATGGTTTAATAAATATAAATTAAAAAATTCTTTCAAGAAAATGTACTTCCATTTATATAAAAATCTTTCTTTACAATGTCTCGATGTTCCTTTCCTACTAATCTTAATGTTCTTTAGGCTAAAAATACAGTAGAAATAAGCTCCCATAATTTGTTTATTAATCCCACAATCCTGAAAGTTCATTCTCAAGGTTGTCATGGATTCAGTTATGTCCCCCCAAAAATGTGTGTATCAATATGGCTGGGCCATGATTCCTAGTACTGTGTGATTTTCCTATATGTTGTAAATCCTGCCTCTATGATGTTAATGAGGAAGGACGGGCAGCAGTTGTGTTAGTGAGGCAGGACTCAATCTACAAGATTGGATTGTGTCTTGAGGCAATCTCTTGAGATATAAAAGAGAGAAGTGAGCAGAGAGACAGGAGGACCTCATATCACCAAGAAAGCAGTGCCAGGAGCACACCACGTCCTTTGGACCCAGGGTCCCTGCACGGAAAAGCTCCTAGTCTGGGGGAAGGCCGACAGAGAGAGAAAGTCTTCCCCTGGAGATGACGTCCTGAATTTGAACTTTTAGCCTACTTTACTGTGAGGAAATAAACTTTTCTTTGTTAAAGCCATCCACTTGTGGTATTTCTGTTATAGCAGCACTAGATAACTAAGACAATGGTCATCAATGAACTCTGAATCATAAAATAATATTAATTACCCACATTTTACAAATATGAATCCTAGGTTTTAAAAAAGTCAAATACCTTGCCCAATATCATAGTTAGTAAGTGGCCCAGCCTAAACATGACTAACTCCTGCAGTCTAACTCCGAAGTCCATAGCATAACCTCTAGGCATACAGCCAAACATAGAATCCTGTGTTCAAACAGATTTCGTTTGTCCTTAATGTCTTTAACACTGTTCTTAACTATTCCTATTAGTTGGTTTCTCCCTTTCTCTAAATGTGAGTATTCTTCAAGGTACCTTCCTTTTCCTCTCCTCTTCTCTGTATGTTCTCCCCACTCCCATAGATTGAATTAATTTAACATTTATTATAGTGAGTCCAAACAATGGCCAGAAACCAAGGGAAAACAGTGAAAAAGAAACAGACCCTGCCCCTAAAGGATTAACAGATGATCAAGGGAGAAAGACCTACAAGCAAGTACTATACTGTTTTCAAAAGACAAGTTTGGGTTTGCACAAACACAGAAATGAATCTATGCCATACAAGCTCTGGTTTTAAACTTTTAAAAGTTTTAAAACTTTTAAGAGGAAGACGATTCTTTTTTAAGAAATATTGCTTAAAATTTCCAAAATAGGAATAACGGACCTAGAACTTCCCTGTTCCACTGCCCCTCGCCCCCAACAAGCCATGTGCCTTCCTAAGGCTCTAAAGAACATAGTTTGAAAACCACTATACTCTCCTATAATACCTCCTAAAAATCTTAATAGCTTGCCTTTCATACCTAGGTCTTTAATCCACCTGGAGTGTATTTTGTGTATGGTACAAAATATGGCTCCAATTTCAATTTTTCTGTATGGACATCCAATAGTCCCAGCACCACTTAACGGAAAAGTCCTTCCTTATCCTTCTGCTCTGTGGTGGAACTTCTATTTTAGAAAATCAAGTTTCTGAATACATATGTGATGTTTAGATCTTCTACCCTATTCCATTGGTCTATCACTGTGCTAAGGTTGGACAGTCATAGTTACTACAGCTTTATCTGGTAGCTATCTGGTAGGATGCAGGATATCTGGTAGATCAAGTCCTCTGACCTTGATCTGTTTCTTCAAAAGTATCACACACACACACACACGAGCCCTGGTGGCGTAGTGGGTAAGAGCTCAGCTGCTAACCAAAAGATTGGCAGTTCAAATCCACCAGCCACTCCTTGGAAACCCTATGGGGAAGCTCTACTCTGTCCTATAGGGTTGCTATGAGTCGGAATCGACTCGACAGCACTAACAACAACAAATATATACGTATATATATATATATACACACACATACATACGTATATATACACATATATGTATGTCTTAGATAAAACATGTAATTTTGAGCTCTGGTAAATTTTGAGCTAGCCTGGTAAAATAATCACCAAACCTGTATCAGTAATTCTCAACTGGGACAATGATAACACACGCATACTATGCCAGGGGACACTTGGCAATGTGTCTGGAGATGTTTTTGGTTGTCACAAATAGAATGGGAGAGTGCTACTGGCATTTGGTGAGTAGAGGCCAGGTGTCATGGATTGAATTATGTCTCCCAAAAATATCTGTCAACTTAGCGGGGCCATGAGTCCCAGTATTGTGTAATTGTCCACCATTTTGTCATCTGGCATGATTTTCCTATGTGTTGTAAATCCCCTCTCTATGATGTTGATGAGATGGATTAGCGGCAGTTATGTCGATGAGATCTGCAAGATTAGATTGTGTCTTAAGCCTATCTGTTTTGAGATATAAAAGAGAGAAGCGAGCAGAGACACAGGGGGACTTCACACCACCAAGAAAGCAGTGCTGGGAGCAGAGTGCATCCTTTGGACCTGAGGTTCCTGTACAGAGAAGCTCCTAGATCAAGGGAAGATTGATGACAAGGACCCTCCTCCAGAGCCAACAGAGAGAGAAAGCCTTCCCCTGGAGGTGACTCCCTGAATTTGGACTTGTAGCCTACTAGACTGTGAGAGAATAAATTTCTCTTTGCTAAAGCCATCCACTTGTGGTATTTCTGTTATAGCAGCACTAGATGACTAAGACACCAGGGATGCTCCTAAACATCCTATATGCACAGGATAGCCCCCACAACAAAGAATTATTCCACTCAAAATGTCAATAGTGCCACTGTTGAGAAATCCTGTCCCAAATAAATTAAGGCTAACTTGTATGGGTTTGTTGGCTCATTAAAAGGTAGAGAACATCTACCCTAAATGATAATTTAGTTTTAGAAAAAGTGAACTGCCATATGCCAAATATGACTATCTTGAATTCATAAGAACAAAAATCATATTATTTGTATATACAAAAAGGCGTATCTTCCTTTCTTTACAGCAGGGAAACTTTCAGGAAGTACAATCAAGAAGTCCTTAAGACACAAAATTAAAAGAAATGAGAAACATTCAAACTAAAATTAAAAAAAACTCCAGGAAATCAGTAAGAAACAACCCAATAGAAAAATTGGCAAACAACACGAATAGTCATTTCACTAAAGAGGATATTAAAATGGCCAATAAACATATAAAAAGATGCCCAACCTCATTAGTAACCAGAGAAATGTCAAGTAAAACTCAACAAGAACACCACACCTGAAGAATAGCTAAAATTAAAAGGACTGAAAATATCAAGTGCTAACAAGAACTTCAGAATCTCTGGATGGTGCAAATGGTTAATGCATTCTGCTGCTAACTGAAAAGCTGGAGGTTCTGGTCCACTCAGAGGCACCTCAGAAGAAAGTCTCGGTTATCTACTTCCAAAAAAAAAAATCAGCCATTGAAAAGGTATTAGTTACACAAGTGTGTTCACTTTGTGAAAATTCATTAAGCTATAAACACTTAGGATTTGTGTACTCTTTTGTATGTGGGTTATATCTTATTAGCCCCTGACCTTGTGGAGTATATAGTCTTCTAGAGGAAGCAGAGATTAATAAAAGATGCACACAGACACTTGGATAATACAAACTGTGACAAGTGCTATGAAAGAGAGGTACAAAGTAAGATGACAGTGTAAAATAGGGAGATCAAATCTAGTGTGGTGGAAGGTGAGGGTTGGTACCTCCAAGAAAGTGACATTTAAGCTGAATTTAAAGAAAGAGTAGGATAACAAGTTGAAGATGGAACTCTGCTCAGAAGCGAGACTAATATAAGCAAAGGCTCTTATGCAGGAGAAAGGAAGGAACTGAAAGAAAGCTAAAAGGACTGAGGTCCAACACAGCGTAGAAAACACTATTGATCACCTATCCCTCATCGATCTATTCTTTCTCCTCTTCCTCATTCCTAATAGAACTTCACTTTAGTTCAAGCATACCTTCTTCCACACAGTCATGTGCTGATTCCATCCTTGATATTAGGAAGTGGATACTGTTTATACTTAAACCAGTCATGGCCATCTCTTTCTCCCTGCCACTGATTAGTTAAGGAATGGCATGAATGAATGCAGGAGAAGAAGTGACTGTATGCTCTAAACAAGAGATGATGCTAGCTTGGGCTAGGGCAGTATCAATGGAGATAGAGACTCGCATGAAGGATTAAGGAAGAACAAAGTGTCCAGGATGTCTCCCTAGGTTTCTGGCTTAGGCAAATAATGGTTAATCCTTTCCATATAGTCAAAGACAGAAGAAAGATAAAAACCATACAAAATCATATGTTATTCTTAATATATTTCTCTTAAATAAATCTATTAAGAACTACTTAAGGATACTTAAAACTCACTTGATCTTCATATAGGATACTGGCCTCAGAAAGTCAGGCAAACTTTATCATGAATAAATGAATGAGGTTAATTTGATTTTGTCTTAAGCTACAAATCAAGATGTTTTATAAGATTCTAACATATAATTAACAATACTGGCTACATACAACATTGATTTCTAAATATTATTTATTTTGCCTTGTCTTCTTAAAAAAAAATCCACATAAATTAAGTCAAACTACGAATAAAACAGTCCAAGGGTTTCTGACCACTTTAGGTGTTGTTTTCAAATAATTCCAGAGAAATTAGCTAGAGATACATAATCAATTGTAACTAACCTAATTTACCTAAATAACAGCAATAATTAAGGCTCCTATTACAGATACCAACAGCATCAAGCAAAATATAAATTACCTTGAGAAGCTAATGAAGTCATATTTCTTTCAGAAGGTAGTGTACTTGGACTACTGAAATGGCGTGACGTTCCTTGGTTCATAAGGTCATTGTTAGTAAAATTCTTCGAATGGCATGTACAACAACATGACAATGGTACTTCGGCCTTTTTACTTAAGCCCTCATCCACTGGCTTCCCTAAAAATAAAAAGAATCTTGATTTATAGTATCTCTAAGTTAAAAAAAAAAATTGATCTCTGTCTGTAGCCAGGGTGAACAACCATCCTGGTTTGCCCAGGACTGAGGAGTTTCCCATGATGTGCGACTTTCAGTGCTAAAATCAAGAAAATACCTGGCAAACCAGGACAAGTTGGTCACCCTATCTGCAGCATCAAATTAGGATAGGGGAGAAACATTTGTACCAGAAACTTTTATACAGAATTTATTATCAATTTTATATCAATTATCATTTATAAAGAATTTATCATCAATTTATCCAATCTATGAAGATCTAATAGTTCAAGATTAATAATTAATCAAAACACAGCTACTCAAGTATTCGTTTGTATTAAGATTCATTTAAAAATCAAGCGAAGGATTGAAACAAATACCTAAACAATATTCTTAATTACTGCTATTTCCCTAAATGAAGAATTTGAAAGTTCAACATATTAAATAATAATGTAAACTACATGAGGGATTAAATCATTCCTCACATTACACTTTTACTTCAAATAAAAACATGTTTTTTTGTTTTTTATATTTTATTGTACTTCAGGTGAAGGCTTACAGAACAAATAGTTTCTCATGAAACAGTAGTACACATGTTGTTTTATGACATTGGTTAACAACC
>NW_004443990.1:2989386-3056719 GCF_000243295.1 Trichechus manatus latirostris
ATTCTTTTCTTTCCTTTTATTTATGTGGTGGATTATGTTAATTGATTTTCTAATGCTGAAACATCCTTGCATACTTGGTATGAATCCTACTTGGTCATGGTGTATTATTTTTTGGATATGATGCTGAATTCTATTGGCTAGAATTTTGTTCAGAATTTTTGCATCTATATTCATGAGAGATATTGGTCAAAAACATGTTGTTTGATGTATCAATTTTCATACATGTATCAAATGACACTTTAAGATTAATATTTTAATTCAATGAAATGGGTAAAATTTAATTCCTAAATATAATACAGAATTGTAATAGGTCTACATTTCAAATATATCAAAAAAAAAAACGCTAAATAATTTACTTGCTATAAATAGTAGTGATATTATATTCCCATCTATACCACATAAATACTACTAATTCTATTTTTCAGAGCTCTCCTATTAAAAGTTTAAGTTATTAACTGATAATCTCATTCTTCCTCAAAGAATAACTCAATAATCAAAATGGACCACCAAAAACTTGTAAAATATTTACTTTTTATTTTCAATACAGTCTTATCAGGAAAAAAATACACACACACACACACCCATGATTAGCTTCAAATTTCCCACATACATTAGGTCAAAGCCATCTAATTATGTAACTAAAATATAGCCAATACTGTATTTTAAATTATGTAGATTATATAGTTTTTCAGTAAAAGAAAACATTGCCAGGTATTTGTTACCAAATAAAGTAATAAAAATAATATGAATTCATACAAACAACATTACAATAAACTTGTGCTTATCTGGCATCCAAACAAGTAGAAAGCTCAACTAGAATGTTTTTTTATATACGTATTCCATGTTCTAACGTTAGGAAGGGACAGATAAATATATTAAAGCATTTACTCAGGAAAAAGAGAAAAAACTTTTAGTATATGTGATAGCATTGTGACAGCCCCATCTCTTACATATTTCACATACAAATTATGATCGAGTTATTTTCATGATAATTCTAAGCATTCCAAGATTCTTATGTACTCTTTGAATCATCATATAAAAGACTAAATTATGTTCAATATTATTTTAGGATTACTTAAATATATTTTTCTATACTGAAACTCTTTTGGAAGATATATAGCCTAGTGTAAAGAAATATCTTAAAAAGAGAATATTTAAATTAGCTAGAACATGGCTGAACCATTCTGAATAAAGAGTACTTTCAGGTCTCACTAGGCAACTTGAAGATATCAAGCAGCTACTTACCACTAAGAGATTGCTGCCATGCTAAAGCAGAACAAAGTAAGGCTAAGCTTTTTCCACTTCCTGTGGGGCTCTCCAACAAACAATGCTGCTTACTGTTTAATCCTCTGACAATCTATTAACACAAAAACAATAAAAAATCAGTAAGCATTTTACCTCATTAGGGTCTCTGTCCATCAGAAGTACAAAAAGAATAGCAAGAAGTGAGGTTGCACTCCAAGAACACAGCAATATAAAAAGAAAGAACAAGTATTTAGTTAAATCTAGGCCTTTATGCTTCTCCCTTAAATTATGTGGAACTTACAAGTATATCAATCATGAGAGAAAAAATAAAGGAGAAAGCAATCTGTGCCTTAATTATGCAAATACCTTCATGTCTGCAAAACTGGAATACACTAATGAAAGGGGCTGCGTAGAAATTTCATATTCACTGTTTACTGCCAGCAGTATAGGCCTAGCTTCCTGGGTATTGTGGTATTGTTAATGCCTAGCTTGCACAGTTCACTTTTGCATGCTCCTATGATTTTGATTTATTTTCCTCCTATTCTCCCCTCTTGCTTTCCCATGATATTGTCTTTTTTGTTATTCTTTCTCCCTCCTCCTATTCCAGTAAGATTAACTAAAGTTTCTTCTTGGAGGGTGGCAGAACAAATTGATAACCCTCAAGGACTAGAATTAACTCATCTGCGACGTGACAATTGTAACTAACAGTGCCAGGTGACCTTCAAGGATTGTCAGTAAGAAGGTAAATCATCTGGGGAATGCAAAATGTAACCACGGGAAGAGAAACTATAATCTTGTCCATATAAAAACTTTCAAGCAGTCTTCAGTGGGGAGACAGGTCTTTTGGGGGAGCTCAGTTCCCTCTGTCTCCTGTATATCGATGTACAATAAAACACTCTTGCTGCTCACCTCACCCCTGTCTCAGTATTGGCTTCTGCAGCAGGTGGCTCAGACCCGCCATTGCGGTAACACTAATACCTATTAATATCTTTGCTGAAAACCTAATGCAGATACTGCTAGTGGGAGTGTTAGTTGTTATAATCACTTTGTACAGAAATTTCTAGCAAAGTTGAAGATGCCCATTTCCAGCAAGTTCAGTTCTAGGTACGTACTCTAAACCTTTCCCACACGAACACAAGGAAGCATGTATAAGAAGCTCACAGCAGCACTGTTTGTCTCTGTAAAAGAATGTAAACAATCTATATGTCCATCAATAGGAAAATGGACAAACAAATTCTGGTATATTCATACAACAGAATGCTACATAGTCATTAAAATGTATCAATAATCAAAATGGCTACATCTTAAAAACAATGTTGTCAAAAAAAATCATGTTCTGCAGAAAGATAAAGATAATATTATAACATTATACAAACTTTAAAATATGTAAAATAATAGTATATATTATTTATGGATACATACATATGTAATAAACATATTAAAACATGCTGGGAAAGATAAGACCAAATTGAGGATACTAGTAACCTCGTTACTAGCAAATGAGATATGATTATACCAAAATATTAAGATTTAACAAAGCAGGAAAGTTGATTTACACAAGTTTGCATGTTAATTTTCTGTATGATAAAAATACATCAGAAAAATTAATGGTGAAAAACAAAGTATTCTGTCTAAAATATAGTAGATACTTTGTTGAAAGCAATAATTCAGTAAATAGATGTTCCAAATGAACTGAGAACATTTTTTTACAATGCTCTCCTTTGCCTCCTAACCATAAACATATACAGTTTAGTAGTGATCAATAGTATTTATTTTGCCAAAGGTTAGGTTTTTTTTTTTTATATTCTTCCAAATGAACTGAGAAAATACTCTCAATCCATTTACTATCTAAGAAAATGAACGCAGTCAAACTCAAAATATATTATGGATCATAAGCGTCTGTATCTTAATAAAGACTTAAAAAAACTTCTGAAAATTACTTACAGAATTCATCATAGCAAGCTGTGATGGGTAAGCTTTACAAGGAAAGTTAATCTTCACCCCACCAATTGTATATTCAGAACATAGTGAAGACATCATGCTTTCTTGTTTATTTCAGATTCCTAACTGCAACAAAAATGAAAATCAATACTGAAACTATGATACTCAAAGAAAACCAGACACTCAACACTAGGACAGAAGTCTAGAAATAAACATTGGAATTAACAAATATATCAACAAAACAAATAGAAGCAAAAGAATTTGTCAGTTTGTCATACTGTAGTGGCTTGAGTGTTGCTATGATGCTGGAAGCTATACCACCAGTACTTCAAAAACCAGCAGGGTCACCCATGGTGGGTAGGTTTCAGCAGAGCTTCCAGACTAAGACAGACTATGAAGAAAGGCCTGTCGATTTATTTCTGAAAATCAGCCAGTGAAAATCTATGGATCATGTTATGAACTGAATTGTGTCACCCAGAAGTATGTGTTGTAAATCCTAACTTCTACACCTTTGGTTATAACCCCATTTGGGAATGCGTTCTCTTTTTTATGTTAATGAGACAGGATTAGTGTGGGGTATGTTTTAAATCAATCTCTTTTGATATATAAAAGAAATTAAACAAGCTAGAGAAGCAGAAATGGGGGAAAAGAGATGCTAAGCCACATGAAGATAGCCCAGAAGCAGAAGCTCAAAGAAACAAGGACCTTCCTCCAGAGCCGACAGAGAGAGAAAGCCTTCCCCTGGAGCCGGCACCCTGAATTCGGACTTCCAGTCTCCTAAACTGTGAGAAAATAAACTTCCGTTTGTTAAAGTCACCCACTTGTGGTATTTCTGTTACAGCAGCACTAGATAACTAAGACATTACTAATAAGCCCCTCAAGTTAGAAAGCACTACACATTAGCCGCAACAATGGATCCATACATACCAACAATCATGAACTGTCCCAAAACCTGACAACTTTTTGTTCTGTTGTACATAATATCGCCATGAGTCAGAGCAAACTCAACAGCAACAATGGGCCTGCGAAACGACTTGTAGTCTGACAAATCTGGATTTGCATCCCTACTCCACTATGTATTACTGGTGTGACTTTGGGCAAGTTACTTAACTTCTCTAGACCTTAGTGTCCTTATCTGTAAAATACGGACTGTAATAGTATCCACCTCATAGATTGCTATAGAGATTAAATGAAATAATGCGCAAAAAGGACGCATTAGGTGCCCAATTAAACATGAGCTCTTATTACAAATTCGATCAGATATAATCAGTCTATAGAAACAAACAGATTCCTTATAAAGGCTCTTTGCAACTCCGCATCACGATTCTTTTTCTCCTCCTATTCTGTCCCTTCCTGTTTTCCCTTTCTGCAGTTTGCCGGTTAGAAGGAAAGACCTGTGGACCAGGAGTCAGGAAATTTAGGTTCCGCATCAGGTCTGACAGCAACTCAGATATGTCTTTTCACTTCTCTGGACTAAGACCCTTAACTGTAATAATCTCTAATTTAAAGGTTACTGTAAAGAAGAAAGTGCCTTGGAACATAGAGGGTGCTCAATAAGGTATAGTGAAAAGAGGATGAGCTTTGGAATAAGGCAGACCTAAATCTGAATTCCACTATGTGACTCACTTAACCTCTCTGAGCCTGTTTCTTCATCTGTAAAATGGAAATAATACTAGCTACCTGATAGAGTTTTCATGTAAATTAATAACAATATTTAGCCAGGCACTGAGTTAAGAATTAAATAATGTACAGAATGCACCTAATCCAGCATCTGACACAGAGAAAGTGATCCACTTTAATTCCGCCTCCTCTAACCATTGTTTTTAACCTAGGATCTCTAGGTGTAATTCAAAAACTGTGACCTCTTGAAGTTGTCTGTGGCTGATAGCATTCTTCTGAGAAAGTCCATAGATTTCTCACTCACATAAATATATCTTAAGGAAATAACCTAAAACAGAGAAAATAAAAACTGAAAATGTTAGCAATTTAGGAAAATTATTTGCAATAGTGAAAAAATGGTAAATTCAACCTAGGGATAGAGGGATAGTTAAACTATAATACAGCAATACAATAGATTATGAAGCCAATAATAAACTTAATCATAGCTGTGTATTCCAAAAGTTAAGAACCACTATTCTACTAAGGTATTTTTCCGTTCTAAAATGTTGTGATTCTCTCTGTAAAACTCTAAGAATGGCATCTGGTGGAATCTAATCTCAATCCGAATCAACAACTCAAGGCCACCCTAACTACTTAGCTATAACCTAGAAATCAATCCATCCTCCACTTCAGCTGCGGCAACGTGCGTCTCAAACGGGATGTTTTCCCGGTAACACTGCATAACGGGCAAACAAACCGACTGCCGCCTGGCGCCTCTCCGGCCAAGAGGTAACGCGGCAATCCGAGGTAGTAACACCGCTCCAGGGGGGTAGGGAAGGGACTCCCGTCTACCCAGGTTTTCTTCCCCTCGCTTCCTTCCTCTCACAGGCAGTTGTGATCCCCAAGGCCCAGGGGTTCCAAACAACACCGACGGGCCTGCAAAACGACTTGGGCGAAAGCCGAAGGCACCCTACCGGAAGGCTTCGCGCCCTCCCAAGGAGAGACAAACTCGGCAGTCCTGAGGAAAACCGAAGCAATATTGATTCACGGGAGAAAAGGTAGCCGATTTCTAAGAGCAAATTATGCGAAGCCCTGGCTGAGAAGAAAGGACTCAAGCCTCAACCCTCCGCGTTTCTCACTGGGTCGCTACTGCCCCCTCCTTCTCCCAAGTTCGGGGCGGCTTTACCTTTTCTCCCCTTGAAGTCTAGTGAAACGCCTTCAGCTACACTCTTCCCGACGAATTCCCGCTTCCCACCCGTTCGACTCCCAGCACCCAATCGCCGAGCGAGCTCAGGCAGCCAATCACCCGCCCAGACCAGAAATCAAGCGACCAATCCTGGCTCAAAGATAGGCGGCGAGCGCTCTGGCACCCAATCCAAGCCTCCGAAATAAGAACAGCCCCAGGGTACTTGGCGTCACCGGAAGGTAGATTACCAGAAAAGTAAACCATTCTCGCAAATCTTGAGGTTTTAAAGGAAAAGCACCTTCTCCGCCAGACTTTGAAGCAGGTAATTTAACCACGGCAGCAGTTTCCTTGGAAACCCGAAATCTCATTCTTAAAGTTCGTAGAGCAGTGAAAAGGAAATGCCTTGCTGAGTTCTCTGAGCATTCTTTAGTGCCACTTTAAATTTCCGAACTTTACAGTACCTGGAGTATCAAAAAGATTGTGAAGCGAAAATTGCCGGACTAGTGAGCCAAATTAGGCGAAGAGGTTCTATGACAACTGGCTGGAGTATTCAAATCTTAGTCATAGTCTTCAAGGCTTTTCCAGATAACCAAATTCCGCTAGAGGCACGCTCTCGAGGTCTCCAGCCCCAGATTACTTCAACCTCCACTAAGGTTTATCCACCTTTCACCCCTCCGAGACCATTTTTTTCTTTGCCAAGAAGTATACAAAGACAAGGATAATCATGATCTCGCCAAATTATGCTTGTTTAAAAAAAGTTTTTGTATAGCCTAAACTTAGCTCAAATACTGTTGTTAGGTGCTGTGGAGTCAGTGCCGACCCACAGGGACCCTGTATACAACAGATCAAAACACTGCCCGGTCCTGCGCCATCTTCGCAATCGTGATGTTTGAAACCTGTTGTTGCAGCCACTGTGTCAATCCCTCTCGTTGAGGGTCTTCCTCTTTTTCGCTGACCCTCTACTAAGCATGCTCAAATACTAGTGCCACAAAAAAAAACCTGACGCAGCTTCTCAAATTCTAGTACCTAGAGTTTGGGGAGGGGAAGCTTCTTGGGAGCAAGGGTTGGGAACGGGGCAAGTTGATTTGTTTGCCTTATGGTTTTTTTCCTACATCTTCCCAAAAAGTCAAAACTTGTAGTCATAACAATAAGTTTTATCCTTTCACCTAGTAATCTGTCCCAGAAATTTATCCTGAAAAAGTGTTAACACCTCAACTGATAAAAATGCATACTTGTAATACTGAAAAATGATAAACTTCCCAGAAGTGATGGTGAGATGATTAAATTATGATCTATGAAATCAACAGATTATGAAAGTAATTATAAAATCTAAACAACTTGCAGGGAAAAATTCCATGTAAAGTTAAATGGAAAAAAGCAGACTCCAAAATGGGTATTAAGAATTTGGTTATGTGGAAATACGTACGCATAAACAAAGATGAATGGAAAGTACAAAAATGTAATTTACTGTTAGGACAGTGGAAGAATAATGCCATTTATTTATAATCCATTAAAATACCTTCAAATTGTTATTCTGCTTTTACAAATTTTTTATATATCAAATCTTTTAAATAACTATTCCAGGTAACTACTGTAATTTTCCTCTCCTAAATCTCTAAGGCTGTCAACTGGCTTTAACCTTGTATTGACATTTAATGTATGTGGAATAACACAAAGAATACACATAGGCTCTGGAGGCAGACAGTCCTAGATTCCAGTCCTTTGAACTGTGCTTTCAGGTTAACAGTAGTGGAATTAAACACAACAAAATTACAAGTTCATCTGATAAAGAATATGAATGTTTATAAATCAATATTCAAAATAGCTGCACACATCTGTTTTCACTTGAATAAAAAAAATCACATTGTGACAAATTTTATAACCTTAACTTAAAATACATGAATATTAACATTTGCTAATATATTTACATATTTTTACATCATCAACAAATCTGAAGAAAAACAGCATATGTTATTATTTTAACACAGCAGGTTTTGACCAGTCTTGGAAAATTGATCCAGGAATGTGCACTGCATTTAGTTAGAAAACATACTTCAACCTTTTCTGAACTCCTAGAGGACGCCTAGTCACACAAAATATTCCAAGGCCCCAGTTTGTTTGTTTTTTTTTTTAAAAAAAAGCAGTTTTATTTAGTTTTAAGAGACTACAAAACTGCTTTGTTTAAAAATAGGAAAATTCTTACGTTGTTTAAGAATTTATTTTTTATTTTTTCCGTAAAAACTACTTAATTGAACATTAAGCATCTAATAAAAGTTATAAATATTCTATCATGTATGATACTATGTACTTCATGATTTGAAATAGCTACAAACTATTTCTTATATGATACTGTTATGAGGTAGGGGCAATAGTGATCCCATTACAAAGGAGTCAAATGAGACGTTACTATTCACTAGTGAAAGGCTGAAGTTAAATTTCGTTTCTTAAAAACCACATTTTCTTATTATCTGGCTGACTTATTTACTCACTGTTATTTTCAAAACAGTGAAGAGATCTGTTTTGAGTGTGTGTTGGGGGAAAGTGTCATTAAGATATATCTCAGAAAGCAAAGTACCTTAAACATTGGACACTTAATTTTTTAAAAAATGAGGATTATAGGTTACCTGAATACATCTACTTAATCAACAGAAGTTTCTAGCAGAAGACTGCAAAATCTGTCAGCAAGATGGTATTTTCCATATTTTAATTTTTCCTGAGGTTCAATACTGTATATATTTTCCTACTCAAACAATGTATCAAGGTAAGATATGAATTATAATCCTGATGACAAACCAAGAGCTCTTTAATCCAGTGGGTTTTATTGCTCTAAATTTTGTTTATTTTCCCTTTCTGAGCATTAGATAAGTTAGTAAATCATTATAAAAATAATTTTAAAAAAAGAAAAACCTAAATGAGATTTCCTTTCAGGTTCTTTGCACAAAGATGATTCTTAAAATCCCAAATTATTCAAGTATCTCCTTAAACATATGGCTTCATATATTAGTAAAAACTGAAGCAAAAATGTAAAATCTTTAAATTCTCATCTATAATTCCATGGAAATCATTATAAAAGTAATTTGCCTTCTTTAAAGCCTTCTCAACACTTTCTTGAGAACTGGAATTCCATCTTGCATTACTATAACTTGCACTGAAAGTCTATGAGACTTCTATTTGGGTGTTTAACTCCTAGTTTTTCCTGAATTCTCCCTTCCCTTGAGCCCTTCTCCCTGCCATCACTGCAGCATTGTAGCACTCTGTAACAATCTGAAAGTTAAAATAAACACTAGGGCTACCCAAAGGCTCATTTTTATAATTAAAGGCATGGAAGTCTTTCTTCACTTCTAAAGCTAAACACGATGCCAGATTCACTTTCCAGTAATGAGTTTCTTAAATGTGCTCCCAATGGAAAAAAAAAAAAGGTCAGCTGCTACAATATAAACATACCAGCAAACTGTCAATCATATACAGGCAAGCATAATTCTCAGAGAGTTCTAAGTTGTATTCATGTTGAATGGAATCGTTTTAGTGATTCCAAGACATTACTGTTCCCATCCAGTTTAACATTTGTTATAAGATGCAGATTCATGTTGGGTATATACAACAGCTTCATTTTTTGCTTTTTTTTTTTAAATTCCACTAACACTCATGTTTATTATTTCAATTATTGTGCTTTCAATACAATGACAGAGCTGCACATCAGGATCCATGCTTCTAGCCTCCCTAGATCCATTTTTGTAAGACGGATCTTTACAGAGTCCAGACCATCCACTTGGTTTCTCTTTTATTTGTTGAAGACCTAAAAACATAAGGAAAGAAAAATAAATTAAGGAAAGAAATCTGGAAAGGATTTTGGCCTCTTTTCTTTTTTTTTTTTTTTTGAGATATTAAGCTAACTCTTAAGAATAAGTAACTACTTACGTGTAATAATTGGATCGATGTCTCTTGTCTGAGTGGCCACATCAGAGGCACAGACTTGCCCTATTTGGATTAGCAAAGACATAATATCCTCATACAGTGGAGGAAATGCTCGACAAAAAGAAACTAAACTTGGCAGAGTTGGCATGAAAAAAGCATATCGCTTAGCTTGTGTTAAAACTGTTGGAAAGAAATGAAATAGAATTTTTTACTTTACAGATATAAATTTAATGTACACTGGGCCTATACAATATACTAAGCACCATGCTCTGTGCTGAGGATACTGAGTTTTCTACAACATGACCCAGCCCCTACCTTCAGGGAGCACACAGTCTAAAAACCAAACCTGTAGCCTTCGAGTGGATTCCGACACATAGCGACCCTATAGGACAGAGTAGAACTGCCCCATGGGGTTTCCAAGGAGCGGCTGGTGGATTCAAACTGCTGACCTTTTAGTTAGCAGCCATAGCTCTTAAATCAATCACCATCCAACACATAAATTCTTATTATGCCCAAGCACTGTGATAAATGCATTACATGCATTATTTCACTCAAGTCTCAAAATCTTAATGAATGAGGAAAGTACTACCACGTTACCGATTTTATGAGACAACTCTTAAACTTTCGAAGTTAAGAAACTTTTTCAAGGTCACACAGCCAGTTAGTGGTAGACTAGGGACTGAACTCAGACACTTCAAGATCTTAATGACTAAAATAATTATAACATAGTGAGGTGAATACAATGGAAAGAAAAACAGTATTGAAGGAGCATTGAGAAAGAACACTAAATTAAGTAAGTCATAACTTAGAAGGACTGAATTATAGTTCATATCTTTTAAAGTAATATATTTTTTTACCATTTTAGTCTACAGACCAGAGTTGAATACAATGTTAAATATGCTTTAGAACTAAAGGAAACAATATGTTTATCTCTTATTTCTACATATAACTATATTTTTATGGAACTTTATTTATAATAAATCAACTTATTTTCTACTGACATAATTATATACAGAAAGTAGATCTGGTTTTTTCATTATAAAATGTGAAAAGCTTATTACATTTGCTAGAAATCAGTACATATTCATTCACAAAGTGAAAGATACAATATGCCTACCTATTTACCTTCTCTACACTATAAATCACATTTGTAAATAGGAAAACTTCCAAAAGAAGAATAATTCGAAAGATAGCATAAGTTAAAACTAAAAAAAAAAACAAACCCGTTGCCGTTGAGTCAATCCTGACTCACAGCAACCCCAAAGGACAGAGCAGAACTGCCCCATAGGGTTTCCAAGAAGCAGCTAGTAGATTCGAACTACCGACCTTTTGGTTAGCAGCCAAGGAGATATATGTACTAATTTATGTTAGAAGTTGTTGATATTGGTTGGCTACACACCTGTTAGCAAAGTTCCCATGACATTGACAGCTAAGCGAGCCACACTTAGTGACTTTGGTAATGCATACTGGATACACAAGTGAGAAAGCAACTGGATAGCAAATATCTGCAATAAACAATGCAAATATTATGTTTCTGAAGAATACTTCTAAGTATTAAAAATATAACTAGCAATACTGGAGGGAGATAAAAAAAATTTCTAAACTTCCAAAATCCTCGTTACCTGTTTTTCAAGTTCTGGCTGTGCAATAAGCTCAGGTATGAAATCCAGACAGATATGCATAGATGGAATACCTGCAACCGTCAGAGGCAAAAGTTCACATGGATAACCCTATCTCAACAAGAAGGGAAATAAGATTAGAAATAAAATAAATACAAGTCAAATACAGATAAAAATATAAATAAAGTTTCCACTTCCTTTCTATGAAAGTTGCTCAGAAGGCTGCAGTATCCTACATGTATCCTGGTATTTCATTTCCCTGATGTACTAGAATAAGGATAAATTATCTGAAACACTTTACTGGATTTTTAAAAAGTCTTAAAAAAAATCTGGATTTTCTTCCATATTGCATTTGTGTTATCTCCAGTTTCTAAATGAGCTCTATTAATTTAGTATTCAAAGCCCTCATGAAAACTAAGTCCAACCATAAAGCATCATTCTTTGAAAACAGACCTGAAAATGAACAAGCTTAGCAATGTTTGGGTCCGCAATATACATTTGGTGCAACAGACAACAGATAAGGCACTGTACTTCTCGAAGGTTACAGAGCAAATTATCTTCTCCTTCCTCCACTTCCTTATTTGGAGTGCTGGCAGTAATGACACTCTGTACATTTCTCAGCAAGCTGTCTGGATTGACACCCTTTGCTTTCTCCTCTTCAGTAGGTAAGCAAATCTCTAAGAGAATCTGGACAGCTGCACTATCCTATAAGCAAATAAAATAGTGAATGTAAGATATTTTTGAGAAATTTGTCAAAAACCAAATCTGATTTTGTTTTCGGATTAACAGAAATGATAAAATAACCAGTTTCTTTAAAAAACAAACAAACAGGTACTTCTAAGCACAGAAGTAAACAAGCTATGAGGTGATGTTTCTCACCTTTGTAGAGTCATGAATCCCTTTAAGAATCTGAAGAAAATTATACGCCTTCTCCACATAAAAATAAACATATGTAATAATGCTTATCTAGCAGGAAGGACTACAAAAGTGAATATATGCATCTCTGAAAGATGGCCACTGCCTGGGCTAAAAGAAAGCAATTACTTAAGAACTTGAGTATTATTAAGTAAAGCTAACCTTACTTTACAAGCATCATTTTTGGGCTGAGGAGTTTTTGGTTGTTGTTATTGTTTTATTTGCAGACTGCCTAGGCTTGAAGCCTAGCTCTGCCACTTACTAAATATGTAACATTGAGCAAGTCACTTAACCTGAGTTTCCTAATCTGTAAAAATGGAGATGATAATACTCATAGGTTGATTATAAAGATTAAATGAGTTAAAATACATTAAGAACTTATAATAGCACCCAGGATATAAAAGCATTATATAAATGTTAGCTATTATGGTCCCCAATCCCTTATACGAAATTCTTAGGTCCAGATATGTTTTAGAACTCGAAATCAAACATATTAAAATTTTACAGCATAACATACCAATATTCACATTAAATAAGATAAAGATCATAATTAGCTTCCCATTAATTCAGGCCAAGTTTTGCCACCAAACAAGTTTTTTCTGCTATCAGGTCAGGTTTTTCTGCCAATTGAATTACCAAAAAAATGTTTCTATTTTCATAGCTTTTCGTATTTCTGTACACAGACAAAGAACTGTGGATCTATATTACTGCTCCTAATTCCACTTATTACCGATAAGATTTCAGAAAATATATTCCATACTAAGAAAACATTCTACATGGGACACCTCAAATTGCTTAACATTTTATCATCTTATATCTCTTGCATTACTAAAAATGACCACTTAAGGCATCAGTAAAATTCTGCGTTGTTACAATATCATGAAGATTAATTCCTGATTTTACTAACAGTCTATCTGGTATTCAAAAGCAAAGGTAACACCGTTATTTAAGGAATACACAATATATCACCCTGGTATATAGAGGACATAACATGTCATCTATTTAATTGATTTCAATACTAGGGAAGCCCTTGGCCTTTTTTACTAAATTTTAGTTTATTACCTGAGCAGCCAGTAATGCATTTTTCAGTTCTTCTCTGGTAACTTCTGGGGCATCAGTTTGTCCAACTAAACCTATTGTATTATTCTGGGAAGGCCTATCTTGCTCTGCTGTTTCCTTCAGATGAGCACTAAGGTAGGCTTTAGAAGCAAGAAGATATCCATTCAACATGTGTAGAGTAATATCCATCAGTGGGGGGCATCTGAACACAGAGAAAAGAAAAATGTATGAGAAAGAATAAAAATTTATAAATTAGCCAGAACATGACAAATCTAGTTTAAAAAATTAGAGAAATCTGAATAATGCAGTGTAGTAATGCTTGTCCCACTGAAATATTTGTTCTCAAAAATAAAAGTGTAATATACATTTCTTATTCTCTATCTTTGAAGAGAGTCCCTGAGTGGTGTAAATGGTTAACTTGCTCAGCTGCTAACCAAAAGGTTGAAGGTCTGAATCCACCTAGAGGCACCTCAGAAGAAAGGCATATGATCTACTTCTGAAAAATCAGCCACTGAAAACCCTATGGAGCACAGTTCTACTCTGACACACATGGAGTTGCCGTGAGTCAAATCGACTCAACAGCAAATGGTACTTAGTATACTTCAAGATACAAATAATAGTTGTTATCTATTTAATCTTCTCAGCTACAATCAAATATAATGTATGCCCCAGAAAAAAGACTTGCCTTTTTAAAGAAAATGGTACTACGAGTAAATCTCTTAGCTATGAGCCTGTGAAGCAACTTTCCTCAAGGAGAAATATTCTATTATTGACAAGATGAAGGACACTAGAACAGAATATTTATTCTTTCTACTCCTAACTGTTCCTTCTTTGGAACAGTTCTTTGGAACAAGGCAGCTCTATACAGGCAGTCCCTGGGTTATGAACGAGATTCGTTCCTAACTGTGCCTTTAAGTAGAATTTGTAAGTCGGTAACAGGTGCCGCAGTAGTTAGGAGCTCAGCTGCTAACCAAAATGTCAGCAGTTCCAATCTTCCAGCTACACCTTGGAAACCCTGCGGGCAGTTCTGTTCTGTCCTATAGGGTCACTATGAGTTGGAATCAACTTGATGGCAGTGAGTGGGTTTAGTGGTTTAGTGTATCAAAAGCTGCACGTGCAGCAAGTAAAGGTGATTGTGATGAATTTGCTGCAAGTAGGGGTTGGTTCACTTGTTTCAAAATGAGGGCAAATTTACCTAACATTAAAGGGCAAGTAGGAGTTGTCCATAAGTCAGATGTTCATAACCTGGGGACTGCCTATATTCTAAGAGAGGTTCATTCACTTGACCTGGAGAAGTTATTTACTGAGCTTCAGTTTCCTCATCTGTAAAATAGGTGTATAGTTATACATTCCTCAAAGGTTGTTATAGATTAAATTTAAACGAGATAAAAACAGATATACAAATTAAATGCAAGAAAGAAAACAAATTAGTAACTACTACAATTTTAAATGTCAAGCCCTTAGAAAAAAATAGCAATTCTACCTGTCAGTCTCCTTCATGGAAAAAACTAGCACTTGTGATTAAATAGGCACTACAGCTTCGTAACTGTGAAACACTGAAACAATCTAAATGTCTATCAATATGTAAATGGTTAAATAAATCATGGCAATGTTTCTCAAAATTGAAGACAAGCATCACCTGGAGTATTTGTTTAAAAGAAAAAATTCCCAAACTCCAACCCTGTAAACCCACTGCCATCGTGTCAATTCTGATTCATAGTGATCCTACAGGACAGAGTAGAAATGCTCCATATGGTTTCCAAGGCTGTAATCTTTACAGAAGCAGACTGCCACATCTTTCTTCCTAAGAGTGGCTAGTGGGTTCAGACCGCTGACCTTTCAGTGAGCAGCCGAGTGCTTAACCACTGCACCACCAGGGGTCCTAAATGCCAACCCAGACATTGTAAATGAGAGTTTTGAGAGTATAGGCCTGGTAATCTATATATAGAAGACTATGCATTTAAGATTTACCTATTTAAGAAAATTTGAAGTAGAACCCTGCATACTAAAATGGAAAACATGCTGAGAAGAGTTAAGTTTTAAAAAGAATAACGCTTATAGTATAACACTACTACTTATATTTTTTCAAAAAAAAACCTAAAAGACAAAAAACTAAATATTTCTAAGTTTATAAACACATAGAAAAGTAAAGCTACATACACACCATTATGATAACTGAAGTTGCCTCTGGAGATGCAACTGGGATTGATCAAAAGAGATCGAGGAGGTACTTTGTTTTAGAATGGCAGAATAGTAGATTATCAAAGAGGGAAAGACTTTTCACTTTACACTTTTTCTTGCTGTTATATCTTCTATGTTATGAAATGTTAATGTGTATTATGAAAACATTCATATATATGAGGGAAATAGTATAATGAACCCCCAAGTATCCATCACCCAGCTTCAACAGTTATCTAGACATGGCCAGTATTGTTTCATATATACCCCCACCCACTTTCCCACCACCACCACTGGGTTAGTTCAAAGCAAATTCTGGACATCATATCATTTATATGTTTATATATTTTCATATTGTTTGATATTTTTAAAACCATGTGAATGATACCTTGGTGAAAAAATTAAATTTAAAGAAATTAATTAAAAGATAACACAAAGGTACAGGGATAAAACTGTAATATGTCTACAAAGAGCTGATACGCTTTATAGATGAAGAGCTCTTTAAATCAATAAAAAAGTTAAGCATTCCAATAGAAAACTGGGCTAACATATAAAGAAATACCAATAGCCAATAAATATATAAAAATGTTAAATCTAATAAAAAAATAAAGTGGGAACCCATTTTTCCCTATCAAATTGGAAAATATTACATAAAATAGTATAGGAAGGTGTAGGAAAGAATACAATATCAAAGACGGCTATAAAATGGTTCAGCTTTTCCAGATGGCAGAATGAAAATATGAATCAAAAGTTTTTAAAATGAACATGTTACTCTTGCCCCAATAATTCCAGTTTTCAGAATCAGTTCTAAGGAAAGACCCAGAAGTATGGGGAAATGCACATAGTCAGCACAGCCCTACTGATAACAGCAAAAACTGGAGAAAAAAAAAAAAAGTCTAACAAATAGGGGGTTGGGTTAAGAGCATAGCATACCTATAAAATGGAATACTATGTAGCCAATTAATATTAAAAATATCTACTAACATGAGAAAAGGTTCACAAGTTGTTAAGGAAAAATCCAGGCTACAAAAAACTTTACATATATTATGACAGCATAATTTAAATAAAGAAAAATATGTAAATGTATAAATGAAGCTTTATGAACCAGTTATGAGCAGATGTTCTGAGAAAACAAATACCAAATCTTAAGAAGCAATTGTTCTCATGTTTGTTTGATTCTAATTCAATTCCTTTAAGCAGGGAAATTAGATAAGTATTAGGCCTCAGTCTAGTACCCTGAAGATGGGCCAACAGACTAACATACAGAGAGGAATTCTGTTTTTTATTTCATCTCCTTAGTATGTGACTAAATAATTAGGCACATAAAAACATACCCTTAAGCATTGTAATCATTTGTGAAAAGACCAAGCACTTTGTCCAGACTTGGGAAAACAATATAAAATAATGATGCAAGGACAAACAGTATCGTTTCAAATCAATACAAAATCTTTTTAAAAAATTAATAAACTCTGCATAGTATAAAACTTATGTAAGAATCTGCTTCCAGAACAATTGGAAGTAATTCAGGTGAAAGGAGATTTTAAACACTGATGAACTGTTTATTTTAGAATTGGCTATTTTCTATAAGTGTCATTTACTATGGTTTTACTTTTACTTTTAGACTTATTGTCATTTATACTGATTATTTTCCTGGTTCCTATTTTCTAAGAGACTTTGAGCTCACCAACCATATTTGACTGCCTTTGCCACTTTAAGAATGCCATCCCTATGGGTGATGACAGGTAAGTATATGCATAGAGTGTATCCTAATTAGTTTTCCTGACTTCAGTTCATTCTCCTCTAACCTACCTAGCACAAAGCCTCTCTTTTAAATTATCTCTGAAGTCTGCTCTTCTCCAAAATTAACCCTCCATTCCAAGCCTTTTTCATTCTGGCTTCCACACTTTTGCTCCCAGTATTCTTTTTCCCAGAATACCTTCCTAAATTCCTAGCCCCACCAAGTAATATCTGTTCATCTAAACCCATCTAAACCCTATCCTTCAAAATACTACTCAGGTCTCATCTCCTCCACAACAACTTTCCTGAACTTTTAATAGCATTCACTGCCTATACTATTCAGCTGCACATAACCATATTATTTAACTTTTCATGTATTTCTCCACGCACATGATAATCACTTTAAAGCCAACCCCCTCATCTTTGATATTGCTTAATATAGAAACTAGAAATTCAAATATAAATTATTCAAATTAATTAACTCTGCCTTTTCAGATGAACTCACTTGAAAGCAACTGCTTGAATTCAGCAACTGGCAAAGATTACAGCCAAATGTGAAATTAATGACACTAATGTCACAATTAAAGACACCAAAATGGTCGCTGTTTTAATGTATGGAATGATTCACAATGAACCAATTTTTTAAAAGTCCTTTTCTATGATGCTAGCAGAAACAGTGCCATTCTTTACTGGTCTTGACCCTGAGAGAAAGAACAGCCAATACTGATGGCTGCCAATACCAAGAATGATATTTCCCTAAGGCTAGGTTTTATTAATCACATACCAAATATTAAGCTGAATATAGACTTCATGAATATAAACCAAAAAAAAACTCCACAGGCCATACTAACAGTTTTCTGCAAGAACAATAAGATAAAAGTTTAAACTGAATTTCTTCAATTTCTTTTGATTCTCCAAAGCATAGCTCTATAATAAAAATCTCAATGACACATACCTGTGAACCCTTTGGTCACACCTTAGGACAATGAGAGGATCTATCATCAGGTCATTCTGAGTATATTTTTGTTGTCGTACAAACTTTATTGAAGGTTGCAGTGCATTAACTGTCATTACCCACAGCCTGATGAGAAAATAATCACATGTTCAAGAACAGCTGTATTATAACTGAAACAAATTTCCTGTAGTCATCCAGTCCTTTCTATCTTAGAAAGATATATTCAGGAAAAAAAATCAGAAAACAAGTGTGAAGGAACTTTGAAAATTTAAAAACTATAGAAATCTAACCTATTATTGTCTCTCTAAAACAAATAAGGACAAAACAGTAAACACAAAGTAGTCACAAAATCTTCACAGTTGTAGTGGAATAATCATGGCATATAAAATAAAAACTTGAATCAAAACCTCAGTTATACCATATGTTATGGATTGAATTGTGTCTCCCAAAATAAATATCCAGTGTGCATGTTATTATGACTGTATAAGTCTTATTTATAGTTGGGTAGAAGTATATAACAAAGAAAATTTAATCAAAGGATATCACATAGTTCAACTGTAAATAACACTTATATAGTCATAATAACATGCACACTGAATATTTAACCAAAATATTTGACATAACAGTTTGGGAGAAATGAGGGAAAGGGAAGTCTATGTTGTAGGGGATGAGGATGCACAGGGGAGGAAGTAAGAAAGAGTACTAAACCTTCATCTTGTATAACAGGAAGTCAACAGATAATTTGTAAAATTGGAAAATCAGGAAATGCTGTACCAGCATATTATTAAGAGATATGGGAGAAGGGTGCATAAATACCAGAATAAAAAGATTAAAAGTTGAAAATAGTTGTCTCTGGGAAGCCAGAATCTAAAATGGGAAAGGAACCTGATATACTATTTAACTTCTTAGATTATGTGCATTTATTACTTTATAATAAATTTACAGTTTAAGTAAATTAAATTATAAAATAAACTATAAAAGTAAATTAAATTCGAATAAACCCAAAACCAAACCCTCTGCCATCAAGTCAATTCTGACTCATAGTGATGCTATGGGGCAGAGTAGAACTGCTCCATAAGGTTTCCAAGACTATAAATCTTTACAGAAGCAGACTGCCACATCTTTCTCCCATGGAGCAGCTGGTGGGTTCAAACTGCCAACCTTTCAGTTAGCAGCTGAGCGCTTTAACCACTGCACCACCAGGGCTCCTTAAACTCTAATACTAGGTAAAAATTAAAAAGTAAAAATATTCCCAGACCTACTGAATCAAAATCTCAGATAGTTAGGCCCAGTATTCTCCTTTTTTTAGAGCTGCCCAGGTGATTCTGATGCAATCTATGGGTCAACAAAGACTCATTTGATGAAAGACAAAATAATCCAGTGTTTCCCAAACTTTGGTGCACATTGGAATCACCTGGGGAATCTTTAAAAAAAAATACTAATGCCTTACTCCCACTCACGGTCACTCTGATTTAATTGGCATGAGGTACAACCTGGGCATTGGGGATTTTTTCCTTTTAAATAGCTCCCCCCTATGTAAAAGATGACAACATTAAAACAAAAAAGAGGGACTAAAAAATGTAGACATAAATTTTTCATATGGAGAGGAAGTCAAGGCGATATAAAGAAATAAAAGACTGGTATAAACTTAGAAAAATAGGGGTAAATATTAAGGTAACCACAAAGGAAACTAACAATCCTATATGTCAAAATAAATAGCTCCCCCTGCCCTTCGCCCCTCAGCACCTGGTAACCACAAATCTACTTTTTTCTCAATGCATTTGCCTATTCTAGATATTTCATATAAATGGGATGAGGCAATACTCATCCTTTTGTGTCTGATTTATTTCACTTTGCATAATGCTTTCAAGGTTTATCCATGTTGTAGCATATATCAAAACTTCATTTCACCCCCCTGGACATCCTTTTAACTCTGTACTAAAGTCACTCCTGAGGTTCACCCTTCAGCCAAAGATTCAACAGGCCCATAAAACAAAATGAAACTAAATGGGCACACAAGCCCAGGGGCAAGACGAGAATGCAGGAGGGGACAGGAAAGCTGGTATTGGGGAACCCAAGGTCAAGAAGGGGGAGAGTGTTGACATGTCCGGGGGTTGGCAACCAGTGTCACAAAACAATGTGTATTAATTGTTTAATGAGAACCTAATTTGCTCTGTAAACTTTCAACAGAAGTACAATAAAAAAAAAATTTTAAACTTCATTTCTCTTTATGGCTGAATAATGCTGTATGTATAAACCACATTTTGCTTATCCACCCATCAGGTGATGGACACTGAGCTGTTTCCACCTGGATATCAGGATTTTTAAAAGCTCACCAGGTGATTTTCATGTGCAGCCAAGTTTAAAAACTACTGCAATGATGCAAGACATAATAGTGATCTATATCACAATTAGTCACAAATGACTATAAATAAGACCCTACTGTTAAAAGAATTTTCTCAAGTTGGAAATAATTTGTTTCTCTCTATTTCTTAAGATAAACTTTATTCTTTTCCTTAAAGTTGTAACAATTCTTTAATTAGTAGTCTTCAGAAAGGAATTAATATTGTCCAATATTTAAACAAGATTGATATAAGTGGGTGTTGTGAAATTTTTTTTCAACAATTAAGTTCAGGTTACTATATATTATCATTGCTATACATTTATCTATTACATGTACTGATACACTAAAATTACCTTCTAGGCATGACAGTATTAAGAACCATCCATAGTTTATTGACTGTTTGAAGAATTCTTCGTGGAACCCCTGAATTCAACAGCTGGTTCATATTGGATGTTAATACTTCTGCATATGGTATAAGTTCACTGGCAGAGAGTAGAGTCAAGTGTTCTAGAATCTGCATCACTTGTATGTGACTTACTGGGACAGCTGAAAATGCTAAAAAGAAAATTTAGCGGTCACAGTCTAAATTTTATAAAGTTTTCAGAGCTGGAAGTAACATTGCTCTCTCAGACTACAGGCGAAACAAAACAAGAAGACTACACTGGTAAGAAATAAAACATTCAATCCTAGGCATAGTTTTGACTAAACTTACAAATAAGGAGACTTAAGAAAAATTCATGTAAGTACACCTGTTACTTCATGAAGAACAAGAAAACCAAAATCTCAATTTTGAAATCACATCAGTGACCCAAGACTGTCATTTTCTTGGTGATTCAGTTTGATTTTAAAAATCTACCGAAACAGGAAAATAGACCCATGTACTTACGCCTTGTGGAAGTAATGTTATTTGAAAGATTCAAACTTTTTAACTTAAAAACTACCTAGATTTGTGCTCTCCAATACAACAGCCATTAACTACATCTGCTGTTGAGCAGCTGACATGTAGCTAGTCCAAAGTAAGATGTGCTGTAAGTATCAAACACACAGTAGACTGCAAAGACTTAAGTGTGAAAGAAAGCAAAATATCTAATAATTTTTATATTGATTACATGTTGAAATGATAAGAAATTGGATATATTAGGGTCAATAAAATATATTATTGAAATTAATTTCACCTGTGTCTTTTTACTTTTATAATTTGGCTACAAGAAAGTTTAAAATTACATGTGTAGCTCGCATTATATTTCTGTTTGGCAGCTCTGATCTAGACATTGCTCTATTACACTTACTCCTGACCAGTTTAGGACCTTCCTAAAACCATGCTACTTGTATTTGGTGATACAACATAGAACCTATGAGAGAAAAGATACAAGCATATCAGAAAGAAATGGTTAAAACTCCTTAAATTCAGCGAGAATTACTTAAAATATATTCATCAAAGACTTTTATGATATCCCCAGGAAAATTCTGCATAATTTTAAGATTTCAATAAGCTTAACATCTCTTTGTACTACTAACAGGGGAAAAGGAAGACTATATGGAATAAAATCTATACATGTACTATACCTTCTTGGAGTTGTTTAGGAGAGTGGTTTTTGGCATTATTAGTCAGGAGCATTCGCCTCAACAGGGCATCAGTCCCTGTGATTTCTTCTTCACAGATCCAGTCATCCACAATACATAAATGTGGGTAGTTAGTTGCAAGAAGACGCAATAAAGCAGAATGCAACCCTTGAAAATTTACAAGAAGTCAACTGGATTCTCCATTCTTAAACACCAGAGGCTTTCCCACTTCCCCTCCAATTCAGTAGTTAGAGCCAGGGAATTTGCTTAAATAAAGATCCCCCAAGTGATATGATTCACAGTGAGTTAGGAATTACTACCTATCACAGAAGTTCTCAAGCTTCTACCCCATCCCAACATGAAAGTCTCCCATCAGGTAAACCTGTTTAATATAACAGTGGTTCAGGAGTTGTAGGGGGAAGAAAGAAGGATGGGGAAAAAAATGTCAATCTGGAGTACATCATACGTGGTTTGAAAAAAGGCCTCACTCAGAAATTCTGACAAGCCTCTGTAGGAGAACATGCCCTCTCCTCCAACCCAGTTGCCCACTTTTGAATGCCTAAATGGTCTCAGGCACTTTATGTGCATTTTCTCATTTCACCCTAATATCCTTCAAGATAAGCAATATTGCCTCCATTCTACTGTAAGGAAACTGAGGCTGAAAGACATTTATTAACTTTCCCAAAGTCACACAGTTTTCAGCAAACAGAAGCAGTACTAATTATTTCCACAAGAGGGTATATTTGTCTTCCTTCAAAAAGGGTTAAAGATTAAAAGGAATAGGAAACGTTCCTTTTACTAAATCAAAAGCCTTGTTTTTAACATTTTGTTTTAGCATAGCTTGAGTGTTCATGACTATTACCATATAATATCAATAATGAGAAAATACATGATAATACAAGTACCCTAAAATACCTATTTAATTATATGAAGTACCACTATGCTAAATGCTTGGCCCATAACTAACAATTAGGTAACTATTAGTTACCTAAAACTGTTGTTGCTACTACACTATAATCATCATCACCATCAGAGTAGTAAAAGTAGTAGTAATTGCAGTAAAGAAAGAAAAAAAAAACCAGACCCAGTACCATTGAGTCAATTTCAACTCATAGTGACCCCACAGGATTTCCGAAGCCATAAATCTTTACGGAAGCAGATTGCTACATCTTTCTTCCACTGAGTAGCTAGTGGGTTCGAACTGCTGACCTTTCAGTTAGCAGCTGAATGCTTTAACTACTGCGCCACCAGGGCTGCTAGTAATAGCAGTAGTAGTAATAAAAAGTACTTTAGATCTGATCATCCCTTTATTATGCAACTTCGATCAAATCATACCATCACTTAGCCCCAACAGGGATAATATCTGCTTCCTTTCTCACAGTAACTGATTAAACATTAATGTTTCTACATTTGAATAGTCACTGTAACAATCAAAAGTGGTTATTATTTTACCCTGACCGGGAACATAACAGACAGTTCCTGTTGGAGCAGTAGAAAAGTGGGGTACAGAACTCAAATTCTAGTAAAATGACCAGACTTAATGGTCTGAGACTGGAGGAACCCCAGAAAGCATGGCCCCCGGAGTCTCTGTCAATCCAGCACTAAAACCATTCTTGAGGCCAACTCTTCAGTCAAAGATTAGACTGGACCATGGGACATAAAATGATACTCGTGAAGAGTGTGCTTCTTAGCTCAAGTAGACACATGAGACTAAATGGGCAGCTCCTGTCTGGAGGTAAGATGAGAAGGCAGGGTCAAGAGCTGGTTGAATGGACATGGGAAATCAGGGGTGGAAAGGAGGAATGTGATGTCACAGTATAGGGAGAGCAATTAGGGTCACATAACAATGTATGTATAAATTTTTGTATGAGAGACTAACTTGAATTGTAAATGTTCACTTAAAGTACAACAATAAAATGAAATTTAAAAAAAGTGGTTATTATTTTAAAGTCCAAACCTCTAAATGCACACAGAAATGCTACATGTACACTTAAGACTATCACGAAAGAGTCACAAAACATTAGTGCAAATTAATCTACATTTCATAATCTTTGCAATTAAACATTTTAATTGCCAAATGCTGCCAAATATAACATCCTTTCTTTGGATCTAGATTATGCAAAGATATAAGTAAATACAAACATCTGGTTAAAGATACCTAAGGAAGACTCATGTTCCTTCTTGAAACCAACCAAAACAAAGAAAATTCCAACTTAAGATAGAAAAAAATCCATACTCTGAAACATTACAAGAAGAAAAGGTGTTTAATTAAGGAAAAAATCTAGTTTAAAAAAATATTACAGTATATTCATACTATGGAATACTATGGAGCAATTAAAAACAATAAGGTAGATCTACATTACTATTATGAAAAAAATCTCCAAAACAAGTGAAAAAAGCAAGTCTCAAAAGAGGTAGTATTAACAGTTGTAATTAAAAAAAAAAATTTACCTGTGTGTGTGTCTATCAGGTTCAACCACATCAAATTGCTATTTTAGTAGGTCAAAAATAATTGAATACTTGTAATTCCACATTGTTCAACCTATAGAAGAAAATGTCTGAAGACACACCAAACTGAAAACAGCCAGTGTGTGTGTTTTTTGTTTTTGGTTTTTTTTTAGGGGGGTGGGGGGTGGTGGTTGGAAGGAAAAAAGATTTAGTGAGGGAGGTAACGAGGAATTTCAGTCTTAAATTGTCTGAATTTTTGACAATAAGCACCTATTACACTTTTATAACATTACAAACAGTAAGTTTAATCATTAACTTTAGCAGTAAAAGCAAGTAAATACCTCCCAATTCCTGCTGTAGCCCTTGAGCCTGTCGAATAAGGAATTTGATAGGAATCTGATCCATCAAAGAAGAAGAATATGATTTGGGCTTTCTTTGCATGGCAGCTGTTAGTCAAAGAAAAAGTGTAAAATAAATAGTCAGAAACAACAGAAATCTTAACCTTCAACCCAAATGGAAACAAAAACAAGGTTAAACTACTCTTAATTTGCTTAAGATGTAAATACAGCACACAAAGGATGAAGAATCACTACCAAAATAGTGAATACACAGGAAGAGCAAGAACATACCTAAGGCCGAGATTTGGAAAATGCCTTGAAATTGAACTAGGGGGTAGAAAAATTCTGAGCGAGAAAAGTCATCTGCCATAGCGTCTTACACTGAAAAAAACCTGTGAGTCAAGACTTGCCTAAACATAATGAGAAAAACCAAATGCAGGCATAGTCACACAGCTTACAGCTTCATAATTCCAATGTAACTCACAAAAAGAAGACTTAATTTAATCATATTATGTACTACAATGGTGACTGACTCTTTCTAAGTTAGGCAATATGAATTTGACTTCCTTCTCCCACACCTCCTACCTTTAGCCAACCAACAAGTCTTTTTTCATTTTTGTTCTTTTTCTGCTACTTAATTCAGTGCCTACTCATCTTCTGGTTCAATACTTACTATGGCCCGGTTTCCCTGCCTCCAATTTCTCACCTCTCTAATCCATCCTTCACACTGCTGCCATAGTTCCCTTATTTAAATACAGATTAGGCTAGATTATATCTCTCTTGACTCCATACTCAAAAACCTTTAAAGGATCCCTAAAGTCCACAGAGTGAGGGTCCTTGTCAATCAACACTATCTTGCTCTGTGTCATCTCCCACCATATTCTATATGCCTGGTACTCTCATCTCATTCCAAGGTACTTTGCTTGTACACCACAGGGATATATAAGAATCTCATCAGGGTATGTGTAGCTTGGAGAAGTATACCCAATATACTTATTCTTTTTTCAATTACAAACCACAGAATGTAAAGCTTGACTTTTTTTTTTTTTTTTTGGTTGAGGACCAAGAAAGCATGTAAGAAGCATGTAAACACAAATGTTTGAATAAAGATTGAGAATCACTGCCTATACAGACCATATACCTCTTGATTAGATACACTGTTGATGTTAGGAGCCATTGAGTCGATTTCAACTCCTAGCAACACGATGTGACAGAGAAGAATTGCCTCGTAGGATTTTCTTAATGGGAGCAGATCGCTACATCTTTCTCCCACAGAGCCACTGGGTTGTTTGAATGGACAACCTTTTAGCTAGCAACCGAGTGCTGAGCCATTTGCGCCGACAGAGCGCCTTTGATTAGATATAACACCCCCTTTAAATTAATAAATTAGCATTCTAGTTTTCCACACCCATCTTTTATGAACTGAGTAAGAACATGTCAGAAGGCAGTTTAAACAAGAGTTAAGAGCATAGGTCCCAGTGATGGTCTGCCTGGGTTCAAATCCCGGTTTCAACACTTACTACTTAGGGAAGTTACTTAATTTCCCTGTGCCTCAGTGTTCTCACCTGTAAAATAAAGATAACAACAGTATCTATCGCATAGAATTGCTGTATGAGTTAACACATGTAAAGTACTTACAGCAAGTGTCTGGCACAGAACAAGAACTCAATAAATGTTAACTAGTATTACTAAGATCTAGAGTCCCCAAGATCAGTTTAGGGTGAAGTATCAATATTTAAATTTCTAGACCTATAAAATTTAAGACAAAATCTTGAATATATTTTAATGATTGCATCAAAGAACTGGCAGCCCATGAAACATTGCCTAAAGCAACTGTTTCTCTTTAACATCTCTGTGAAATACACATTGAGGATATTCTTAATCCTTTAGTAAAAAACTAAACTACAATTACAAAAAGCCCATGAGGTCATTGGTTTTATATATATAACATGAACAATCACATTCCCAAATTTCTTCCAATGTATTGCTTTCAAGGGCTCATATCTAACATTTAACCTCAACCTCAACAAAACTAGAAATGTTTTAAATATTATTATTGTCTCTTGTCGCTTTTGTGGCATTTTAATCCTTAAAAAGATGGAAATCTTCATAATTCATTTATAAAATTAGTGTAAACCTGATACCAAAGTCTGAAAGAAAGGATGAAAGAGGAAAAGGAAAAAAAAAGAAAAGAAGGTGGGAAAAAAGGTCAGTCTCACTTGGTCAGTCTCACTTGCTTAAATACAGATGGAAGAATCATTAAAAAAAAAAACAAGCAAACTAAACCCAATACCTTACCATGAGCAAGTAGGGTCTACTCTAGGAATACAAGGGTATTAATTATACAATGAATTATATAAAGAAACCAAACTTGATAAATGTCAAAAAAAAAAAAAAAGCATTTAATTGATAAATTAATTTTTTTTCTTTTAAATACATGTCATTCTAAGAATAAAAGGAATTCAAATTTGGCTAATCCAAAACAAATGCCAATACCTTTCCTATAACCAGTGACAACTTGTTAGGAGAGATTATGCAGAACGTATAGGTTCTATGTAAACTACAAAATTTTATTGACAGACATAAAAAATGACCTGAGTCATAAAAAATGACTTGAGTCATAAAAAAAGAATGAGTAAATTCACTCACTCAACAAATATTTATTAAGCGCTTACAATGTGCCAAGTCCTATTCTAGATGCTAGAGACACAGCAGTGAAAAAAGTAGACCAAGAAACAGCCTTCATGAAGCTTACATTTTAATAATTAAAAAAAAAAAATTTCATATTCCTAGGTGGGAATACAATATTGTAAAGATGTAAATTTTCTCCAAAATAATCTATAAGGTTTATTATAATTCTGATCAAAGTCTCGATATAATTTTCTTTTGTTGCACTTAACAAAATCATTATAAACTTCATGTGAAAGATTAAATATGTGAGAATAGACAAATTTATAAACAAAATTTCAGTAGAAATTTCGAACAAAAACAGCAGTGGTGAAAGGCACAAGAAATGTCAGACATAAAAAAGAAAATCCAAAAACAGATATAGGTTTGTAATAAAACTTGGGTATATGTAACAGCAGCCTTCCAAAGCAGAAGAAAAATGATGGATTATTCACTATGTAATGTTGACAAATGACTAATTATGAAAAAATAAAATTGGATCTCTATCCCTATTTTACACCAAAATAAATTCCAGGCATATCTAAATTTTGAAAAGAACAATGTCCTAGAAGAAAACAACAGGTGATTAGTTATATAATGTTGGTACCCTGCTTTGGAAGACTTTCTTCCCCATGAAATTCTGTAATTAAACAAAACCATATACAAATGATAACATTCAATATTGGAAAAAGTACAGGGAAATTGGCATTTCCTATCGTACACAAATGTGGGACTTTACACTGGTATAATGGATCTGGAAGGCAATATGGCAATTCATTTTTTAAATCTTGTAATTTTTTATAACCTTTGACTTAGCAGTTCTATATCTAAGAATCTGACCTAAGGAAAAAAATAATCATGACTGTTTATAATGTTACTTCTAAGGGTATTCATTCCTCTATTATTTATAACAGCAAAATTTGGGGATAATTTAAATGTCCAACAATAAGGAATTTATCAGGCAAGTAACAGTACACATTTATAGTGAAATATTATGCATGAAAAATGTTTTAGGAAAAAAGTTTACTATAATAGTCAAATGTTTAAAATGTATTAAGTAGAAAGAGTAGATTAAAATATATTATGATTTCAACTTTGTGAAAGCTATCATATGTGCAAAGACTAAAGGCTTTTCTAGCAAACTTTTACTAGTGATTATCTCTGGGCAGTAGAATAATGGGTAGTTTATAGATTCTTTTTTGTACTTTTCTCATTTCCTAAATTTTCCCCAGTAAACACACCTTTTACAAATGTTTTTATTTTAAAAGCCAGCTGTTTTGCAGAAAGTAATATATGTAAACAATTAGGTAAGTAATTAAATAAATTTAACATTTTTACTGTTACTACTCTACAATATAGTCAAAACAGAACTTGTGTCAAAATTTAGCTCTAGGTTTTACAGCTCTGAAACTTCCAGCTGCTAAGAAATGACATCTGCCAATGTTTGCTTAAAAGTTTCTGCATTTTAAAAAGAAGTTGGAAGAATTTTCTTCTCTGAAGAAAAATATGAACTGTCAAGTACAAAGAAAAACTTCAAGTTCGGGAATTTTAAAGCCAGTGAGCATTACAGTTTCCCAAGTACCACAGGATGTGTCTCATTCTGCTGGTGACCAGTAAAAAAATGTCACATATAACAGAATGACAGAAGCTGAAATAAATGCCAGATTTTGTTGTTAAACAAAGTTAAGCTTGAGGGTGAGTTAAGCAAGAAATGCTTTCAGCTACTTAAGAACAGGGTTGTGTTTAGGATCACACTGGCTGCTTTAGGAACTGGTAAATATTTCCTTATATATATACAACATTAATTACTATTATCTTTAATTTCAAAAGTATGTAAAAATAACTGTTTTACCTAATTAATAAAGCTTTCAGATGTAGTAAGTAGGAAACTTTTTGTAAAAAAGTTTAAAACTTCAAATGTAATGATAATGTTCAATTTTTTAATTGGGTAGTAGAGCACAAGGATCTATTATATTATTCTTTATTTCTAACATATTCTTTTGAATCTATACACTATTCAATTAAAATTTATATATACACGTATTATAAATATTTAAAGATAAACCAAAAAAGTATGTTTGTGTGAATATATGTATACATGTTTTAAAATGGCTATGGTATTCTAATACTTGGCTCCATCTCAAATTCCAGAATTCCATATTTGAGCTTCTGCAGCTACTTGGTGCCTACTAATAAGGCTTATTATAAAGACCAAAACCATGAAGAGTTAACAGGGTGCTGAAACTATAACACAACATCATAGGTAGGAATGAATTTGAGACAGAATAATTATTTTTTTAGCTATGGAAGTGCAAAATTCTCTCATGTTGGGACATATTATACTGTTACTTATCCCCCTCGCAGATGAGAAACTAGACAAGAAAAAAAAAAAATCTTCAAAACCGAGGAAGCATTTCTCCAAAGAAAGGCCAATCCATCCATTTGTCCTCTACATTTCATCTACTCTCTCCTATCAAGAACATCATTCCAGGTACTCTTCCCTCTCCTACATCACCAATTCTTCCCACTCTACTAGATTATTCCCAACAGCATACGAACATTCTATTATCTCTCCCATCTATTTAAAATAATCCTCTCCTGACCTCATTTTCCTCTTCATTTACCATATCATTTCTCTCCTTCCTTTTACAGTTCCTCAAAAGAGCTATCTCATTGTCTCCAATATAACTCCTCTAATTCTCTTTTGGACTCACTAAAGGAAGCTTTCATCCTACCACTCCAGTAAAACTGTAAAAGTCAAATGACCTCAAATTATATCCAGTCATCAGCTGAGCCTCAGTCCTAATCTTACTTGATCTATTGATATCATTTGATATACGTGATCAGTCCCTCCTCTTTGAAACACTCTTCCCTTTGCATCCAGGATGCCGTATCTTCCTGATATTCCTCCTATACTCCCTCACTTCATGATCTTATTTACTGTAATGATTTTAAATATCATATATGTGCTGAAGAGTCTCAAAGCTTCAGTCCAGGTATCGCCCATAAGTACCAGGCCAGTATATACAATTGCTTCCTTAACATCACCACTTGAATGTCTAAGAGACATTGCCAACTTAGCATGTCCAAAACTGATCTCCTGATCACCCACAAATCTGCTCCTTCTCTGGTCTTGCTCATATTTCAGTCGACAGCCATTCTATCCGTTAGGGTCAGGCTAAAAGCCTCCAAGTCAACCTTGGCTCTTCTCTTTCAAACCCTATGAATCCATTAGCAAAACCTCTCAACTCTACCTTCAAAACATATGTACTGCTACCAGTCCAAACTAGCATCACTTTTTTGCTAGAATCTTGCAATAATCTAATAACTCCCCTCTAACACTCCAGTTCCATCTCCTGTATTCAATCCAGGCTAAGTTGTACTCCTAACCTAAAATCCCTAACTTTTCAATACACATCCATCAAGTTGTTGTAGAAAGAATAGCAGATTCACAATCAGGTGCACTGGTATGGACTAAGCATGTCATTGGGAACAAGATTATATAATCTCTATAGGCCCTTTCAGTTCTAAAATGTCTGAGTGATTTGTTAATTCTGCATGGTATATACACAAGAGATGGCTATACTATTTTCTGTATTTTAAAAATTTTTTTGCTAAAATGTTAATTAATTAAAATAAAAACTAAAGGTATATCTTGCTCATCTGCTATAGCAATAATGATCTGAGTTCTCCCTCAGAACACCTCCTAGTAACTCATTCCTCTACTATCTATCAAATCATAAGTGTCATATTCTTTAACAGAACTCAATTTCCATACGTGGATACAAGTGGGAGACTATTACAAAATGCTTATATTATTAGTCCATATTTTCTTTAATATGACAAAGACTACAATTATAGTTATGGGATATCATCTGTATAACTCTAACAATTGTAGTTAGGAAAGAAAACAGCTAAGAAATTCACAATATATTTAAAACACAATCTTTCAGATTTAAAAAAGAAAAAGAAACTGGTCTGCCAAACACTGAAAAGTGACTTTAATTTACAGCTTTTTAAATAGTAAAATCACTCAGTTGTGGCTAAATAACCAGAATCTTAGAAGAATTTTCCCTAATTATATACTCAGTGCCTACAACTTTTCATGATACTTTTTGTTTCAAATATGAAAAATAAATTAAAAGTATATATATCAAGTAAGCCAAAAATACAGGTGGATTTTATTTTTCAAATAGAGAAAAAGTATTACTTTGTGCTGACATCTTGCATGCTAAATCTGACGTTCTAATATTATATTAAGTAGCCAAGTGCAAAAGCCCAGCTTGGTGATAATTTTAACAACAAAAGGGCAATTCTTCTATTAGCCTGTAACTCTTTACACTAACAGAACGTAGATGGGGCAAAGACTAAAATCAACGGAAAAAAAAAATTCAGGTTTTTTTTTTTTTTAACCTCCTTAGGTTTATCTTGTAACTTATATTTAATTTCTACAAATAAGCTCACTGAAATTGTTAAAAATACAGGCAATTCAGTTATCTATTAATTTAGTCTGTGTAAAAGGAAGACAGAGCCATAAGGAGTGATTATGTGCCCACAAATACATGTACATATACATTAGAGTATATAACACCTATGTAGCAAAGAATATAAAATAATGCTGGAGCTTGTTGGAATATTTGACCTTATTTTCTTATATAACAGCTTGGAAGGTAACAAAATATAAGCAAATAAAATGAACTATTGCTAGGACCATTTCCCTATGCACAGCTTACCTAAAGTCTTTGTGTTTGCTAGGAGAGCTTCCTCGTAAGACAGTACATAGTAGAGCACCAAAAGCTGTGCTGTGATACTGAAACGCTGATTAAGGCGAATGCTGTCACCCTGGAGGTAATGTTATAAACACTTTAAAACACTGTCAAATTTCATGAGTGCTTTTTTGATAGAAAAGGCATTCAAAATATACTACTACTCAGTGTTGCTGCTTCCAAGATCAGCTAAAATGGGGGAAATGTTGCTGTGTTCATATTAAACTCAGAGACAATTTCAAGTTTAAATGAAATCTGAGATGGCATGAAAGATGAAAGACAACATGCTTAACTGGTCTTTAAAACAGAAAAAGACTTCAGCTGTTACTCAATAGCAATCCCATCAGACTGCTTCTGAAAAGCTCAAGGAGTCTAAATTATTACCTGAAACTATCATGAAGAAAATAACTCCTAAAATAAGTATTACGTATTTAACTATAGTGGTGAAAAATACAACTGTTTTTCCCTTCTAACAAAATCAGGGGAAAAAATTTTTCTATCAAATTCTCCATAAATGAATCTAGGTATATCTTAGAATCCCAGGAACCTAAACAAAGCTGTGTGGAATGTGTTGAAATGTCACATAGTGTTTGTCAAACACAGACCTCAGGCTTTGAAATAGAAGTTTTAAAAGAATTTCTCAAAAATGCCTATCTGACAAACTACTTGGAACTAATACCATTCTTTCAATTTTTACAGTGGTTTAATGAAATTTTATCCTATTTTAATTTCTGAACCACCTGGATGTCCTCGAAAGTCCAGGAAAACAATATGGAATAAGTCCGAAGAATAAATTAAAAGAAAAATAAACTAGAAGATGTAAAGAACCACTAGTTTTACCCCAATGACTCCTTGGAAAACATTAAGTATCTCCTGTTCTGTGACTGGCTGATTTGTGGCTTCTGGATTAGATTTAGATGCAGGAGTAAGTACAGAATTTATGTACACATCAATTAGAGGAAGTAACTGAGGATGAAGTGGAGTGGAGGTTTCACACAGCTGTCTATAAATCCAGTCCTAAAAAAGAAGGTTTAAGCACTGAATCAATTATGGCAATAAGAAAAATCAAGGGAAATTATAAAAATACATACATATTTTTACATAATTTATGCATCGATAAACACTGTTAACCCACTGCCATCAAGTCCATTCCTACTTATAATGACCATACAGGACAAGAGTAGAATTGTCCCACAGGGGTTCCTAGGCTATAATCTTTACGGAAGCAGACTGCCACATCTTTCTCCCAAGGAGTGGCTGGTGGGTTCAAACTGCCGACCTTTTGGTTAACAGCCAAGCGCTTAACCACTGTGCCACCAGGGCTCCTCATTAACTGTTAGCAGCTTCAAATATATTATCTAGTTTCACCATTGTCTTTGGTTTAAAAATATGAACTACCTTTATATCCTGAGAATATTGTCTAGTGAAAGATAAACATTAAAATGATAAGAGGCTTGGCTTTGAATTTGTAATCTATTAGTTTTTAAAATGCAAAAACATTTTAAGTTCCTACTATATCTGCATTTAGAGCACCATACGTGTTGTGGTAGAGGACCCCAATGCAGTAAGGAATCCAGGAAGAGGGGAAGTTCTTCACAGCACTCAGGCATTTGTAGAAGACTACCACTTAACCAGTATATTCATTCAGATAGAGGGCATGCAGTAATGGAGGCCATGAAGGTAGACACTTAATTCTGATCCAGCTCATGAAAAATATAAAGAAGCAGAAGATACAACTAGCTGGAAAATAATTTCACTACATCATAAAACAAAGGACAATTAAAAGTAATGTATCATATACATACTGTTAATTGTTCTTTATAAATAAAAGAGCCTCTAGAAAAGGTTCAAACAGATTTCTTTACCTCCAGGGTTTCGGTCTTTCTTTAGAGGACTTTTAACTGTTTGATATAGCCAACTATAACAAATTTAAAACATACCAAAGTATGTATAAGTTAGGTGTTAGGTGTCCTTATGGCAAATATACAAATGCTGGTCATAGCTGACCAGCAACTTTTCCAGTTTGGTGAATATGTAAATTTAAAACAGGCTTTGGTATGTAATGAGTAGCTTTAAAAAGTATAGAAAATGGCAATTATCTTACTAAGGCTTAATGAAATAGCCGTATGCTATTACAGAGAATTTAGATGGATTAGTAAAACTGTGTATTTTGTAAATAACTGAACAGTTATATTGTTTTTAAAAAATCTGAAAGTAGGTTTCTAGTTATTTAAATGACTAGTAACTTAGATTAATACTATACATTTCATACACAAAGCCCACACAAAAGGCCTCCAAACTGAAACTGCACTGGGGAAAAAAGCATAAACTTAGGTTGTAGCTTGAAATAAATAAGGTCATACTTTTATTGACACTTTGTGCTTGGTAAAGGAGCGACTCCTGAGAAGCTGGTAAATACAATGAATAGGCAAAAACCCAGTAATGTTGGCACTCAGGTTGCTGGTGACAGGGACCCGAACTGCATGAGCTGTTACAACCTGAAAAGGAAAAATCATTCTGAAGAGAGAGGATTGGTAGGCAGACTATCAATACTTAATACAAGTGTAGTCCTCAGGAATGAATGGATGAAAATTGTTACGTTTTAATTATTTTTGAATGATGAGGTAGCATACCTGTAGGAGTCTGTGAAGTTCTCTAATTTTTAAACGTTTTTAAACATAGATATGTTCAAGGTGATGTCATGAAGTTATATATATATATATATTTATACATATATATATATTTATGTATAAAATTTGGAATCATATAATCTGGGTTCAATGACTTTGGAGAAGTCACCTTATGTTCTGAGTATATTTTCTATTACAAAATGGGCTAATATTGCCTTAAAATTTTTTTAAAAAAACATTATATGCATTGTAAAGTACCACAGAAATGTAATAGGAATTTTTATTGTTATTCTCAATATGTTATGCATAGACCTCTAACTGTCTTTCAAAGACCCTCCCCAAAGGTGTCTTCTAGTTGGTTCAAATTTAAAGACATAAAAAATAACTTAGGAGTTTCCTAAGTTGGGGACAGGAGGGAGATGATGGTAGAGTTTAGTATAGGGATGAGGATATTAATTACCCTACAAAAAGCAACAATTATGCACATATGAGTATTTTCAAGTATTTCATCTTTTAGGACTTTTTTTATATTTAAAGATTTTAATTGACAAATGAATCTTATAATTAATTTTAAATTTTAGAATAGCCTCCTTTACTGAAAAAATAAAATATCTCTGGGCTTATTTAAAGACAAAAATGCTAAGGACAAATAAGAAATACAAGATAAAGGAATATAGAAATCTAGTTTATAAACCAGTTGAAAATGGGCCTTACAGATTAAAAATTTAAATAGGTCTCTATTTTACTTTTCTCCTGACAAGTGCAAGTGATTACCACATTGAGTGCATCAAGATCTAACAGTAGACTATTCAAAGTCTCCAAAAATATATAAATTTAAAACAGGCTTTGGTATGCAATAAGTAGCTTTAAAAGTATATTTTAAATGGATTATTCTTTACAAAAGTTTCAAAGATGAAATAAATCATTATTAGAAACTGAAAAGAAATAGAGAAAGGCCACATTATTCTCTTAAGCTGAAATATACAAGTTTTCACCCCAAAGAATGCTGTAAAAGAACCTAAGAATAAAAAGAAATACCTGCTCAGTAAAAATTTCCTGTGTGAAGATAGTCTTCATCCTGCTCAAGGAGCTTGGTTTAATTACAATCTGAAATAACCAAAAGAATTAAAACAGCATGTGAAATAATATATAGGAAGCACAATTTTTTCTGGTAAACTTATTATCTAAAATTGCCCTGATAAATAAAACTAATGTTCAAATACCCTACCCTATTTCAAAAGTGGCATTGCAAACCCAACATTAAAGTGTGTTTTTCCTCCAAACAGAACCAGTATATAAAAGTATTTAGTAAATGCTATTATTGGTATTTCAAGTCAGTAGAGGGAACTGGATTATTCAATAAATGGAGCCGGGATAACTACCTTTGTGTGGGGGAAAAATATATACATATATATTTACACATACAACACCATACATCAAAATAAATTCTAAATGGATTAAAGATTTAAATGTAAAACAAAAGAACTAGAAGAAAATACAGGTTACTATTTATATGAATCTTAGTAGGAAAAACATTTCTAAGCACAATAGCAAAGTAAAAACCACAAGAGAAATAATTAATATACATTAAAAAATTAATTTCCACACGGCAAATTTAAATAGCAAAAAAGGGAATGGCAAAGTTAAATGGCAAAATAGACTGGGAAAAACCATTTGCCACACATTGTACTTCTCTACTTTCAAGACATTAAGAACTACTAATATGCATCATTGATTTAATAGTAGCTTTTCAAGGAACAAAAAAGTAACACTACCACATAAACATTACACATCAACTGTAAAATGAATAGCAATTTCAATAACAGGTAAAATATGTGTCTTGAAATCAATGAAATATGGTATTTAAGGCATAATGGCTTATCTTTAATATATAAAGAGCCCTTTTGAGTCAGTGAAAGAAAAAAACATAAAAATCCCTACAGAACATTGGTAGACCTTTCACAAAAGAAATAAACAGCCAAGACCTATATTTTTTAAGCCTTCAGTTTCCTCAGTAACCAAAGAAATGCAAAATAAATGAGACCATTTTTCATCAATCAAATTTGCAAAGACTAACAATAATGGTAATATGAAGCGATAGTGAGCGTGTAGGGAAATAGCTGTTCTCATTCACTAATAGTAACAACTTAAACTGATACAATCTTTCTGGAAGATAATCTGCAATATTCATTAAACACCTTAACATAACCATACTCTTACTTAATAATTGTACTTCTAGCACTTTATCCTAAGGAAATAATCACAGAAACGCATGAAGATCTACATGTGTGAGTGTCTGTGTATTTACATAAATGAGGATATTCATCTAAGCATTATCAGAATTAAAAACTACCTAAATGGCAAATAATAAAGGATCCATTATGAAATTCATGATCATTCCATATGATGGAATACTATGCAGTCATTAAAAATTATAGTATATTAGAATATTTGTTAACATGGGAGTTGAAGTTTTTTAAAATTACAAAATATGTCAATATATCATTTTAAAGAAAGAACAAGACACCAGAATGCTAACAGTAGTACATTTGATATCTCAAAATGATGAAACTATAAGATATTTTCCCCTTTTTCTCTGATTTCCAAATTTTCTGCATTGAGCATCTATTATTCTTTAAACAAATGTTTTCAAAACATACTTTTTCCCAATAGCTCCTGATAAAATTTAAAACTATTAAACAGTTAAAATTTCTTCAAAATGTAAACTATCTAGTTACTTTACACCACAAGAAAAGGCCCAGCTTAGAAACACCTTCTTATAAAAAGAAGATAAAAGAAAATTACCTTCATGCCCAAAGTGGAACAGACTAAGTCAATGATAGCACTAAGTTGGTTGCTATGAAAGTACATAGCCACCAATAACAACATCTCCCCAAAGGAAGCAGAGACGCCTGAAGTACTGTTGAAATAGAAGAGAAAATATTAATTTCCAATGAGAGAATAAGAAAAACTTTCTCACTTAACTGAAATAAATGAAGTCATTTACCTCTCAAAATAAGCTTCTTCTTTTATCATCCAGCTTAGCCATACCACCATTAGCTGCTCCTGTTCAGGTGTGCTGTATAAAACATATCAGAATGGCACTGGTTTAAGTCAGACATACTAGGATGTGAACAGAAAGCTTCTGAAATTATTTTTAGTAGAAATTATTTTTTTCCTTCCATATTTTGAAATATCAAGTCAAACCAACTGCTTGGTAAATTGAGTCAATAATTGTCATTGAGTAGTTCTAGAGATCAAGAATGAGGACCTTTGCTTTTCTTCATGAATCTGAATAGTCAGACCCTCTCAAAGTCTTAATCACTGCATTTGCAAATTGGAGAACATAAACTTCCTCACATTTCTAGGAAAAGCAAAGGCCCTCTGGGATTAAAATGTTAGAAGAATCATATTAACAGCTGTTACTTCTTTTACATAGAAAAAATCTAGTGTTAAAACTTAAGCACCAAAAAGTCATAGACTTAAACCTTCACCGAAAACACAGTAAAATAATATTTTTTTAAAAAAGTCACAGATTGAGTACTAGAACAGAAACAAGTTAGAAAATCATTCACCTGAAATATGAAATTTACAGAAATTTTCTGAGTAGAACTCAAAAACTAAAGAGAAACAAATGATCACTATTCATTAAGAAAAAAAGGACAACCAAAGACACAAGGGAAAGATTAGTCCAAAGAACTAATGGATCACAACTACCATAGCCTCCACCAGACTGAGTCCAGCACAACTAGATGGTGCCCGGCTACCATCAACTGCTCTGACGGGGATCACAATAGAGGGTCCTGGACAGATCTGGAGAACAATGTAGAACAAAATTCTAACTCACAAAAAAAAGACCAGACTTACTGGTCTGACAGAGACTGGAGAAACCCTGAGAGTATGGCCCCCAGACACCCTTTTAGCTCAGTACTCAAGTCACTCCTGAGGGTCACCCTTCAGCCAAAGATTAGACAGGCCCATAAAACAAAATGAGACTAAATGGGTACACCAGTCCAGGGGCAAGGACTAGAAGGCAGGAGGGGACAGGAAAGCTGGCAATGGAGAACTCAAGGTCAAGAAGAGGAAAGTGTTGAGACATCATGGGGCTGGCAACCAACGTCACAAAACAATAATGTTTATTGTTTAATGAGAAACTAATTTGCTCTGTAAACTTTCATCTAAAGTACAATTTAAAAAATAATAAATAAATAAATAAATAAATAAAGGGAAAAAAGGGCAGCTATAGGCTCACCAACTATGAAAAATGGTTATAAAAATATTCCAGTGACAATGACTTTTGTACAGAAATGCCTAGATTTTAGATTTAGAACAAAAAAGAGCTTTTAGAAATTAAAAACTGAATAGGATTAGAAGTTGAGGACAAATCCTAAAAAGTATAGAATGAGTGATTTCTTCTCAGAGTGATGTAAATGTTCTAAAATTAGATAGTAGTGATAGTTATATAACTGTAAATATACTAAAAACCACTGAATAGTACACTCTAAGTGGGTGAATTTTATGGTAAGTAAATTATATCTTAATAAAGCTAGTTTTAAAAATGTAGTACAAGACAAAGGTAGAGGAAATTGGAAGGAATAAGAAACTGAGATGATCATTTCAGGAAGTCCAGTATTCAAATAAGAGAAAGTTTTAGACTGAAAACCTAAAGACATAACCAACAAAATAATTCAAGAAAATTTCCTAGAACTGAATGACATGAGTTTCCAGATTAAAAGGGCTTACTGAGTACTTAGGAAAATGGACAAAAACAAACTCACATCAAGTCATATCACTAAGAAATTTCAAAATTCTAGAGATAAAAACTAATCCTGCAAGCTTCCAGATTTTAAAGAAATAGGCCATTTGCCATAAAGGGAAATGAAATATATGATACAATATGGATGAACCTTGAAATTTGCTGAGTGAAATAAGTCAGACACAAAAGAACAAAAACTGTATGATTCCACTTAAATGAATACCTAAACTATCAAATGCATAGAGAGAAAAGTTGACTAGTGGTTACCAAGTGCCAGGAGGAGAAGTGAATGAGAATTATTGCTGAAGGGGTACCAAGTTTCTACTAAGGGTGACGTAAAACATTTGGAAATGGATGGTGGTGATGGTAGTACAACATGGTGATGTAATTATTATCACTGAATTGTACACTTAATAATGGTTAAAATGGCAAACTCTTTGTTGTATATTTTTTACCCTAATAATAAAAGAAATACACGTGCTTTCACATTTTTTTTTTAAAAAAGCAGGTCACACAAAAGATCAGGAATCAGAATGATATCAGATTTCTCAACAGCAACATTAGAAGTCAGGAGATAAGGGAGTAACACCTTCAAAATTCTCAAAGACAAGTACTTCCAACCTAGAATTCTATACTCCACTAAACTATCAACAAGTGTCAGAAAGGAATAAAGACATTTTCAGAAATACCCAGGCTCAAAGAATTTACCTCCCACACACCCTTCCTAAGAAGCAAAATGAGGGAGAAAAAAAAAAAAGATGAAGACACGATATGGAAGAAATATGAGTGCCAACAACAGAGAGGTGAAGCAAGTTCTGAAATGATGGTGAAAAGCAATTCAAGGGTGACCAGGTGTAGCATGTAACCAGTCCAGATTGGAGCAGGTCAAAATGCTCCAGGAGAGATTTCTTCAAGAAGATAAAACTGATAGAATATCCAATGAATGTGAACATCTTGAGAGGAGATTTAGATTGCCAGAGAGTTTGGGGTTGCATTAATGGTAAACACATAACACCAAGCAAATAAAAAAATTTTTAAATAAAAACACAGGATATTTATTAAAATAACAAAAGTTTTGCAGAGGGGAAAAAGCAATTATCTACTGCATGGTTGAGCTCTCAGTAGTGTTTACATAATCATAACAATATAAACAAATATATATATAGGTCTAACCAAAATTGTAACTACTGAGAGGATGGGAGAATAGGAAGGAGATGTAGATGTGTTAGGGACAGACAGAAGACGGAAAACTAATTCCTCATCTTCTATAGTTGGAAGTCAACAAAAAAAAACACCTAAAATTGAAAAAGCAAGATGTAAACATGCTATATAAATAAACATGTTATTTAAAGATGTAATTGAAAAAACAAAAGAACCAGCTAAAAGAACTGAAAGAGGTTCCTCTAAGGAAGGAACAATAGGGAGGAGGGGAGTTAAGGACTGTTATTTCCTTTAACAAATCTTTAAGAACTATTTTGGCTCCTTTAAACATGTGCACATGAAACTTTGATAAATAAAATAACTAGCACATAGCAAGTACTACTGACATCCTTTTATTTAAAAAGATACTACATACAGCTGGCCATACCTAGGCTGGTTTTTGTAGTTAGCTCCTAACCTAATGTTATAGGTGCATTCCAACAAATAAAGGAAAACAGACTTTGAGAAAATACAGCAGTGTATACAGTAAGGTACCTGACAAGTGTAGAAAAGGCCAGTAGCATACAAAAGGAAAGTGAAACAAAGCGAACCCCAGCTGGTGTAGCAGGAGGACGGCTTGTCATCAACTGCAATAACTGTTCAGCTTCTTCCTCAGTTGGTCTAAAAACGAATAGATTATTAGGCTTTACTCTTTTTAGTTGGAGGAGGCAAGAAGAAAAAGTGAACTTCCCAACAGTTCAACTTTTTCAGATACAAATTTTTAATTTTATAAGGATATTTCAGTATTCATATAATCTTTAACATCTTAAGTTGTCAAAAGTAAATCAATTAAGATTTTACATCTATAGTGTGCTTCCTCATACAAAATACAGGCAATCCTCACTTTGCGGTAGTGTGGGACTATAAAAATGACAATGCAAGCTAAAACCATGCGATGTGATCTTAATAATCAGTAGGAAAAGTTATGATTGTTCCCTGTCCTTTAAAAGTTTGATCAATCACTAAAAACTGTCAGTTATAATGCATAGAGAAATGAAAAAATAGTAAAACTAGTATTTATTTAGTATACTAATTGAAAACTAAAGTGTTTTATTTCTTTGTAAAAAACTTATTAAGTAGTTTGAACAGCCCTTCCTTCATTTTCATCATATAATTTATGAGACAGAGTGAGCTTCTTTTCTATGCCTTGGTGAACGGTCATACTCCCTTTTACATTTGGATCAGCTTCCTACATTTTATCCTTTGCACTGTCAAAGTTGTGAAATATCTGCAAGTTCCTTTAATGTGAAGCTCTGTGCCAGCATCACTACCTCTCGGATATCTTCATCCATTTCATCACAATCACTTTCCTCATTTATGAGGACAAGTTCACCTTCACTAAGTTCCTCTGGCTACATACCTAGAGTCTCTTGAATGGTGGCAGTGTCAACATTCCCACGGTCAGCTATTTCTTCTATTTACATTTGGTTCAAATGTCACTTCCAGTGTTAACACTTTTTGTTTCTTTAATACACTTTCATCTTTATTGGCCAATTTTCTCTTTCAATTATCCATTTTAAAATTTCATGTGGGTTCATCACTGAGAGACAAGGAGGTAACACAATTACACGTTTTGCTGTCTGTACATGAGCTGAATAACAGATGCACAATGAGCTGACAAACTTTAAAGAAGTGATAGGATGATCAATGATCACAATGTGCATATGTTATTTACACAGTGATTTGTGACCTGAAGAGCTCACAATTAAGTTTGTATTTAACGCAATTACTTGGTTGATATACTGTGGTAACTAAAATTTGAACCATGTTTGGAAAGTGATGTTATTTAAGTGTAGTAACTAATATTCATGTATATTAATGCATATTAGGACCGCGCAAAGTGAGGACTGTATGTATAACAGTTGAGGACATTATTCAAAAGGATGCGGTGAAATGATTTAGAAACCTTGTGCTTAATATAACCACATCATAGCAATTTTAAAGAATTACTTACTTCAACTAGCTGCATAGGGCAGGTAAGGTATCAATCACACATCATTCATTATAGTCTTATCAAGCTGTGGTGAAATCATAGGTTTCTTTACACTGTGATTAGAAATGGATAAACTGCTCTGGCACCTCCAATATTTACATAATTGTATTTACAAATCAGACCAAAATAAACAGACATGCCTCAGCTAGGAATGCTCTGCCTTAGGACTTCATTTTTGATCTAGGCCAGCCTATACCTATACCAAACAGAAAACTTGCCTCTGAATAAAAGGCCTTTGGTTCACTTTCTTGGGATTAGAAATAAGAAAGTAAAGTGACAAAAAGGTAAAATATCAAATTATTGAATACTTGAGTCCAGCGATCCCCATCAAAGCACAGTACAGACGTAAGAGTGCACTGGCTTTCACAACATGCTCTTCTTTCAGTCCCGAATACACAGACACATTGGGCTCCATCTCCACATCAGCTTCTTCCACAATGCGGGTACTTCTTACTGTGGGGAGAATGCCCATCAACTCCAGAAGAAGCTGCCTTCTCATTTGCCAAAGGACAGAACTGCTGTTCTCTCTTTTTCTCTGTAAGAAATATGGGCCACAAAAGGAAGAAAGCATAGGGTACTTAACCACACAAAAAGGGAGCTCAAACAAAGCCCCTCAGTTAAAACATCTGAAATTGATCTATTTGAGGAGGATGTCATAACTGCATAAATCAATCAAGTCAACTCAAAATCCAGCTTTACTTCATTTGAACAATACTCTATTCACCCTAACTTGGATTCGCTGTAGAAGGAAAACTAAACTAATCACTATTTGAACTGTAGGATACTCTTTAAATAGTACTTTCAATTATATAATAGAAAATGCTCAAATTTTGGAGACAAAGATCTTGGGTTTAAACCCCAGCCCTGCTATTAATTTATTATGTACTTTTAGGTATATTAGTTAACCTCTCTGAACCCCAATTTCCTTAATGACAAAGAAACAGATATTATATTACCAATATTTAACTCACAGGGTTGTTATGATTAAGAGTTCACAAGTCTATCACTCCCACAGTTCTTCACGCAGGGACAATGTCTTAGTCATTTCTTTCTCTGTAGGGCCTAACACTGTGCCTGACATATAGCATACCGCTCAATGTCTGTTAAATCCACAAACGAATGAACAAAGAAAGATAACAAATATGAAAGCAGTTCTAAGCTGTGAAGGGCTATGTAAATGTTAGTTAATTATTATTTTTAGAGTGTTTCCAAGTAAATGGTAAACCTGCTTTAATATTAACATTAAGTTCAAAGAAGAAAAGTTTATTGCATACAAATGACAAGTACAAACAAGATGAACATGTCAAGTGCTCAGAACAAGTGCCTGATATATAGAAGGCATACAATAAAAGTAACTTCCTTTAAAAAGAGTAAAGCTTAAAACTAGTTTTCGATGGGTTAGAAATAAAGCAGAATTGGGAAACAGAAAAGTATGGTGATTCAGTAGCATAAAAAACAGGCTGGAGGATCTAAGCAGGGCTTATGCTACTGTCCAGCTGAGTGAGCTCAAGTTAAAAATCAGTCTTCATTAGTTCCTTCACAGGGACTCTATTCACAGAGTTACTACGGATATTTTTTGAAAAAGTAAAATATCTTGCAAGTTAAAAACGGTTGCAAAATACAAAAGTTACTGAATATGTTAATAATTCGTTTTGATGATATAACACAGCAGTCCTCACAAGTCTGACCCTGGAACACTAGGGATTTCCAAGACTCATTCAGGGGATCCAGAAGATCCAAAATATTTCCTTAATAATACAAAGACGTCATTTAACTTCTTCACTCGCATTCTCTCACAACTGTACAGTGCAGTTTTCCAAAGACCTCTATTAAGACAGACCTTAAAGAGACTTATAAAAATGTAAAACGAGACCACTCTCAATAAATTTGTTTCAGAAAACAGTTATTTTTGATAAAAATTATATATTATTTTATTTAGGTTCACATTTAATACATTTATTATTGTTATGCTTAAATGAATTAATACTTCAAAACTTTGTTTTAATTCCTAACATGGTAAATATTGATAGATAAAAGCAACACAAACAAAAGCTCTTTGGTATCCTCAATGATTTTAATAATGTAAAGGGTTCCTGAGATCAAGAAGTTTGAGAACCCCTGGTCTAATTACATCATCCTGAAGGTGTTTCTTCCTCTTTTAGTAATTGCCAATATATCCTGCCCCTTAGCCTATACAGATATCAATTTATCCCTCACCTGCTGTCCATTTCGGATAAAAGTTCCAAACCAAGTCCGGACTTTTGCATTTGTTCCAAGAAGCAAACCACTAACAAAACAAACCAAGTCACTCACTCCATCTTCAAAAGCTTCATTTTTAGTATGATCCAATGTCAAAGCCACTCCAAGACCGGGCAAGTGACATTCTTCTACCTAATATGCAAAGAAAACAAACTGAACTCAATTTCATAAGGAAAAGGGCCAGGATGCTTCAGAATCTAAAGCAAGTTTGCCCACTGCCATCGAGTTGATTCTGACTCATAGCGACCCCATAGGGTTTCCAAAGTTGTAAGTTTCTATGAAAGCAGACTGCCACATCTTTCTCCCACTGAGCCACTGGTGGTTTTGAACCGCCAACCTTCAGTTAGCAGTCACGCATTTTAACCACTGTGCCACCAGGCCTCCTTAAAGCAAGTTTAGAGGATGATACTTCACAAAACATAAAAATCTAGAAAGTAACACAATCTAGTATATCACTACAATTCCCAACCCCTACAAGATTTTCAAGCCATCTTGAAAAAAGTTCTTAATCCTATTATAAAGGCTTTTGTTTCATAAAAACAACAGAATCTCTTACCACCATGCCTCGAACTTTGAGGGCCTGAGAAGGATTCATTTTACATAAAAAGCGTAAGGCGTCTGTCCTGCGTCTTCCTCCAAGACTTTCCTCATCTTGTCGTTCTCCATTCTTGATTAGGCCTCTACAAACTGCACATTAAAGAACCTCTATTACTTCAGACTTTGTAAGTACAATATTAGAAACAATTTATTCAGCCTTAAGAATCATTCGTTTATGCAAATTAGACACTATAGAAGATCAGGGAACTTAAAAAAAATAGCATTTGAAACTGGCCAAAATAAAACAAAGAGTGGAAAGAGACTTTAAAAAAGAATATACCGACCTCTGGGGCAATATTAAGCAGTCAAACATACTTGTAATGAGTCTCAGAAAAGTGGGAAGAGTGGAATAGAAAAAAATATATGAAGAAATAAAAGGTGATTTTTTTTTTTCAAATTTGATGAAATCTATAAACCCACAGATGCAAGAAATTCAATGGGTCCCAAGTAGGATAAGCTCAAAGAAAATCATACCAACACACATCACAATCAAATTTTTGAAAAACAGTGATAAAGATAAAAACTTAAAAGCAGCTCAGGGGGTGGGGGGGAGCACTACCTACAGAGAAACAAAGATTAAAAATTACCACAGACGATAGAATGACATCTTTAAAAAGCTGAAAGAAAATGTCAACCTAAAATTTTAAACCTAGTGAAAAAACAAAAAAACCAGGAAACAATAAGTGTTGGTGAGGATGCAGAGAAACTGGAACTCTTATGCTTTGCCGGGGGGGATGTAAAATGGTACAGCCACTGTAGAAAACAGTCTGGCAGTTCCTCAAAAAGTTATACACAGAATTACCTATGACCCAGCAATTCCACTCCTAGGTATATACCCAAAAGAATTGAAAGCGGGGACTCAAACAGATATTTGTACAACAATGTTCATTACAGCATTACTCAAAACAGCCAAAAGGTGAAAACAACCCAAATATCCACCAATGGATAAACAAAATATAGTATATCCATACAATGGAATATCATGCAGCCATAAAAAGGAATGAAGTTCTGATACACGCTACAACATGGATGAACCTTGAAAACACTATACTAAGTGAAGTAAGTTGGACACAAAAGGAAAAATATTGTATGGTTTCATTTATATGAGGTATTTAAAACAGGCAAATTCATAGAGGCAGAAAGTAGAATAGAGGTTACCAGGGGCTAGGGGAGGAAGAAATAAGGAATTACTGTTTAAGGGATATAAAGTTTCTGTATGGGATGATAAAAAAGATTTGAAAATGGGTAACAGTGATGGCTATACAACATTGTGAATGTACTTAATGCCATTATATTGTATACTCAAAAATAGTTAAAATGATACATTTTGTTATGTATACTTTACCACAATAAAAAAATGCTGGTATATTATAAAGATAAAATAATAACATAAATACAAACTGTGGAGTTTATAACACACATGCAAGTAAAATCTATGACAATGATGACAAAAAGTACAGGAAGGGAAAAATACATTATACATGAAGAGGTATATGGCCATTTATAAGTAGACTGCCATAAGTTAAAGATGCATACTATGAATCCTAGAATAACCCCTAAAATATAAAGCAAAAAAGTAGAGCTAATAAGGCAGCAGTGGAGATAAAATGGAATCCCAAAAAATTTCAATCCAACTTACGAAAGAAAAAGAAGAAAAGGGAACAAAGATGGGACAAATAGAAAACAAACAGCAAGATCATGAATTTAAAACTACCCATCACAATAATCACATTAAATATAACTAGTCTAAACACTCCAATAAAAAGGCAGAGATTGTCAGACTAGATTAAAAAAAGTATGCCTGTCTATAAGAAATCCACTTTAAATAGAAAGCACAGATTAAAAATAAAAGATGGAAAAAAATATATACCATGCAAACACTTATTGGAAGGAAGATGGCATGGCTGTATTAAACCAAAGTAAACTTCAGAACCAAGAATATTACCAGGGATAAAGAAGAACATTTCATAATATAAATAGATAAATAAACAAAAGGTTCAATTCGTCAAGAAGACATAACAATCCTAAATGTGCATAGACCTGTTATATAAACGAGTCGAAAATGTTCTCTGGATATTGGCCCCAAGTTCTTTACTTCATTACTTCATAGCAAGCTGAGGCCTATCACCACAAAAAGCCTGCCAGTGCCAAACTCAAATTTGCACACATACAATTGTTTTAAAATCAGCCCAAATAAGCATATTTTCAGCCACTTAGAGCTCTCCTACTTTATATACCCTGTGAAACTGCACCCAACATCAAGTAGCCATCCATAAGATAAAATCCTGTAGTTATAACGACCCTAAGATGCTACTAGGTCTCTGAGTGGCATAAGCAGTTTGCAACTGGCTACTAACCTAAAGGTTGGTAGGCCAAACCCACCCAGTGGCACTAAGGAAGAAAGGCCTGGTGGTCTTCCATAAAGATTATGGCCAAGAAAACCCTACGGAGCAGTTCTACTCTGTGACACATTGACTCCCACCAGTTACCGTCAACTTGAGGGCAATGGATTTGGTTTTTTGGTTTAAGGTGCTACTGTCTTCGCAGCTCTCTGACCCAGAAACTCCTCGCCTTTCTGCAGAAGCGCCTCTCAAAAATGTACGCAAGTCCCTCTTCTCTTCTCTTCTTCTCCTTCTGGTGGCTCCCTGCACCACTTGCCTCTGGAAGACCTCCTGCTGTGGGGGACCACCCTCTATATGTGGCTGTCAGTGCATCAGCCCCAGTAAACAGCTTGTCGTGCAGGGCCGCTATCTCTTGGTCTTATCTTTTCCTTGATCAGTCCCAAATACCCTCGAACTCACGACAGGACTCAATAGCAGAGCTCCAAAACACATAAAGCAAAAACTGACAGAACTGAAAGAACAAACTGACAAATCCACAATAATGTTTGGAGACATCAACATTAGTTTCTCAGTAATTGATAGAATAAGTAGGATGAAAATCAGCAAGGACATACTTCAGTAAGGGCTTTCACACATTATGTGATATTTAATAACTCTTTTAGAAAAATAAGGGAAATATTATTATTATCTTCATTTTACAGATAAGAAGTTAAATATTTTGATGGAGATCACACAATGAGTGAATGTCAAAGCCAGGAATTATGACCCCAGATCTAGTGTTTTTTCTTCCCTGGCTCCCATTTCACAAATTGCCTTGCTCAAAAATTGTATGTTGTTTTTATTTTCTATCACATTGACCCAACTATGGTTCACAATAATCTTCAATCACTAGTAGTTTGAAATAGAGGTGAAAAATTTTAGCTGATTTTCCTCAATGTCTACCTTGTACTTTTCTGCAAACTGGCAGCAATAAAGCTAAAAAAGAAAGGTCTGATCGCAGACATTTCTGATTACATGTATCTCATACTGCTCTTTAGCTATTTCACAGATATACGCCTCCTCCCCTTTGTTCCTTGAGCAAAGGAATTATATCTACTAGTCCTTTGGTATTTTTTATTGTCCTATTATAGTACTGGCGTTGCATCATTTTGCTACATACTCTCTACTAAAATTGGAAATCTCAAAGCAATTTTGAAAATCTCTAAATTTGATATTTCTACAACAGACACTCACTAAACAACTTTCAGAAGTTAAAATCTCAAATAAAATCCCACAAATGTTTCTTCTTAGCTCAAAAAAAGAAAACCTGTTTTTTAATTCTGTTACCTTCATTAAAACTATCAGGAACATTGGCCACCAAGAGACACAAGAACCAGGCACCATTTCTAACATGCAGCAAGGCTTCAGCTACATCGACTATAGGAAGCAGGGAAGGGAGCTCTATAAGAAAACAAAGTCAATGTTACTATGAAGGAATGATATTTCATTATATCATACATTAAATATCGTTTCACATTTCACAGATGTCATCTGAAATTATTTAAATTAAGGTAGTTTCTTTTCATAGTCTAAAGCTGAGCTGTCCAATAGGACAGGCACTAGTCACAGGTGACTATTTAAATTTAAATTAAATAAAATTTAAAATAGTTCAGTTCCTCAGTTATAGTATCCATATTTCAACTGCTTCACAGCCACATGAAGCTAATGGCCACTGTAGTGGACAGCACAAAACAGGACATTTCCATCACTGCAGAAAGTTCTATTGGACAATGCTGGTCTAAAGAATAGTTTTCATGAAAATCTTCTTTGCATTTTTAGGTCCTTATAATTCTGATCACATATGGCTATTATAAAGAATCTAGAAAATACAAAAAAGTATTATCAACTCTAATCCCATCCATCCCAGTTAATAATTTGCAATTACTTTATTTTAATTTCCCCATGGGTACTGTTTTTGTTTTCACTTTAAACATAACTTGGATTATATCCTACTCATCTTTTGCCCCTTGCTTTTATCATTTAATGTATTGAGTATTTTCCAAAATCATTAAATTTCTTCAAATATATCATTTTAATGGCTGCATAGTATGTCATACTACAGAAATAATATAAGTTACTTAATTACTGTCCTATTATTAGTCATTTTTACTTAAACTTTTAAGGTACATTTTTATTAGATTATCCTTAAAATAACAAAACAGTCCAAATTAAGAAGTTATGTACTATCACTTAACAAGAAACTATTATCTAAAAATGTATCTTAGCATTCAGTACAGTACCTGCTTGTAAAATACAAAGTACATCTGCAGCTTCCTCCAAATAGACTGGACTCTCAAAGAGCTCAGAAGACTTGAGAAAAAATTCCCCATTGGATTCAGATACCTAAAAGAAAAAGGAAAATGATGAACTCTATTAATTTCATCTTACTTTTAAATCAAATCCCTTAGTTATAAAAAATTGTGTATTGAACTCACAGACCATGTCTCTTAGTATATAACTAATACACTGCAGCAGAACATGCAGTATTTGATTTGATCAATTTTAACTAATTTAACCACAATTAGTAGTCACAGAATTATTATTTAGATATGACAGTATCGGTCTCAAGAAGTGATTTCTACTAAATATTTGGAGGCATCTGGAATTAAAGGATAAGACAAGTCAAAGAAATGAACTAGGAATGCTACCTACATAAACTGTAGCTCCGAGAAAGCCAAAAAAAGCTGTAAACTTAAAGCACTATGATAAACAAATTCAAGTTCAATTCTAAACGAACTGTAGGAAAAAACAAAGAATGAAAACTTAGGTCAACAAAAGTACCTAGTAACTTTTTCAAAAACTTCCTACAGTAGCTTCATCATCACAAATGCGAAAGAGTACTAAACTGAAAAACTGAAAGCCTCTCACAGACGAAAGGTCGTTTATATTATTAAAGTATTAAGAAAAAGATGCAGGAAACGTATTAGTTTAAATTAAAGAATCTCAGTATAGTAGCAAACAGCAATTGAAAGAAATTTTTTTTCCTTACTTTGCTCAGTGTGAACAATGTTTTTTTTTCTTTTTATTGTGCTTTAGGTAAAAGTTTACAGCTCAAGTTAACTTCTTACTCAAAAATTTATACACAAGACCACTATTATAAGAACTCAAGAAAAGATTTAAACATAGAAGAAAACAATCTTTGATGGTTACAAGGGTGGGGAGGGAGGGAGAGGGGAATTCACTAACCAGACAGTAGACAAGAATTAGGTGAAGGGAAGGACAACACACACTACAGGGGAAGTCAGCACAACTGGACTAAACCAAAAGCTAAGAAGTTTCCTGGATACAACAAAAAACACTTCAAGGGAGAGAGTAGCAAGGGCGGGGGTCTGGGAACCATGCTTTCAGGGGACATCTAGGTCAATTGGCATAACAAAGTTTATTAAGAAAATGTTCTGCATCCCACTTTGGTGAGGGGCATCTGGGGTCTTAAAAGCTAGTGAGTGGCCATCTAAGATGCATCAATCGGTCCCAACCCACCTGGAGCAAAGGAGAATGAAGAACACCAAAAACACAGGGAAAATATCAGCCCAAGAGACAACAGGGCCACATAAACCAGAGACTCCATCAGCCTGAGACCAGAAGAACTAGACGGTGCCCAGCTACCAGCAATGACTGCCCTGACAGGGAACACAATAGAGAGTCCCTAATGGAGCAGGAGAAAAGTGGGGTTCAGAACTCAAATTCTAGTAAAAATACCAGACTTAATGGTCTGACTGAGACTGGAGGGACCATGGAAGACAAGGTCCCTGGACTCTCTGTTAGCCCAAAACTAAAACCATTCCCGAAGCCAACTCTTCAGACAAAGATTAGACTGGACTATAAGACATAAAATGATACTCGTGAAGAGTGTGTTTCTTAGCTCAAGTAGGTACATGAGTCTAAATGGGCAGCTCCTGTCTGGAGGCAAGATGAGAAGGCAGAAAGGGACAGGAGCTGGTTGAATGGACATGGGAAATCCAGGGTGGAAAGGAAGAGTGTGCTGTCACAGTATGGGGAGAGCAACTAGGGTCACATAGCAGTGTGTGTATGAATTTTTTATGAGAAACTAACTTGAACTGTCAATTTTCATTTAAAGCGCAATTAAAAAAATTGTACACATATTTGTTTTTGAAAGAAATTTTACAAAGATTTATAACATATTTTAAAAACTCATCTAAAACTGGCTCAAAACCCCCTTGAAGTATTTTCCTTGGAAAGAGAATTTAAACTTAATCTTTTTGTCCACAATTTATAAAACAGAATTTTATTTATTAGAAATTAACTGATCCCAAACTTCTAACAATAAATGTTTGCCTCTGAAACTCTGGGCCTAATCTCATATAAGCCATCTTAATATGATGATTCAATTTATTTCTTTATATGGTAGACCCTTGACATTCATGAATTTTAAAATTCAGAGTTTCTATTAACCATAATTACTCAAAGGTCCATGACATAAATAATCAATAATTTTGCTGAGAAGAAAAGCTGAACAGCCTTCATTAGTGTACAGAAGCAATTTTATCAGCTAGTGAGTGAGGCTAGCCAATCATCCTACATCCACCTCTCAACTCTGCTTTGATACTGTCTACACAGTTATATATGAGATAATGCCCATTCAGGGTCTAAAGGAATCACGAACATTTTTGTTACACCTCACTACATTTTATGGGAGAAATTGTATCTTATTAAGGTATTATCAAATTTGAAAATGTGTACAAGTCTTGAAATATACTTCTTTAAATGTCAAGAAGCCATTGTACATGTCTAACAGTGGATTTTTGCAAGTACTTTACAGAAAACTCAGTTGTAATAAATTATGCAATTTGTATTTCCATACAGATAAATAATAGCTTCTCAAAATCCCTAGAATACAGATACAAAGAATAGGCACAAATGAGAAAAAATAATAACTAGAGAAAGAAAACCTTCAAAGGCAGGCTTTTAATATTCTTTCAGCCTCTGAAAGGAAAACACTTGCATATCAAATAGAAGAGGATGCAACCTGCCTGCCTTCTTTGCCTACCTTCTATTTGATAATCATGCATATTTTAAGCTATGATTAAAAAAAAGTACCTTGTTCATAATTGCCAACAATTCACTAAGCACAAGACGCAATCGACGAGGTGAATCACTGTGTTCAAATTCTAATGTCAGTCCATGCTGAAGCTGTGAAACCAGGATGCTCTCTCCACTGCCTCCTCCAAGTTTGTGCCTAATAAAGTATAAACATATTAAACAATTATGAGAACACTGGTATGGAAATAGTAGTGTAAAAATTATCTTTTATTGAAATAATCTACAAAAGAATGTATGAATTCTAAACACGCTCTATTATTCTGAAATACTATTTAGTTTGCCTATCTCAGGAATTCACAACCTATATAAAGACTCCCTCACAATGGATAGTTAACATCCACTTCCATTAACAACAGTGGCTCACTTTTGGATTTACAATGGGACAGGGAAGGACAAAGTATCTGCCCAGAATCTTCAGGAATCAATGTAAGCTTAAAAAACCTCCAAGGTGAAGCCAATAAATCCTTCTACTCTAGAATTCATGCTACCCACCTCCCATTGAGAGTAATTGGCCTAACCAGTTTAGCCCAAATACAAATAGTGTACATGCCAAATTCCCTTACATGTTGTATGAGCTTCAAAAGATCCTAGAATTTAACTATAAATAGAAAAGATCTAAGTAAAATGCTCTCCAAAGTTTAGATTCTCATTCTTCTCTTTTTCTGGAGAACTGCATCCAATAAAAAGCTCTGAAAAAATTTGATTCCCTATTCTTTGGCAAATGCAAGTAAATCCCACATCACAGATTATATAACTTTACCTAAGCTGCTGTTCTTTGCTTGCATCCTGTTCTAAAGCATGGAAGTCCACAGACAACAACGCAACAATGGAGTTGACCGCTTCCACTCCAGACAAAAGGCGAAGAATAAGTTTTTTATCCTGAGCCCAGCTTTGGCTCTGGTCAGCAGGAGCGCAAAGTGCCATCCGCACCAAGCACGGCAGGAGAAGTCTTAATTCTGGATCACTTAAAGATGCCAGACGAACGACATCCACCTTCTGCATTGCCTCAAATGCAAAAGGGCTGACAAACTGAAGGCTTGTACACTCAGTCATTATCACTGTTAATCCTAAGGGTAAAAAAAAAAAAAAATGAAAGCAATGGTACAAATCCCAGATGTACGAATGCCCCTCTTTCTAAAAACCCTGAAAAATGAGGTCCTTATATTGGCACTGTTCCTGGCACAAATCTAATGCAAGGCTTGTCTGTCTCCCTGTTTCTGTTGTCATCTGGAAAATGAAAGATAAGTAACAGGCCCAAGGTAATATTACTAGTTAGTGGCGACACCCAATTCTCATCCACTAAATCCCAATCCAAGACTTTATCCACTATGCCAGTCAATACAGTGGTACGTAACACCTGACTACCTTACACTACGTGGATCATTAATTAAAAAGCTGAAATCATGCCTTCTGCCCACTGTGGGATGCCCAGCAAGCAGCAAGTAAAGTTCTTTCATATGAACTCCAGAAGGTATGTAAATTAAATGAATAGCCATAGTTTAGAACGGCCGTTTCCTGCAGCTCTTTAGTTTCACATGCCTACCCAACATATATAGAGAACTGATGGGCTTCTCTCTCTCACCCTCCAAGAGTCGGTGGACGCATTGGTAAATCACCGCAGTGATTAGAAGCGGTGCCAGACAGAAGGCTGTGGAGTCCCTAAAACTATGTCCCCTGTGTCACTAGACGGGCACTTAGTAACTTGGGCACTCCTGTCTTCAGTAGTCAGAGGCAAAAAAAAAAAAAAAAAGAATGAAAAAGAAAAGGCAGTGAGCCGGTAGCCAAAACCATTCCCTCGCAGACCAGCAGAAACGTTGTTTGCTTTTAAGCAGAAGGAGCTGGCCTTTTAACAGAGGGGCGGGCTGATGGAGCACAGGCGCCGAGACCTGTGTGTTCATACGTCTCGACCCGGGCATGACAAGAACCAGTCCCTAAGACGGAGAAAAGTCGGGTCGGCAGCAGACAAGGACCGGGGAACGCGCAAAGGCCTGAGAAGCAAATGCTTCATACCTTAAGATCTACCCTCCAGCCTCCCGGAACTCCCACCCCACCTCCCCGTCCTAGAGGCGGGTCGCGGAAGAAATGGAGAGCGCGGTCCGAAGTTGGGCCTAGGCGATCGTCCGGATTCCGAACTCTAGTTGCACCTCGAGTAGACCCAGGCACCAAGAACCTAGACGCCGGAACAACCGGGTCGATGGTGGGATGCGGGAAGGATGGGGACACCGCACAGAACCAGAACCGAAACTAGAGGGAAGGGAAAGCGGAGGAAACTGCCTCAACCTGCACCCAGCACCTTCATTCATCCCCAGTGTCTGACTCCCGTCGGCCACCGTACTGGATTGAGAGGAAGTGTGGCTGCGAGAGGAAGCCTAGAGACGACAGCGCTGATGCAACGGCGCGCGTGCGCAGGCCCGTCCTTTCCTCCCCCTACTTGCCGTGCCGGACTTCACCGCGAAGATGTAGAGTACTGATACCAGTCTGATTTCCTGAACGTACCAGCTGTGTCTTTTCAGATAAGTTATTAAATCCCTCAGAGGTTCAGTTTCTTCATCACAGGATTATTGTGGCATTCAAATGACAGCGTAAGTAAAAGAAATGTTAAAGTTGCCCCGAACACTAACAGAACTCGGCTGTACTCTTTTCTGTGTGCCATCCCACCACTATAGTTCTAGAATCCTAGGATTTATTAGAGACCTAAAAAGTAATCTAATCCCGCACCTTCTCCTTCCGCTCTCGACCTCACATCCACCGTCAAGAAATAAAGATGTTCCTTTCAGGGCTTTCAATTTAGAGTCCATAAGTCCTTAGAGGGCCATGGATGGGGTTTCAGGAATTCTCTGGAATCTGCAGAATTGTGCGTGAGTGTTTGACACTTCTGAAAAGAGAGTCCAAAAGTCCCAACAGCTTCTCAGAAAGGAGTCTGATTACCCAAAAAAGATGAAGAGCTACTGAGTCTCTGTATCTACCACCCGTCTGTCAGTATGTCTATAGTGGCTTGCATGTTGCTATGATGCTGGAAGCTAAGCCACCAGTATTTCAAATACCAGCAGGGTCATCAGGGTCATCATCTATGGTAGACCGAGAGAATGCAGACCAAGAAACTAAAAAAAAAAAGCCTGGCAATCTACTTCTGAAAATTAGCTAATGAATGGCAATCTACTTCTGAAAATTAGCTAATGAAGACCTAATGGATAACAATAGAGCATTGTGCAGTAGAGTGCTAGAACATGAACCCTTCAGGCTGGAACAACAACAACAAAAAAAACCAAACCCGTTGCCATCGAGTTGGGTCCGACTCATAGCGACCCTATAGGACAGAATAGAACTGCCCCATAGAGTTTCCAAGGAGCAGTTGGTAGATTCAGACTGCCAACCTTTTGGTTAGCAGCCAAGCTCTTAACCACTGCACCACCAGGGCTCCTTCAGGTTGGAAGGCACTAAAAATACAGTGGCCAAATCAGTGGACTCAAGCATGTCAACAATAGTGAAGATGGTGCAGGACCAGGTAGTGTTTTGTTTTGCACATGGGGTCCACGAGTCAAAGCTGAGTAGTTGGCAACTAACAACAACAGTCTATGTATCTCCATGTTATTTCTTGTTCTTGGTTAATTAACATGTACTTAGCATCTTCCAGTTACCAGGTATTGTGCTAGGAGCTAAAAATATACATAGAGAGAGAGATACAGTATGTTATAGTTTCCAGGCTTTGACATAGGGAATCATCTCTTTAAAAATAAGGTCCGACTTTCACCATGAGAAGAAAAGAACTAATGTGTACTGCACTGTTTCTCAAACTTTTTTCTACTGACCCACGGTAATACATTTCACATTGTGACCCAGAATACACATAAGCATATATACTCACGTATATAAACATATATATGTTGTATATTTAATACACTAGTATATTGCATATAATAAAATATATACATTAAATATACCAATCAATAAGTCCTGTCAATTGTACTTCTATCTCAAATTGATCCACTTCTATGACTGAAACTGCCATCTCTGTAGTAATATCTCCTATATGATTTCTTCAATCACTTTTATTCACTGCAACCAGAGATCTTTTAAAAATAAAAATCTGATATTGTCCCTCATCTCCTTAAAACCCTTCATGATATCCCTCTGTCCTTAGGATCAATCTCAAATCCTCAAACTGGCCTGTAAGGTATCATTTCTATGGTTGAAGTCCACATCTGAAAATGTGTTTCATTTTTGTTTTGTTTGTTGTTGTTAATGACACTAGGCTGTAATGTGATGACCCAGGCACTAATTCTAACTGTTGCCTTATCCTCTGTACTTAGGTAACCCATCCAACCCCTGAGCCTCTTATTATCTCTCTAGCCTCTTCTTGGGCTTCTGTCATCCTCTTCTCTATGCTAAGCCATACTAATTTCATTTTTCTAATGTTATGCTTTTCCTGCCTCAGAGATTTTCCACAGCAGCCATTCCTTCTGCTTAGGACACTCTTCCCCTACCTTTGACTGATTATTCTCAAGTCAGTTTAAATTATCACTACCTTAGAGAAGCTTTCCCTATTCTATCAGAACTCTTGTTGGTAGTTGCTGTCGAGTCAATTCAGACTCATGGCAACCTTGTGTGTGCAGAGTAGAGCTCCATAGGATTTCCAAGGCTGTGACCTTTTGAAAGGAGATCCCCAGGCCTATCTTCCGAGGTGCCCCTGGGTGGGTTGAAACTGCCAGCCTTTTGGCTAGTAGTCAAGCACTTAGCCATTTGTACCACCGAGGGACTCCTCTCAGTATTCTTTTTTCTTTTTTTTAATTGTGCTTTAAGTGAAAGTGTTAGTGTCTAAACAGAACTTTATACACACATTGTTATGTGACCTTAGTTGCTCTCCTTATACTGTGACAGCACACTCCTCCTTTCCACCCTGGATTTCCCGTGTCCATTCAGCCAGCTCCTGACCCTCTCTGCCTTCTCATCTCACCTCCAGACAGGAGCTGCCCATTTAGTCTCATGTATCTGCTTGAGCTAAAAAGCACACTCTTCACGAGTATCAGTTTATGTCCTATAGTTCAGTCTAATCTTTGTCTGAAGAGTTGACCTCAGAAATGGTTTTAGTTTTGGGCCATCTCAGTACTCTTAAATCCATCTGTATAACAGTTCCATTCCACCCTCCTTTGAAACACTCATTTTCTCTTGGAATTTCTATCTTCCCTGGTTAACAATATTAAAATATGAGTTTCCACTGAGCTCCTAGGGCAAGAGAAGCTATGTATATTACAGAGTGAGGTGTTTGAAACTACCATGCAGGACTTACAAGGAGGTGGGAGAAAACTACTTTTGGAACTCTTTAAAGTACTCCCCCACATTAAAGGTAATAAAAGTGTCAGGATTTGGAGATTAGGAGAGGATTTCTTTGGAAAGACTTCTACTGAGAGCTACCTTCCTTAGGTGGGACGTATGGGAAGGTGCTATTTCTTAATCCTAAGCCTAGTGGGAAGAGCTTAAGACTACTTAAAGAGGGCTTAAAATGTGGCCCCTATAACGTTCAGGGAAACCCTGGTGGCAGAGTAGTTAAGAGTTGCGGCTACTAACCAAAAGGCCAGCAGTTCAAATCCACCAGGTGCTCCTTGGAAGCTCTCTGGGGCAGTTCTACTCTGTCCTATGTAGAGTCGCTATGAGTCAGAATCGACTCGATGGCAACGGGTTTGCTTTTTTTTTTTTTTTGCTATAGTGTGCAGGGAGCCCTGGTGGCATAGTGGTTAAGAGCTCAGCTGCTAACCAAAAGGTCAGCAGTTCAAATCTGCCAGCTGCTGCTTGGAAACCCTATAGGGCAGTTCTACTCTGTCCTATAGGGTCGCTATGAGTCTCCACACTATACCAAAACAAAAACCAAACCCGTTGCTGTGGAGTCGATTCTGACTCACAGAAACCCGATAGGACATAGTAGAACTGCGCCGTAGGGTTTCCAAGGAGTGGCTGGTGGATTCAAACTGCCAATCTTTTGGTTAGTATAAGTCGGAATAGACTCGATGGCAATGGGTTTGTTTTTTTCTTTGTGGTTTTATAGTGTGGAGAGGGAGCCCTGGTGATGCAGTGGTTACAGCGCTCAGCTGCTAACCAGAAGGTCGTCGATTCAAACCCACCAGCCACTCCACGGGAGACAGATGTGGCAGTCTGCTTCTGTAAAGATTTACAACTTTGGAAACCCTATGGGGCAGTTCTACTCTCCTATAGGGTCCCTATGAGCTAGACAGCGGTGTGTTTGGTTTTTGGTTTGGTGGAGGACAGAGTAGATGGGGTCTGACTTCCACCTGGAAAACCTAGAGGGCAAAAACTAGACTGACAGGTTATTTTGATGCATTCATCCTGATAAGTAGACTGCAGGAGAGGATCTTCAGCAATGGGAAAATGGACGAATCTGTGAAGAATCCACGGAAGTGCCCAGAAGAGAGTGTACTTTAAATACCTGCCAAGTCCAGAGAGCAAGCATGAAGCAAGGTCATCAGGACTGACCCAGTCAAATAAGAGCTTTCTTGCTCTTGTCTCCTCTCCTCCCTCTCCACTTCTTGGGTCCTAGAAAGGTCAGAAACTGATATTAGCTCCCAGAGAGAGAAGGAGTGGAAGCCTAAATTCCTTTTCCCTGATTTAAGACTTCAGTCCTGCAACAGGTCAGAGCTAGTGGAAGGGAAGAAGCTTCACCTTTAAGGAAAATTGATGTTTTGATTATTACTTAGGGCTTACTTACTAATTTAGTTACTAAAGACACAGTGGTTGTGTCTTGAAACAACTGGATAACTGGTTGTTTTATCTAAGAGTGACCAGAAAAGCCCTAATGCCTGCCCAGAAACAAATTAGTTGATCAGAATAAATTTAAAGGGATAGTGGGAGACAAAAATGAAGTTGCTTTATAATTGCAATCTGAAATCCTGCTTGTTTAACATAAAGGTTACACCTGCTACATCATAAGCTCCATGAGAGCAGGGACTGTGTCTGTCTTACCCCTTGTGTATCTTGAACAACAATTCTGCCAGATGGTAAGAATTCAATAAATTTGTTGAATGAGGATTAGGTAGGTGGTAGGGTTGCCAGATTTATCAAATAAAAATACAGGATGCCCAATCAAAACTACAATGAGATACCACCTCACCCCAACAAGGCTAGCATTAATCTAAAAGACACAAAATAATAAATGCTGGAGAGGTTGTGGAGAGACTGGAACACTTATACACTGTTGGTGGGAATGTAAAATGGTACAAGCACTTTGGAAATCGATTTGGAGCTTCCTAAAAAGCTAGAAATAGAAGTACCATACAATCTGGCAATTCCGCTCCTTGCAATATATCCTAGAGAGGTAAGAGTTGTCACATGAATAGACATATGCACACCCACGTTCATTGCAGCACTGTTCACGATAGCACAAAATGGAAACAACCTAGGTGCCCATCAGTGGACAAATGGATAAACAAATTATGGTATAGTCACACAATGTAATACTATGCAACAATAAAGAATGACAATGAAGCTGTGAAACATAACATGGAGGAATCTGGAGGGCATTATGCTGAGTGAATTTAGTCAGTCATAGAAGGACAAATATTGTATAAGACCACTATTATAAGAACTCAAGAAAAGGTTTAAACACAGAAGAAAACATTCTTTATGGTTACGAGGGTGGGGAGGGAGGTTGAGGGTTATTCACTAACTAGATAGTTGACAAGAATTATCTTAAGTGAAGGGAAGGACAGCACACACCACAGGGGAAGTCAGCACAACGGGACAAAACCAAAGCTAAGAAGTTTCCTGAATACAGTCAAACACTTTGAGGGACAAAGTAGCAGGAGTGGGGGTCTGGGGACCATGCTTTCAGGGCACATCTATGTCATTGGCATAACAAAATTTATTAAGAAAATGTTCTGCATTCTTTGGTGAGTGGCGTCTGGGGTCTCAAAAGCTTGCAAGCGGCCATCTAAAATGCATCAATTGGTCCCAACCACCTGGAGTAAAGGAGAATGAAGAACACCAAAGACACAAGGAAAGTATTAGCCCAAGAGACAGAAAGGGCCACATAGACCAGAGACTTCAGCCTGAGACCAGAATTGGATGGTGCCCGGCTACCACCAATGATCGCCCTGACAGAACACAACAGAGAGTCCCTGATGGAGCAGGGGAAGGGTGGGATGCAGAACTCAAATTCTAGTAAAAAGACCAGACTTAAAGGTCTGACTAAGACTAGAGGAACCCCAGAAACCATGGCCCCTGGACTCTCTGTCAACCCAGAACTAAAACAATTCCCGAGGCCAACTATTCAAAGATTGGACTGGACTGTGGGACATAAAATGATACTCATGAAGAGTGTGCTTCTTAGCTCAAGTAGATACATGAAACTAAATGGGCAGCTTCTGTCCGGAGGTGAAATGAGAAGGCAGAGAGGATTAGGAGCTGGTTGAATGGACACAGGAAATCCGGGGTGGAAAGGAGGAGTGTGCTGTCAGAGTATAGGGAGAGCAATTAGGGTCACATAAAAATGTATGTATAAAGTTTTGTATGAGAGACTAACTTGAATTGTAAACTTTCACTTAAACTACAACAATTAAAAAAAAAAACAGTATGTCCAGTTAAATTTGAATTTCAGGTAAACAATTTTTTTTTTTTTTTAGTATAAGTATGTTCCACGCAATATTTTGGACATACTTATATTTAAAAAATTATCTGTAGGGCTGTGTGTGAGTGTGTGCTCTTGTGGGGGGTGAGGATAGGACATTGAAGGAATGCCTATACAATCTTTATTTTCTCCGTGAAGTCAAAAGTGAGGTTATTTGCAGAGTTAATGGAAATTTTAGAACGGGATTTGAAGGAAATGCAATGTTTTGGAATAGTAGTAAAGAGGAATGTAGAAAGGAACTAAGTTTGTTTTTAAAGGCTCAAGACTCCATGGAAGATTCTAAGACTTCTACCTGCCACACCACTCATGCCAACAGCATCAAGTCTGAACTTCTCATTCCAGAATTGTGTTTCTTATCCAACCTGGTTTCCTTTTCCCAAACGTTTTTTCAAGGCTGACTCCTCCCACATCTCATGAATCCTTAAAGCATTGTTTGATATTCTACCTCACCAAGTCATCCATTCGTTCAGGCCTAGTCCAAACTTTTCTTAGAAATCCAGTAGTAAAATGTATAAGGTGCACACATTCTTTCCAGGACCCTAGAGGGTTCCTTGTTCTCCTTCTCTGTCAGTAGCCCTCCAGAGGTAATCGCTCTTCTGACTTATATCACAACTGATTATAAACAAATGCTTATTATTAATTGTTCTCAATTTTGATTTTTTGCATGTGTTAAGCTGGCAGCTTCTTGATTCAGTGTAGGTGTTATAGCTGCCCTTAGTATCTTTCAGTTTTGAGCACCTAGTAGCTGCCAGGAAATGACTGATTTGACTATAAGACCAAAAACTGAGAATTTTTCACATTTATTCTAATTGTTTATTCATTCATCACTTACTTCGTGCTAGATGTTATGCAGGCACTGAGGATCCAAAGAAAACCAAGTCCCTGCCTTCATGGAGATTATAATATAGTGATGATTTTAATTCTGTATAATTCAATTTGCCTATGGTAACTGAGATAAAACTTAGTTTCTTAACTGACAGGAATGGTTTAGCCAGCATATTTGTACAAAATTCTAAGGAGAAAGTAACAATTTTTAGCTTACAACTTTCATTTAAACTTTGTAAGTAGATTTTTCAGTTAGCAAATTAGTAGCCTTCAATCACAGCTTCATTTATTCCAACTTCCAAGGGCACAGCTAATCTAAAGTTCATATATTTGCCAATGAAATAATTTGGCAGTCATTATATAGAACTCCGACACCCTAGTGAAAAAAGATATGCTGATGAGCTTTTTAGTTCTGCTTCCTCTGAGTGTGACTCTCAAAACCCAGTTGCCATCTAGTTGACTCCGACTCATGACAACCCCATGTGTTACTGAGTAGAATTGCTCCAGAGGGTTTTCTTGGCAGATCACCAGACCTTTCTTTCGTGGTGCTGCTGGGTGGGTTCAAACTGCCAACCTTTAGGTTAGCAGTCAAGCACAAACTGCACTACCCAGGGACCTTGATGGATCCCTAACTTGGTAATATCTGTTTTTTAAAAAAACTGCAGCTCAACTGGCATAAAATTTTAAAAGTTAGCCCTAACATTTAGTTGCCTACATATCACAGAACCTTTGATTATCAAAGGAGTGTCTTATATAATTATGGTGAACCCTTCTGTGATTACAAAATATTTTACATAATCACTTTTTGAGGCCAATGTGGTATAGAGCCCCACTACCATTTCTAGTCATACAAAGATATATTTCATCAATTCTATGATGACCTATTTTTCTCACATTTGGAATCTCTCAAGTTACAATCATGTTAAATTTTATTTGGTAACATTTTTTAACTACTTAGTAGTACATAAAATAATGATGACTTACAATTGGTATCTAAGAATTGATGAAGTATGGGTCCCTCTTACAACAAAGACCTGAAAAAACAAGTGAATCGATTATATATGACAGTCTAGGAGCCCTGACCATCAAAGGAAAAGTTGAAGAATCGGACTGAGTAGCAGGGAGAGGGAGAGACAGTTCGGACGCAGTGAGGAGTTGCCAGACCTGACCTGGCGGGAGCTGGCACCCTTCAGTCTGGATAGGCTGCCATGTTTGGTGAGGCAAGCAGTGGTGCTCAGGAGGCGTCTTCAACATCAGGACAGACCGAGAAGCAGAGAGTCTACTCATGACTCTAGAACCATTGAAAGGCAGCACTCAATCAGCAAAAGATAAGTACATGCATCTGACCTACTGAGCAGATCAAAAAACACCCCCTTTGGGGAAAACCTCTCTCCAATTTACCTGCCCCCTCCCTGCTCTGCACCAGGTCCAAGGCCTGCTTCAGTGATTGCCAAGTCCCCTGGGCTGGAAGTGGACCCGTCATGTGCCCTGAGCCACTCTCCCGGCCTTGGAGAGGGAACAAATTAACAAACAAGGAAAAAATAACCCATTGGCTTCCCTAAGCTGGGAACTCAGGATAGGCACAGCTCCTTTGCCTAGGCACAGGCATAAGGGGTCCATGGACTTTGAATGCCTTTCACCGCTGCATAGAACTGTGTGGGCCCATTTCCACAGCATAGGCTCTCATTACCACAGTACAACAGATAAACACCTGAAGCCTAACTTCTGCTGTATCAGCTGTATGGTGAAGTGGCAAGTTCGTGACATTTGACACTGCTCTGCCTATTAAGCAGGGTCCTCAACTACCCACATCAGGCGCCTGAGAACTGGTGGCTCCACCTAGCCACCCACAGCAAGGGTCCAAGAATAAGTGGTGCCCCTCCATCCTTACAGCCAACAGCATTGGATGCTCATAGTCCGGCTGCAAAACCCAGCCACCTACACGCTCTAGGGAACAGGGACACCCTTTCCTCCCAGACACTTAGAGGCAGCTGTCAGTTCCCTGACTTGCTCAGTGCATGACCTCCTACTGCAGCCAGATACCTGTGCCTACACCAATCACCCCTGCCTGCCTAGGACTGTATGTGAGAGCCTGCACCACACGCTTGGTGACCAACTACCTGGACACCTGAGCTAAATCATACAAGAAAAGTAAACAGACTCCTGGGCTCACATACCTAGTAACAGATCTAACTACCTGGTGACAGGACGTTAGAGCTTCAGAAGCACCAATAATCAAACTAGCTCACACAAGAAGCCTATTTGGGCATATCAGAACAAAACAAGCTACGGCACAGTAAGCAAACATGAAATAAACATAATAACTTATTGCTGGCTCAGAGACAACAGCCAATATCAAATCACATAAAGAGGCAGACCTTGATGGCTTCAGCAAGCTCCCCCCCAAAAAAGAATCAAGAAACCTTCCGGAGGAAGAGAACTTCTTGGAATTACTGGAGATAGAATACAAAAGATTAATATACAGAACTCTTCAAGATATCAGGAAGAAGAAATGTCAAAACGCAGAACAAGCCAAGGAACACACAGACAAAGCAATAGAGGAACTTAAGAAGATTAGAGAAGAGCATAATGACAAATTTAACAGGCTGCAAGAATCCATAGACAGCAGTCACAAATCCAGAAGATTAACAATAAAATGTCAGAGAACTCAACAGAAAGTCATAGGAGCAGAATTGAGACAATGGAAGTCAGAATTAGTGAGATTGAAGATAAAGCCCTTGACACCAACTTATTTGAGGAAAAATCAATAAAAGAATTAAAAAGAATGAAGAAACCCTAAGCATTATACCCTAGAGAAATTAGAGCTGTCACATGAATAGATATATGCACACCCATGTTCACTGCAGCACTGTTCACAATAGCAAAATAGATGGAAAAAACCTAGGTGCCCATCAATGGATGAATGGATAAACAAATTATGGTATATTCACACAGTGGAATACCACGCAACAATAAAGAATGATGAATCTGTGAAACATAACATGGATGAACATGGAATGCATTATGCTGAGTAAATTTAGTCAGTTGCAAAAGGACAAATGTTGTATAAGACCACTATTATAAGAACTTGGGACTTCCAGGCAACACGGCACTATAAGCAGAAGCCCCATACCATCCCTCCGCAGCAAAGATCGGAAAAACTAAGCCAAACAGAGAAAACGGCAATCCTGAAACCCTAAGCATCAGATGAAGAGATAAAGACCTCAGCCAAGTACCAAATGGAATAAGAAACTGACAGAGAAGAGAGAGGGAGGAGAGATACATGCAGAGGTCCCCTATCAGCTAATGTAGCATGGACCCGACATCTTGGACTTCTATCAGAGACCAGCGAACAGGGAGTATGAGAAAGCAGCTTTACAGAACTCCCAGCAGAAGACAGAACAACCGGTAACCAGTGATATATGCTTTCCCACCCTCCACCTTTCTTCACCCCCACTCGGCCTCTTCTGCTTCCTGTGGCCACAGTCTTTCGGCCAGGAAGCACAAGCTTCACCCCAGTGCTGCTTGGATTCCACCTGCCCGCACTGGCTGGCTCCCTAAGTGCCATTTGTTGGCTGCTGGTTTTGCTTTTTTCCACTTCTTTAGATTTCTTCCTTACCTCTCACCACCTCCCGATCCTTTCTCTCAAATACCTGGCTCCATGTGCCATTTTTGTGTCTTCCTGAAAGGCTGTGAAACGCCCCTTGAATGTGAGACTGCTTCCTGGCCTATGCTGCCACCCTAGTGGGATCCCAGGGCTTTTTTTGTTTGTTTCTTTTGAATTGTTTCTTTTTTTTTTCTCAAATTGGGAGCCCTTTCTATCCGGACACTACTGCACGGCATGGGACCTATCCCCTCAGATTGCACAGACATGCAGAGGGATCCCTGAGCGCATTTCTTTTTTCTTGTTTTTTCTTCTTTTTTTTTGGGGGGGGGGTTCTTGTTCTGTTTCTTTTGTTTTCTTTTCCCTCTTTTTCCCTTTTTGTCTTTCTTCATTACTCAGTTTCTCATCTCTCTCTACTTTCCTTCTCTTCCTGTCCTGTGAATACCTGGCGCTGAGTGACACCTCTACCCCTTCTAGCCAGGCTATACTTCACAGCCTGGGAGCAACTTCCCCAGACCTCGCAGCCGTACTACTGGGATCCCTGGGAGCTTTGCTTTTCTTTCTGATTTTTATTTATTCATTTTTTTCTTCTTCTTTTTGTTTTTCTCTATTTCATAGTCTCTCATCTCTCCACTCCAATGGCAAGCACCCTAGGACTCTTTTTTGTTTGTATGTTTTTGGCTCCTGTTCCTCTCTCCTCTCTTTCCTCTCTCCCATACCCATCTTAGCTCCATACATCACAATTTCCCCCCACCATACTGCCAACCTGCACCATGTGCTGAACATCACACCACCAAGCAACCCAGGCACAGCCTATGGAAACCTGCCCTGCACTGATTACCAGCCCACCCTCGTGGCCGTGTAAGTGTCACTAACAACCCATCCCAGCAACTCCTTTTCAGCTAGACCTGCCCTGC
>NW_004443990.1:3061974-3073189 GCF_000243295.1 Trichechus manatus latirostris
CCCCTTTGGGAGCAAGGGAGAATGAAGAGAACAGGATACAAGGAAAAGATTAGTCCAAAGGACTAATGGACCACAGCTACCAAGACCTCCACCAGACTGAGTCCAGTACAGCTACATGGTGCCCGGCTACCACCGACTGCTGACTGGGATCACAACAGAGGGTTCTGGACAGAGCTGGAGAAGGATGTAGAACAAAATTCTAACACACACAAAAAAGACCAGATTTACTGGCCTGACAGAGACTGGAGAAACCCCGAGAGTCTGGCCCCCAGACATCCTTTTGGCTCAGTGGTGAAGTCACTCCCGAGGTTCACCTTTCAGCCAGGGATTGGACAGCCCCATAAAACAAAACAGGACTAATGAGACACAGCAGTCCAGGCACAAGGACTAGAAGGCAGGAGGGGACAGGAAAGCTGGTGATAGGGAACCCAAGGTTGGGTAAGGACAGTGTTGACATGTCATGGGGTTGTTAACCATTGTCATAGGGCAATGTGTGTACTGTTTAATAAAGAAACTGTTTTGTTCTGTAAACCTTCATCTAAAGTACAAAAAAATTATGTGAGATCAAATTGACAACAGCAATTCAAAAGGTTTGATGGGAAGAACAGTGAGTTGAAGACAATGGTTATGGAATAATTTGGAAAAGGACAGTGAGAATAGCAGCACAACTACAAGAAAGTAATTGATGTCACTGAATTGTACATGTAGAAATTTTTGAAATGGTGTAACTTTGGTTATGTATTTTTTCACCAAAAAAAAAAAAAAAGGTCCTCCAAGGTCGAGAAGGGAGAGTGTTGACATGTCATGGGGTTGTTAACCAATGTCATAAAACTGTATGTGTACTGATTGTTGAATGAGAAACTATTCGTTCTATAAACCTTCACCTAAAGTACAATAAAAAATTTTTTAAAAGACTGATATTTTAAAAACTCAAGAAACAGTTTAAACACAGAAAACATTCTTTGATGGTTACAAGGGTGGAGAGGGAGGGAGAGGGGTGTTCACTAACTAGACGGTAGACAAGAATTACCTTAGGTGAAGGGAAGGACAGCACACACTACAGGGGAAGTCAGCACAACTGGACTAAACCAAAAGCTAAGAAGTTTCCTGAATACAACCAAACACTTCAAGGGACAGAATAGCAGGGGCAGGGGTCTAGGCACCAGGGTTTCAGGGGACATATAAGACATTTGGCATAACAGTTTATTAAGAAAATGTTCTGCATCACACTTTGGTGAGTGGCATCTGGGGTCTTAAAAGCTAGTGAGCGGCCCTCTAAGATGCATCAATCAGTCTCAACCCACCAGGAGTAAAGGAGTATAACACCAAAGACACAAGTAAAGTACTAGCCCAAGAGACAGAAGGGGCCACATACACCAGAGACTACATCAGCCTGACACCAGAAGAACTAGATTGTACCCAGCTACCACCAGTGATCACCCTGACAGGGAACACAACAGAGTCCCTGACAGAGCAGGAGAAAGGTGGGGTGCAGAACTCAAATTCTAGTAAAAAGACCAGACTTAATGGTTTGACTGAGACTGGAGGGACCCTGGAAAACACGTCCCCCGGACTCTGTTGGCCTGGAGCTGAAACCATTCTTGAGGCCAACTCTTCAGACAAAGATTAGGCTGGACTATGGAACATAAAGTGATACTCATGAGGAGTGTGCTTCTTAGCTCAAGTAGATACTTGAGACTAAATGGGCAGCTCCTGTCCACAGGTGAGATGAGAAGGCAGAGAGGATTAGGAGTTGGCTGAATGGACACAGGAAATCCGGGGTGGAAAGGAGGAGTGTGCTGTCACAGCATAGGGAGAGCAACTAGGGTCACATAGCAATGTGTGTATAAATTTTTGTATGAGAAACTGACTTAATTGTAAATTTTCACTTACAGCACAATAAAAAAAAAGAATTGATGAAATATGTATTTTCTATACTTTTCTTAAGTTGAAGCAGAGGAGTTCTTTCGGGATAAATCATTCTCCTTCTGATTAGCTTGCTTTGATTTACTCTTTTCCACTTTTACCTATTTTTCTGCCAGACTGGAAGGAGTTAAGAAAAAAAGAAAATTACAGTATCTACTATGGTTCAGGTATATTTATATGTTTTTATGTAATTATTACCAAGTAATGGAGCCCTGGTGGCACAGAATATGTCTGCTATCCAAAAGGTGGGCAGTTCAAATCCACCAGCAACTCCTTGGAAACCGTAAAGGCAGTTCTACTGTCCTCTAGGGTTGTTATGGGTCAGAATTGGCTGGATGGCAGCAGGCTTTTTGGGGGTTTATTACCAAGTAAATGAGCTTCAAGAAATTAGGTCTAGATATTTAAAGGAGGACCAGTATTCTTTGGAAATAGAATCATAGAATTCCAAAAGTAAAAGGATCTTAGAAGACATCTAATTCGTTTTGTCAGCATGCAGTGCTTTTTACAGTTACCCTCAATAGTGTGACTATATTATCTTGTAAGGTCTCTTCCATTGTTTCAGCCTGTCAAGATCTTTTTTGGTTCTTCTTTTATACTGGCTTTCTGATTTAGTTCTGGCTAAGCAGATCGTATCTTCATTAATGTATGAATAAAACTGGGTCCAGCCATGGTTCTACAGTGTATCATTAGAGACATCTCTCTAGGTTAACATAGCTCCACCAGTCAAGCCTCTTTGGGTATGACTGCTTAAGCAATCAATGTGACTACCAAAACACTTCCTTGTTTTGGGATAAAGTTCAATTTCCTTAGGGTGGTACTTAGGCACAGAATTTTTCATTATCTGGCTTGTCTCTCTAGTCTGGACTCCTGCCACATTCCACCATGGGCCCTTCATTTTAATCAGTCTGAACCACTTGCTTCCGGAATCCTTCATGCTATTATTCATGGGCCTTCTCCCCAGTGTTCCTTCTGTCTGGAATACCTTTCATTCTCTTTCTTTACGTAACAACATAGGAGCCTTTAAATCTTACCTCCAGTATTCTCTTGCTAGAAAACATTTCACCTAACCCTTCACTAGATTGGGTGTCCCTCTAAAAACTGATAGTTTTTGATGAGTTCTGTGGCTTATACAGCTGGATGAATGGTAATGCCATTCACAGCGACAAGGAACATTGGAAAGACCAAGTGGTTTTTTTCAGTAAGGTTTTTTTGCTTTGGTGAGAAGTAAAGATTTGTTAAAGAACAAAAAGAGAATAACAGAACCAGGTTTAAAATCAGGCCTTCTAAATGCAAGTCTGTAAGACACCACATGGTTTGGGGACTGCTCATCACTCAATAAGACTTTGCTTCCACTGTAGTTAGGAAGTGGCAAAATAAGGAAGTCTTTAAAACACCAACCCTTTAACTTTACAAAGAGTAGAATTTCCTAGTTTCCAAGTAATTAAGAACACTGATATTCTGGCAGTGCTCCAGGGAGGTCATTCTTGACACATTCTAGAGGAAAAGAAGTAGCTCAAACATCAATTTCTATACATCCCAAACAGAACTTCTGGTTATAGCTATAGGACTCTGAGGAGTGTGATTATTTTTTGTCCAGGATTGATAACTCTCCTAGGACATATAAGGGAAGATAATGAAAACTAGAGAATTACTAACAAAATAGATGCTTTAGGAACACATTCGAGACAGTTCAATTTATCTTTTACCATAAGCCAAAACCATGGATTCTCTTCCTTTCTCCCTTGTTTTTGATTATGTGGACTCTGCAAATAATCTAGTGCCCTCTGGATTTCTATACTCTTAATCGCATGTTCTTAAGGGGTAAAAAACATTGACTTAACTAGTTAATAGAGCAAAACTCCCTTAATACCCTGTTTAACGAAGCCTAGACATGTTCATTTAACATGCTTAAGAGATAATGGTTCCTACGTCATGTCCGTATTTCCCTAGAAACTATATTTCAAAGGTTATTTACTCCAAATGGTTTGAGTATGGTTCAAACTGCACTTCTAATTTTATCCTGAAGTGGATTCTTTGCCTCTAGATTTCTTAGATACCTATAATGACATTTCCCAAATATTCTTTAACAATTCTGTCTCAGGCACATTCGATAATAAAATCACTAAACAAAACTGCCAGAACACGTTGCAATTTTGCTCTCAAGTTGTGGTAAAAAAAATTTTTTTTAATCTAATGAGCTGAAATTACTTCATGCTACCTCACCAACTTAATACATACACTTATAAATAAGCTATTGATACCAGGAAGTGAAGATAATTTCCATGTGCTATTCCTTCTAGAACATTTCAAAATGTTCATCATGTTTCACATGCTTTTACCTCTCATAATATAGTTCTTTAAAGGAATTCACAGGTACAGCTGGGGCCAGAAATTTTGCAAGAAAAGATTCTCAGAGAAGGGTCTCACTAGCATTTTAGGCTTTTCAAGTCTTGGATTTCACCAAGATGGAATACACTGGGCCACAATGTAAAAACCGTATTTGCTTAAGGTAGCAAGCATGTCTATCTCTAAGTGCTTGAATTCTGAAAGTGTACCAATACCTTACGCATGGTACAAACAAGCATTTGATACGCTTTTAAAGAAAAAAATTCACTTCCTTCAGTAAAGCATTCAGGATTATTCAGACCAGGTTTTCAGTACTGAAAACTACAAATAATAAAGTTTGTGTGCAGTCGTGCAAGAAGTATCAGAAAAAGCGTGATCTGCATAGTTTTTAGGCATACAGAAACTATAGTAAAAAAGGTTAAAAACAAATCAGAGATAATGTAAACTGTGATAGAGAAGGTAATTTACGATAGGCAGTTTCAACAACATACACCTCCTTTTAAAGAATCACTATAAATAATTTGCTGGCAGCAACTATTTAAAAATGACCACAACATTTTGGGCTATATCCTTACTCAGCTTAAATCTGGACAGAAATATTTTAAATAGCTGCTTCCAGAAAATGGATAGAGCTATTTTTGATGAGTTGTTCGCATCTTGAACTTTTATGTTTCAAACTCATGCAATCAATTAAAAATAGGACAGAGCAAATTTTAAAATATTTGAAGGTAGCGTTAGAAAATTGATATCAAATTCATCAGCCTAAAAGGGATTAGTATATATGTACATATACAATTACTCTATATACTGGTATATGATTAAAGTATTTTTTTTAAGTACTTCAGGTAGACAAGTTAAAAGGCCATTAATCAGTTTCTAGGATGCCCTTTCCCATTTATAAATGACACAAAAATGATAAGGCTACTAATTTTGCAATATTTACTATGGAAATAATATTCAACAGAATAAGACACCACAATGAAGGCTTCATGAATAATTTATTCCATTTGAAGTTCTGCTTTTTGTTTTTTGTTTTTTTTTTCTTAAAAAGTATAAACCTTTTCATTTCCTCAATCACAATTTGTACAACTCAGTGTTATGGCATTCGGCAGCAATAGTGTTTATTCCTTATTCTTTTTTTGTCACGTTAAAAAAAAAAAAAAAAAAAGCAATTGGACCATATTAAATGTCACTGCTAAACAACAACTTTAAAACGCCGCTTCGTAAAGTGACCAAGCTATCTTGAGAAGGTTGATGCTGACATGTCCAGTAACGATCTTAAAATTTGTAGTTTAAACTCAGTAACTTTTAAGGTCCACAAATCCAGTTTACTTTGAAAACTAAAGCTGTTTTAAAACTTCATGAATACATCAACCTGAGGAGTATTTTAGGTCCCAAATCCAGTTTTTAATTAATACTCCACAAAAAATAAAATACATATATAAAAATTTAAACCACAGTTCTGGGCCCATTAAAACACCAAGAAAAACCAAAAAGTTAGGATTTCCAGCTGATTTTTTTGGGGTGGAGGGCAAAATAAAAATATGTCAAAGATATTTTTCTTAATTTAGACAAACTAAAATCTTAAGAGGAAACCCAGACCAAAACATCACTCATGCAACATTAAATGTATTAATAGACTAATATGCGATGCCATAGTGGATGAGTAGCAAATTATATGATGCAACAGCATTTAAAAACTTCCTTTTAATCTATTCAATTTGAACATTTTAAATAATGCAACATAGTATTTCGATATTACAGTATTAACATAGTGCTTGATTAAAGATCTGCAAATCTTTGTAGTAACACATTAAGTTAAAAATTACCTCAGAAGGTAAATATGAAGACGAAAGGAGAATATTTTAATACAGTAATCTGTGCCATACTGACAATTGAGTACGAATACAGCTGAGGATAGTTGACTAAGTAGTAAGAGCTTAATTTTAGTGGTTTAAGAAAAGTTTAGAAAGATTTAAAAATTACAGCTACTTTAAAATTTAAGGATTACATATAAGTACACTTGGTGGCCTTCTGGCCAAACAATAAGGTGTACAGAAATTTATTCATACAGTGTTAATTCACAGTCCTGATAACTGAATGGCTTGCATAAGAAAAGTATGGCTAGATGTTTCTCACTGGCTGGAAGCAGACATATAACTAATCTTTCCAAATGCCAAAATACTGAACTTCCACCCTGCTTCGTAATGGATAACTACACAGAAAACAGACACTAGCATGGTAACAAAGAAGTCAAGGTGTTGGGATCCACTGGTATAAACTATAATATTGTGACACCTATTTAAACAAAACAAAACTTGTCTGTGATAGTACATTAGTAAGTCAGATCCATCATCTTGTATAAAAGGCTTAATTTCTTTTTTTCTGAAGTCCCCTGACCTTTTCTAATGGCTATTTAATAATTTTCAATTTGCGTGTGAACTGATATATGAGAGACAAAAAAAATCTTATCAGTAAATCCTGTATATTTGGGAAATATTCCTTGATTCCCAGAGGAAAAGGAATTATATGCTGGGCTCCCTTCTTATGGCTCTATATAAAAGATACTGTCAGGGAATAATTTTTTTAAAACCTATTTTCAAACTGAGTTGTGGTTACTATAGGCTAGTGATTTTAAATATAGAGAGAGAACATAGCTTTTATTTTTTAAAGTTTCTATTGAGCTAAATTTATAAAAATGGGTACCTTTTATAGAAAATTTGAAATAAGCATCTTTTCCTTCAAATCTCAGACAAGTTTTTTTGTTTTTTAAAAAAGAACAAAACATGTCAACATAATCTGTGGTGTGTTAGCATAATTTAAAAACTAACGCCGAGATGTGATCTTTAATTTTAATATCAAAATATGCTGACCACTGGGATTGCATTATTATTTTGAAGAAATAATTGAAAACCTTTGTCACCAAATGTGTTTGCTTTATAGAAAAAACGAGACTTGCTATTGTTTTTATATACACAATTTGAAGAAGTTGTATTGTTCATAAGAATGATATTTAAGCTAAGCATACAGTATACACAAAACAAGTTTCAGTAAAAAAAAAAAAAAAAAAAAAGTTTTGTAAATAAAATTGATTTTGTCCTTGTAGAGAAGTAGTGAACATACAAATAGGTATTTTGCTAGACTGCTTCCAAGAAAGATAGGTAGACTTGGTGACTGTGAATTCAAGTCAGCAACACAGTTAGGAGGCTAACTTGGGCTCTCTTGTGAGCAGCACTGTAGGAAGGATTTTTCAAGGGGGTAAAGCCTGCATAAAAGCAGTTATCTTGGCATGTGCAAACAAGAAGGGGGAGAGTTGTATTGAAGGAAGGGGTGAATTAAAGTCCCTAAAATTCAAGTCCCTTCTTTAGGGAGGTGAGAACCTCCTTGGCATGTGCCTACCTTAATCTGAGCTGCGTGATAGAAAAGTACAGACTCTGGTGTTTGGGACTGCCATCTCCAAACCAAGAAAATTAAATAAATAAAAAAGACAAAGGGGTACAGGTTAAGTTTAGAAAATGGTTCTTTCACAAGTGGAATAGAGTCTGAATACCAGAATTCACTGAGAATCTATTTACACCACAGTTTGATTGCACGCACACACGCACACATCACCATACTCTCACACACACTCCCAATCTTTAATTTAAAAAAAAAAAAAAAAGTCAAACAATCAAGAGTGACTTCTCTTAAAATAATTTGTAAAATGCCTAGAGCTGGGCTAAATTTCAACCTTATAGGATCCTGAAGATAAATTTTTTAATAATATTCCCATGCCTAGATGTGCCACTTGTAAAACTGAAAAACATTTAAGCATGTAACATTAAACACCAAAATTAGTTTAAGCATTCAGTAGCAAATGTTTTTCTTGTAAAACTAAGTTTCTTTCACTGGAAATGGCCTGAAATATTAGTCATAGCCCTAAACCATAGTACAAAATATAACTGAAGAATTCTCATTTTATTCTAAGTTAAACCACCTAACAATATCACTTGTATATTGCCATCATGTTATTCTGTAAAGGTGTGATATATAAAATGCTGTAAGACCTGGTACCTTTTCAATTTATAAACACAGTGAACTTCATTACTGTACATGTACTCTGCAACTACAGCTTAGCTGTAAATCCTCCACACACAATGGTATGGACATTATTCCCCCTCTAACCCCATTAAACTGTACAATGAGACAATACAAATTTACTGTCCCACCCACCCCCTTACAAAAAAATAATACTCTAAAAGCAACCCTACTGCAACTTTTTAATTAAGACGATTACATATATTTTAGACCAATTGCTTTAAAGCAAGAAGGCAGTATAAACCTTCTAGGAAAATTTTTATAAAAGAGGTTAAGAAATATAAGACAATTTTACATTTAAAAACTTACAATAAATAAGAGATGCAGGCATTTTTGAATACTAGATACTATAATCCAATACAAGAACATCTTGATGTTCTGAAGCCATAAGTTGAAATTCATTGTTCCTCATGTTTCCTTTCCATGCTTTTAATATTCATTTAGCATGACTGGGTACTATGGCTCATTACTTTTCACAAATACTGTGACTGGAAAAAAAAAGGTTAATTTTTGCTACCAAAATGTTATAATACGTTTTGTATGATCAGTCATCATCCTAAAGAGTTCAGTATAATCAATGAAAAATAGCAGGGTTATAGTCCCTCCCCCCAAGTCAAAACAATATTTGTTGAAGTAATAAGAATTAGACCCCATCACAAATGACTTTCACTGAGAAGATAACTGCAACTTAATCCTGCAGTGAAATATCCTTTATCCTTTTTCTTTTCTTGTACAGTTCCATCAAATGAAGATCACAGCATATTCATGATAAAGTTATATAACTGATTCAGCACCACAAAATGAATTGGGAGACACGAGCGTCTGTCCTGGATTGCAGGGTCACAGGTTAGCCAGGAGAGTGCATTGTACTGTTCCAAAACAAACCTAAAAAGCAAATAAACTATATAAATCATATTTACCTAAAATGTATATTTTAGAAGCAGTTTCCAATTATGGCATCTAAGATTCAAAGCCACTTTAAAAAAGGGTGGGAGGTGTACAGTAGAGAGTTCTTGGAGAGATAAAGATAACTAATTTTCATAAAAATTATTCTCAAAGGTAGATTATACACGTTAGAAAGAAAAGTACTCTTTCTTAATAATGCTATCTAAAGATCCAAGGGTACACAATTATAAACTCTTGCCAAAAATGAGAAAAACGCTATGGACAAAAATGACATTCCTTTAAAATAGCAGTGGAGAACCCTTAATGGTACAAAGAGCAGTACCTGAGGACATCTGAAGTCTGATTTGAGTCAAGTGGATGGGAGTGTTTACTGTGAAGCAGCTCGTCAGATTGCACTGAAGGCACGTGGAGGTGCAAAGAGGCCTAAAAATTAACAGAAAACCAGTCAGCCAAATGGAAAAAAAACTGTTATTTGTTTTTACCTTATTCTCCCAACATTATGTTCCTTAATTAAACACATTTTAGTCCTATGTAATGAATGAAAGCCACTATAAAGATGCTTGTTCTCCTCACTTAACTAATTCATTTATAATTTTTAAGTGGGTAACTTATATTGAACCTTCTTACCTCCTTTTTCTTTAGTTTTATTGTTTTTAAAGACCACTTAACAATCCTAAAAGAAGATTTCCGATTATTTTTATGTCTAACTTGCTTAGACATATAAATGTTTAAGGAAGCACTAAAGTGACAGATCTGAGTACAGTTTGCCTCTAAGTTACACAGAATTTAGACTATGCAGACGTACCTAGGTCTGGCACTGAAAAAGTAACGGGAGTAAGCAAATGCAAATATTTTACTTATAAAACTATAAACCTTAAAGGAAGCTACCTTTAGTTGAACTGTGTGCCGTTTAAGTAATACAGTGTGCAGCTGCCTTCTTTTGTCCGTTCCTTTTCATAATGGAGGCTCAGTAACAACTGTCACACCTATTTAGGTATGGCAGTGAATAGTGGGAGAAAGAGATGTGATACTGTTCCTCACATTTTGAATAAATAAAGTAAATCATTTTGTTTATAATTTAATCTGTAAAATAGTGTTAAAAGGCTATGACAAGACGGTGGTGTCCACTGCAGAAAACTCTTGATTGATAGATATTCTATATACTGTAAAAGGTTCTATTGTATATTTAGGTGCTCTCTCCTCTACAACTGTAATATATGAGTGAATTCTTGGGTTATAATTCTACAATATAACCAAAAATATGTATGTTTGAACTGTCTACAAATGAATGAATATAATCAGCACCAGTGCTCTAATTGCTAAGATAAAAAGATTTTTAATCACTTAGGCAATGACCCACTATTTTTCCAACAAAGAGAAACATACTAGGTGGTTTTATTGCCTATGGCATAAAACTAAAATGGAATGTATGAAAAAAAAAAGGTGAACAAAGTTATGGTAAGTTATGCCTTACCTGGTAATTCAGAACCAGAAGTCCTAATCTTGTTACACTGTATCTGAGGGTGAATGCCCACTTTACACTATCCTCTCTGCAAATAAATATTGAGTAGAAAAGAATCTGGATAGTTCTTCAGACTTTTTGTAAAGTAGTGTTTCCTAATAAAAATGTTCCCTGAAACACTAATGTCAGGAACTATTAATAGGTGTTACACAATCCTTTTCTTGTGTATTAAAATAAGTTTGGGAAATGCTAAGTAAACTTGTTATTTACTGCTGTTTTTCAGAGCCTTTAACTACAACAGGGGGGCAGACAGCATCTGCAGTGCTTCCCAAAGGACCAAAGAACCCTTTGTTTTGTGAAGACTCTTAAAAAAAAAAACAACTGTTGCCGTCAAGTCGATTCCGACCTATAGCTACCCTATAGGACAGAGTAGAACTGCCCCATAGGGTTTCCAAGGAGCAGCTGGTGGATTTGAACTGCCGACCTTTTGGTTAGCAG
>NW_004443990.1:3073289-3129984 GCF_000243295.1 Trichechus manatus latirostris
CTATAGCTACCCTATAGGACAGAGTAGAACTGCCCCATAGGGTTTCCAAGGAGCAGCTGGTGGATTTGAACTGCCGACCTTTTGGTTAGCAGCCGTAGCTTGCCGTAGCTGTTAACTACTGTGCCACCAGGGCTCCAATATTGTACAGAAACTCTTTGAGAATATGTTCTTGTAATAAGATCTGTACAGAACACTGCACATCTATCAGAAGGGGAAGAACAGTCATATAATAAAACTATTACCTTGGCTGATACTCTCTAAATATATTATTTCATTAATAGGCAACTCAGACTGACTTCTGTTTGTATTCTGTTTAATCTCAAATATCATTGACTCAATGGGATGTGGTCCAGGGGTTCCCAAGATTTATAAAGGGTAGCAACAAGCTTATAGGTTCAAGTATCCATCAAAATATAAATCCGGGAAACTAAAGCAACTATCCAACTTTTACCTACAAGTAAAAATCAGTTAGCAAGCACTTAGATGAGCATGACTTATGGAATACAAATAGTCAACCTCTGGTGGGTTTATATAAGAATAAGTGAATCAGATATGAATTTATTATTTTGGAGTAATAGTAGCAGCAGCAGGAATAAACTCTGTATAAGGCTTTTGCATATTCCATTTAATTTTATAATTTATGATTTATCTCAGCCTCAGTTATATCAGTTACTAATGAATCTGCTTTGATAAATCACTGTGGATCTGAGAATATCATTATTTGAAAACCACTCAACAATTTTAATACAACAATTTACACAAAGCTAAAAGGATTTTATTTTTTTAAGGTGATAGTAAATGAAACTAAAAATCAAGTATTACTGCAAATGCTATGAATCCCTTAATCCCCAAAACGATGAAGCATAATAGGAGTGCAGTGTAATTCAAAGAATAACATACTAATCACTGAAAAATTCATATTTTAGTCTTGACTCCACTACCAATTTAGAACTTTTGACAGATGAATTTTTCTGAACTTTAAAGCACATCTATAAAACAAGAAGGTCAGACTAGAAGTTAATATAAGGTTTCTCCCAGCTCTAAAATTCTGTATGTGCTGTTGAAAATACTAACAGCATGCATCCCAGGAGTTTTCTTGACTTAAGAATAATTAACTAAAGTTCAAACTTAATTTAAGTTTAAAAATTAAGAGTTGTTTCCTAATTAGGTAATTCTCTCTGATTCATATATGGCAATATATTTAAGAACTTAAGACAAGCGCTACTTCTTTCATCAAAAAACCACTTCCTATATTTCTCAGAACTTCAAGCTGTCAATTAGCATTATTTAGGAACTGGCATAGAAATGTCAATACCTTAAGAAATAGGGGACACTGATATTGTGCTTGAGGACATGCTGACCAGAACCAGTCAGGTAATGGACCCGCTTTGGCAGTTGATACAAAGTAACCAAGGGCCAGTGGTTGCTGAAGAATATTAGTTACTTCATCATGAGATTCTGTTGAAAGTAGCCGATCAGTACCTTGACCCTTAAAAAGACAAAATTTAATGTGCGTTAGTTCATTTGATATATCTAGGCACTAGGTATTAATACAGAATGGCTAATGGGAATCAGTTTATCAATTTAAAAAATACTAAAGAATGTTGAAAGAAATCAATTGCTCGTGTATTTAGTAAGAATATCATAATTAGTAACAGCATTAGAAGAATGAGTTTTATTCTAAGAGTTTCACGAAGAAATGAATATGCCAACTGTTTAACAAGTTTGTATTATTATGCCAAACCCATGTTTGGAACGTGTGTTTGTGTGTAAACCTTTATAGCTAAGAAATACAAAATATTCAATGAAATTTCTAATATTTCCTAATATTCCCTTCTAACAATCCCTGACCACCTCCCTCACACCCCAATCCAAAAGGTGGATTTGATTTAGCATTGTTCATCTAGCACAATCTATAAAATGCAGCTAATGGTGTTTTGGAAAGCATTATGGCAACATGTAGAGACAACTATTACATGATATTCATATCCATTTGTGTAGTCATTGTATTTCTTGCTATTTATTTTAAGGAAATAGATAAAAGAGAAAAAATGATATGCATTAAAATGTTATTTCAGCTTTACCTATAACAAAAAATACTTAAATGTCCAGCATTTTGGCAATGATATAACAAATTATGATGTAGCAACAATGTAATGTTAAAAATCTGACTATAATTATTAAAAGCTGCAATATCAATACATGTGGAAGGAAGGTAATTTGCTATAAGTAAATATGGTTTTTATTAAGGTGATGGGATTACTGGTGCTTTTCCTTAAATTATTTTTCAGTAATTTCATTTCTTTCCAGTTAACAGAAGAAGGACAAACGCAGAACAAGACTGGACAAAGGTCCTTTCATACTTTAAAATGACAGGTTCTAAATATGTGCATAGTACAATAACCAAATAACCACTATATATAATTTCACCCACATGAAGATATGTTATTTAATGAAGCCTAATTAGTCAAACAGAAAGACAAGACAGATTACTTTTCTTAACTGCTTTAAAAAGGTGGGGTGTCCTGTACTGTATGTTTTCTTACAAGAAAAGTAATATTTCTATTATGTTCCCTGTCACAGCCCTCATATGAATGGCAGCTCTTAGAGCCATATACTGATTTGCAGATATTATGATCCTACAGATGAGTAGAAGCTATAATGAAGTGGCAGGAAAACTACCAAAGAAGGGGTAATGCTAAGTAGTCTAGAAAATACAGAGTCAGAGAAAGCAGAGCCCTAGAAACCCTCTTAATGAAGTACAATTCAAAATATTGATGCCTATGAGACAGAAGTGCATGAATGCGCTGTTAATTTCACTAGCTAATTTCTAAGGAAAAAGTAGTATTTGACTTCATATATCAATCCATTACTAGGTTAATGCATGACACTTAGACAAAGTGAACTTTTATAACAGAGTTATTACCTTGCCAGTATCACCTCCATGCGGGTAATGAGATCCTGGAGAATGTACAGGGGACACCGTTGGAGAGGCAGGAAGGATACTAATGATATCAGGGTCAAGATCATCTGGTGTGTCTAACAAATCAAAGATACCTATTCCATCTATACACAGGAAAGAAGAAAATTAAATATTCCACTTTCCATATCCCATGTTCATTTACAGGACAGGGTTAAAATAAATTAATACATTTTAACCAAAATGGGTCAATTTAACCAAAATTTACTACCATGTGCTAAGTATTGTGCTAGGAGCCATATATACAATTATGTGGTCAAGTGAAAGATCCTGAGATGGGGAAATTATCCTGGATTATGCAAGTGGGCCCAATGTAAAAGGGTCCTTATAAAAGGGAGATAGTAGGGTTAGTCAGTGAAGGAGTTGTGACAACACTAAACTGCTGGCTTTGAAGATGGAGGAAGGAGTCACAGACTACTCACGATTGATAATTTATGCTTTGATATTAAGTAAAATAATCAAGGTATTGGTTAACACATTAGAAGAAGAGGAGAATAATTACTAACCATACTTGTGACTTTAAAGATGTGGCATTTCCTAAGGTAGCCAGGCGTGAGAATGGAATATCCTTTATTTTCTACTAAAGTGCAATCTATAACTTCTTCTAGAAAAATTGTATCTCTACTGGAAGTGTAAATAAATTACTATTGTTTTTGGTAAATCAAAATTAAAAATGATGGACATAAAATAAACTACAAAGTATATATACTGGTAACTCACAGCACAGGCATATACCTGTACAAATTTTATGATCAACTGTTGCCTTCTAAACTGAGTAAACATTTATGGGATAATTCATAACATGAATTCTGGTATCAACAAGGTAGAAGGATGGCTGCATTAGTTTCCTGCTGCTACTATGACCAATTACCACACATCTGAGGCTTAAAACAACACATTTATCTCTTACATAAGTCTAAAATCAGTTTCATTGGGCCAAACTCCAGGTGTTAGCAGGGTCATGCTCCTTCTGGAGGTTCTAAAGGAGAAACCGTTTCCTTGCCTTTTCCAGCGTCTAGAACTATATTCCATGCATTCCTTGGCTCATGGCCCTTTCCTCCATCTTCAAAGACAGTGGCATAGTATCTTCTTTCTCTGACTCTACCTCTCCCTGTGTCTGTTACATGGCCTTCTTCTCTTGTGTGTGTGACCAAATATTCCTCTACCTCACTCTTATAAGGACACACAGGATTGTATTTAGGGTCTACCTGGATAATCCAGGATAATCTCCCCATATCAAGATACTTAGCTTGATTACATCTGCAAAGTCCTTTTTTTGTTTGCCATAGAAGGTAATATTCACAGGTTTCAGGGGTTAGGATATGGATCTTTTGGGGAGGCCATTATTCAGCCTACCACAGTGGTCAAGCCTTATTTTACAGTTACAAACCTTTTAAGAACAATTCACCTACCATTGTTGGGATTGAAAGCCAAGTCCAAATTTTCAGTGGTGTAAGTAGCTGAAGCTACTTGCACAGAAGCAGAAGTAGGGAACACAAGTATATGAGTACACGATGTATCCTGTGGGGTATTTAGCTGAGATGTCTGCATGTTTAGAGTGGTGCTCCTTCCAAAAACAGAACCAGTTGACACAGAATCTGAAAAGAGAATGAAAGGCATTTTTTCTTTTTAATAAACAAAGAATAAGTTTTATATAGTTAAAAACTTAAGTGCATGAAGAATTAAATCTGATGTGAGCTAAAAATAGCTAACCTGGCATAATAACAAAAGAGCCTTGGGGTTCCATTGCTACCAAGCAAGCACTGAGAATGCTAGGAGAGTCTGCAGCAGATATACCACACATTCTACACATATCTTTGAGCCTTTTGCTTAGAGACTGCAAGTTTCGACGACTCAGCAAACAGCTCCAATCTGTGGGTATCAATAGTAAAACAACAATATTCAAAGAATCAGCATTGGTTAACACCCAGCAGAACCAAAATTAAAACATAAAAGTAGTATTTAATGTTTTTAAAATTAGTGTATTCCTCAAACTGGAGTCATTATCAAGCTAAAAATCTCTCATTATTGATGCTACTCAATATCCTTTATCTACCTAAACTTTAGGGTTCAATTAGTATCTGCTGAACAGGGGATGAGTTCAATAATAAGCTGAAAGCAAAAAAACTGGAAGTCAACAAATAATAGCAGTAATAACAGATATTAAAATTGCAAAACAGTACAACATCCTTTTAAAATTTGAAATAAGCTATTTGTGGCCTGGACCTATGTGGTTCCTAATTAAAAAAAATTAAAAAACAGCTTTTACTGATAACCTTTGCATTATGTTCTATATACTCAGATGTGGTCTGAACAGTGTGTGAATTTACCAAAAAACAGAAATTTAAGTACTAAATAGTAAAAGCACAAAGCACAATTTTACCTTTTAATTCTCCATGACCAATCCTTCCTAGCCGACCAATTACAACTCTCCACGGTAATGAACTCATTTGTATAAGTCCTAAGCACCACTCCCACAGTTTCTGTAGACCAAATCTTCGAGCTGAACCTTTTTTCCGACGAGCCCTAAAATATGGAATAAAGAGACAGTCATAAATGTTTCTAAAACTTTAATCGTGACATTTCAAGAGAGCTCAAAATTGTGAAAAACTGGTCCCTTAAGTTTAATGCTTGATACCTTTTACACAAGTCCTGTGTTTGTCATGCTAATTTCTAATACACATTAAAATACATACATAACTTAAAATTTAAAAAAATGTTTGTCCAATCACCACCTAAATTTACCAGAAATACTGCTTTTCCTGAAAGGTTGGCAAAGTTTTTCTGTAAAGGGCCAGACAGTAAATTTTTTAAGCTTTGTGGGCCATAGAGATTCTGTTACAATGACTCAACTCTACTGTTGCAGCAGGAACAGCAACTGGGTACAACCAGATTTGGTGGACCCCTACTCTATACTTTAGGTTGAAGAATGCCCATACGTCTCAGAACAAACAAAATTGTTGTATTTTTCTGCATACGTTTTCTGTATTAGGCAAGTATAAAACATAAGCACTCTGTGGCTGAGCAACAGTAGCTACAATTTATTGAATACTCACTATGTACCAAGCACTGTATCCAGTCCCTTTACATGTAATACCTCATTTCATCCTAGCAACTCTATGAGGCAGATAAAATTATCCTCCCAATTTTACAGAGAAGCAACCTATAGCTCAGTTGACAAAAATATTTTTCCCAAGGTTACACAGCCAGTATAAGTAGCAGAGTTGGGAACTGAAGTCAGGTCTCTCTGACTCCAGAGTTGGACCTCTTATCTCCCTCCTACTTTCAATAAAATGGCAATACTATCTTGATAATGAAAAAGGTGATATTATTCTTTCTTGGCTTTCTTTTTCATCCTTCAGAGATAAGCATACCCATATAGAAGATGACTCCATTAGCACATCTATGCCATAAAAATTTCAAAACTATCAAGGAAATAAGATATGAAGCACTATTCTAAGGTCTGTAATGTAATCTATAAATCTTTATAACCAATAATATAAAACTAATATGTTTCTATATTCTGCCTCCCTAGCACCACTAAACTTAATAATCATTAAGTATATCTGCACATAACCAATTTCTGAATTGAAAGGAACACAGCCTCTATATAATAAGAAAAATAAAGGTTTGAACCAAATGTTAAAACTGAAAATTATTTCATGGATTTGCTTTTCAGGTTCTCTTCAGCAGTGATCATTAGCATTGAAATATGTTACTAGAAAATATCTGTTAAGTGATAACCCAATAAGCTCACCTGCTGTAACCTGCAATAGCTTTCATAACTGGCCATAATATCTAATTACTGCCCAGAAGAATTCTAAAAAGAAAGCCACCTTTTTCAGACAACACCTCAACATTTAAATGTTAACATTTTCAGTCAACAACTTTAGTAAAGAAGTTAACTCACTCAGTCAGAGGGTATATTTTAGATGATACATGAAAAAATGTATAGATACTTTACTAGACTCTTTTTTCTTTTTTTTAACTAGATTCTTTTTTTTAATTGCAGAAGTGGCTTTCTAGTTCCATGTTTCACAGCATTTCAGGCTAAAATCATTGCCTCAAGCTTTATGACACAGAATTTAAGAACTTTAATCTCTTTTGTCTATGCAACAGAGAGAAATCAAAATTATTTTTAATTATCTTAATTACACAGTATAGTCACTACAGAAAACAAGGAAAAGCACCTACAATCCTATCGTAACATTTTAATGCATATTAACTATCCAAATAGTCTTCTATTCGTTAAAAATGGAATATACACTATATATAAACCGAAAACCAAACACACTACCATCAAGTTGATACTGACTCATAGCAACCCTACGGGGCAGAGTAGAACTGCCCCACAGGGTTTCCAGGAAGTAGCTGGTAGATCTGAATGGTCAACCTTTTGGTTAGCAGCCACAGCTCTTAACCACTGCGCCACCAAGGGTCTATATACTTTATAAAAAAGACCAAACCCCTTGCTGTCAAGTCGATTCCAACTCATAACAACCCCGCAAGGTTTCCAAGGCTGTAAATAAAGAAGCAGACTGCTGCATCTTTCTCCCATGAAGATACTGGTGGTTTTGAACTGCCGACCTTTTGGTTAGCAGTCAATCACCCTAACCACTGCACCACCAGGGCTCCAATATACCATATACATACATATATTTTTTAAACATTTATATTTATATAAATTAATCTGAGGGGGTTCCATATACTGTATACATACATTTATATTTATATAAATTAATTTTTTTAACAGATGATACATTTAGGGAAATTTAAGTACCTATTTGGAACATCGATGTTAATGATACAAGTTTCTAAAAGTTCTCCATATAGATCTGTGCAAGATGCAAGAATCCATCTTTGATCATGTGATAAACAGTAGCCTACAAAAAGAACATTGTATTTCTGACCAGCTTCTCCAAAAGTTTCTCCGAGCTCTGTCTGTTTGTCCTTCACTGGAGCCAGAATAAAAGGAGGCGTATAAAGTCGAATACACTCTGGTCTCTGTAAAATAAAAAATTAAGGTATGGTACTATACAACCATAGAAAAATCTTCTGTTGAATATGTGATAGATTATTTACTCAATTATACTTGGAAAATGAGATCTAAACAAAGAATTCCACTTAGTTTTGCATAAAATCATAAAACGTACAGTCATGGAAAACATACTTACATCAGGACTTTTAAGAGCAGTTTCCATGGCTAAACCTGGACCAAAACCAGTTAATGTTTTCACATTGGTTGATGTTGGAAGTGGTCTCCGACACTGGGTAAAGGCCGAAAAAGCCAGAGATTTTAAATGCTGGGTATAGATTTGCCTATCTTCATGCTTCACAGGTTGCAACAGGTACTGACAAGGAACAATCTAAGAATTACAGGCAAATATTACAAACGTTAAACTTGCAATAAGAGAATAAAAAGAACTGTGGGTCCAAAAACTCTCCTAAAAACTTTTTACTAGAAAGTTTAAACAAAACCTTAATATACATGATAAGCTAAAGAATTATGTTTTCTTGTCTATTATAGTGGTTTTTAATAAATGTCAATTTTGCCAATCGGCCTAGAACTAAAGGTCTATTTAAAAATCTTTAAAAACTGCTATACAGTTAGTACTGCCATTTCTTAGTCTTGAAGTCTATAAAATGAATAAAATCTCCGTAAAGAACCTAACTTGGTTAATTTCTTTTTACTTTTGCTTGCAATCTGTTTTACTTAGAACTCCAGCTTATATAGAGATCCGTGCTACATTTTTTTACTCCGCATTATTACTGTGGTATGACTGTAAAGTTTATCTTTTCTAAACTCTCTAAGATTTCTCTTATATATCTAAAATATCACTTAAAGTAAAATCCATATAATAGAAGTTGGTTTTTAGAAAATCAATTTGAATATAGAAAAGTAGTATCTCTGAAATTTCTGTCAACATCAAACTATTTTACATACATTTAGCTCGCAGCATTTATCATTCTTACCTGTACAGAAACAGTACTCTTGATATGAGGAGGGAGAGTCTGGACCATTTCCAGAAAGCATCGAAGTAGCCCCAAAGTCCATACATTAGAAGAGTTAGTGCTCTCATCTTTATTTTCATATGTAAAAGGATCAATTATATAAACGACAATTGCAGGTGGATAGGTGATTGCATGTGAATCACCATCTGTGGGGATTCCAACTTTATCCCGATCCATTGTGCTAAAATTTGAGGTAGAAATAAGACAGAAGAGGAAAAAAACTGTAGTGTGTTTGCCTGGGGTAGCATCAATGCAGTTTCATATCGCACCCCTCCACTTTTTTTTGGTGGGGGATGGCAGAGAGCCTCTCTGAAAATAAGGGATGGCTGTTTCTCCCAAAAGAGAACCATAAACATACAGTTTCAGGGTATACAAAGACCTTAGGTTAAGGTTAAGACTTCTTGCATTTAAAAAACAAAAAGAAAGAAATAGAATTCTTAAAACCATAGAATATAAGAAAATGCAAGAGAGTTTAGTATTAAGACATAAAATTGAGACAGAGATAAGTTAAATGACCTGCCCAAGGTCACAAAGCTGGCTAGAAGTAGAGTGAGATCAGAAGGAAACCAGATTTCCAGACTTAGTCAATATTCTCCTACATTTTTGGACTATATACATTCATTGACTTCAACAGTGATTAAGCTTCATTCTTTGATGTGTGATTTGATTTCTTAAAACTTCAAAATTTATTTAGATGTTCAAGAAGGGTGGATCAATTTGGATAATTGTTTTTCGCCACATATATGAGTGTTGACTTTGGGCAAAACTGTGTCCTGGTAGCTGAAAGATATGATCAAGCTCAGGATGACTTAACCTATAAATCAAAAGGGAAGCTCACTCAATACCTTCATTATAAAAAGAATAATAAAAGAGGTGTCATCAACACTGTTGTCATTATAAATAACTTGAGTGCTTAGAAGCACTGTATACTTCATGTATATCATGTCACATTACTTCTATTTTACAGATAAGGAAACATGCTCAGAAAGATTAAATAATTTTCCAAAAGTCACATAGCCAGTAAATGGAAGAGCTGAGACTCAAACTCTGGTATGACTCTAAAGTCTCTGAACAGGCCAGCATAATAGTGACTTCTCAATCATTAAGATGATGTGCATAGGCTAATCTACTTGACAGCTATGATGCAGGACAGATTTAAACATCATATGGATAGTTAAACTAAAGACTTAAGATGTCTTAATTCCCATCCTAAGATTCTAGGATTCTATAATAAAGACTTTCTGAAGACTTCTCATTGTAATTTGTATTTAAATAGTTGATAACATTATAAAAACTAAAATTTCAAGGATAAGATAAAAAACAAGCTCTTTATATTCATTCAAAACAATGACTGTCCTATTTAGGAAAAAAGACATCATAGTGTTTATATTTCTGCAAAGATCAGAATTTTTAAAGGTACCTTTCAGACACATCAGGATGGGGCTGAGTGGTAAGCAAAGATGACTCTCCAGAAATCCCAGCTGTCTGTAGAGCTGATGCCTGTTGCCCTCCTAGCTGGCCATTCTGAACTGTAGTTGTTTGTGTAGACATGGATCCTGCAGCACTACTGTTCATACTGCCAAAGGGTGGAAATGAAGGTAGTTTATTTGATGATACTCCACTATTCAAACTGGAGGATGATGAAGATGAAGCTGAAGTTGTGGTCAAAGTTGAGTTAGCTGTGGCAACTGAAGAAGACATGGCACCACCTGAAGTCAACGTCATAGTGTTACTCACTGCAGATGCTAGGGTGGTGGATGGAGTGTTAGCATTTCCAGTATTTGTCATCTGAGGTGGAGTAATCAAAGACTGACTTGCAGGGACAACTAAATTTGGCTGAGAAAGTAGAGAGCTGTCCAATGGCTGGGAAGCAAGATAAGGACCTAAAGATAATAAAAATCACATTCAGGATATTGTGATTATTTACTTCAGTGATTGGTATATATATATATTTTTAATTGTACTACGTGAAAAAACAATAATCTAGTTGATGCTTTCTTACTAATTTACTCTCCCTAACTTGCTTGTTAGGACACTAGCATTCTATTTTCCCCTAGAAACAGAAGAAACTCATTTAAAATGGAATTTTGAAAGTAAACCAGCATTTTCACACAAATTAAAGAAATGGTTATTATGAAAATGAAATAAAATTCTATTTCCTAGGCATAATTAATTAAATAACAGTATCTAGCATATTTTCAAACCATTCAAAGAGTTTCTAAATCACAAGTTCAGTAAATACTACGTTGTTGTTGCTGTTATGTGCCGTTGAGTCAATTCTGACGCACAGTGACCCTGTAAGACAGTAAAACTGCCCCATAGAGTTTCCTAGGCTGTAATCTTTACAGGAGTAGATCGCCAGGTCTTTTCTCCGGAGGAGCGGCTGGTAGTTTCAAACTGCCGACCTTTAGGTTAGCAGCCAAACGCTTTAACCACTGTGCAACCAGGTCTCCTTAAATATTGACTATAATGGGAGCGAATTATAATATAAAATGGTATAATCTTATCATAAGGTTCAAAGTATAGGAATGTCTAGTAAGATTCAATATTTTGGTTCTACGTTCTTTACGATTAAAGTCTAAAGTAAGCCTACTGATAATTTAATTCGAGAGTGTTAAAAGCAAGTTTTAAATGGCTGCCATTTTCTTAGCTCTAACAAGGAACTAATTCTTGGTGCTGAGGTAATGACAGATTATTTTACCTCTAAACCATTAATAAATCAAGACTCTTAATGTTACTAAATTTAATAAAAATGCAAATTCATCAGACCCTACAGAAACAACAAAAATGGAACTGTTTCTAACCCGCAATTCCTTCCTTCCTGATGGGATCCATATACCAAGGACCAGCAAACTTTTTCAATAAAGGCTCAGATGATAAATATTTTAGCCGTTGTGGGACACAGAGTCTCTGTCACAACCACTCAGCTCTGATATTATAGCACAAAAGCAGGCACAGACAGTATAAACAAATGAGGGTGGCTATGTTTCAATAAAATTTTATTTACAAAAACAGCTGGTGAACCAAGCCTTACTTTGGTAACAATGCCATTATACAGTAAATACAAATTTAATACCTAGGTCATATCTGCAGACTTGTGCATAAAGTTTGAGTTTAGAAAATGCTTCATTGTTACCATCAGCTGCCTGAGAAAACCATTCTGCTACCAAATTTTCTGATAGTTTCTTTGATGCAGTAGATCCAACTCTCATGATCCCATCCGTCAACAGTCGTGAAATAGGTCTATGTTGACCCAATCGACAGGACTACAAATATACATATAGAAAGCAGAAGTGGTGAATTTATTATATTTGGGTACATATCATAAAACAAACCATTTAAGTTATTTAAAAAAAGCTTAATTGTTTATAATTAACATTTGGGATAAAAATGTCAAGGGTGAAATGGTATCATAGATCTTTTTTCCTTTTTGCATTAAAAATTCATTAATTTTCTTTCAAAATTAAAATAATACCTCTAATGAAAATAAAACACTCAGATAATAATAATAGCACCAGAATCATTTGGTTGGAATAATGTACACTTGCAGAATACAGAAATAAGTAATACAGTCATTTTAAATTGTACATCTATGCTAATTTTTTTGTTTCTAGATTTTACTTATTTTGTTGTTGTTGAGAATATACACAGCAAAACATATACCAATTAACAGTTTCTACATGTACAATTTAATGACATTGATTACATTCTTCAAATTGGGCAACCATTTTCACCCTCCTTTTCTGAGTTGTTTCTCTCCCATTAACATGAACTCACTGCCCCCTTAAGGTTCCTATCTAATCTTTCAAGTTGTTGTTGTCAATTTCATCCCCTATAGATAGTTCTTAAAAGAGCATAATGCTCAAGGCAGGTATTTTTTTTACTGTTAAGCTAAACTACTGTTTGATTTTAAGATGACTTCAGGGGATATTTTTGGTTTAAGGTTTAAAGATTATCTCAGGGCAATAGTTTCAGGGGTTCATCAACCCCCCAATGGCTCCAGAAAGTCTAGAGTCCATGAGATTTGAAATTCTGCATTTTCCCCCTTTTGATCAGGAATCTTCTATGGAATCTTTAATCAAAATGTTCAGTAATAGTAGCCGGGCACCATCCAGTTCCTCTGGTCTCACGGCAAAGGAAGTGGCTATTCATGGAGGCAATTAGCCAAACATTCCTGCCCAACTCTTTTATATATATATATATATATATATGTATTCTATGACTGATATATATATATGTGTGTCAGAGTGTGTATATAATTCTTATATATATATATTTTGTATATAAATATGTATATTTATCTATATCTGCAAGTCAAAGCAAAATAAAAATTAGTATATAAATACAGTTAAAGATGGTCCTATATACTTCCCAGCTTTCCACAAAGTGTGTTCTGTGAGCCACTGATATTTGTTACAAGAAGCCCAATGTCAAAAAAGTTTGTAACACTGGATTAAGCAAATTTAGAGGATTTCTTTATTGCCAAGGCTTTTCATAACCTACTATGAATTGTGAATCTCTAAAAGAATAATATAATACAAAATGTTTCTCTAAACTTATTTAACTGTGGAACCCTTTTTCTGGAAGAACTTTGCAGGATTAGTATTCCATGTAACATTCTTAGGGAAATGTTTATACAAAATACACTACATATACCTTGTAAGTAAATGGAAAATTAATAAGGAGCTAAACCAGTACAGAATAACAATTCAGATTGTAAAAGAAAGTTAAAAACTGGATCCCCAAGCATTTATGGGAAAAGACAGGTATAACGAACTAATGTTTTATATCCCATAGCACTTATAATTTTAAATTACTGGGCTCAATGATGGATATAACATAAGAATTATAATTTAAAAGATCAATCAAGAATTTCAGAACTGAAATGGGTATTAGAAAGATCTTGCAGGGCTTTATTTTATATATGAGGAAACTGAGGCTGAGTGTCATAGAGAATCAGGATTAAATTTTTATAAATGTAATTTTTTCCTGACTATGTAACAATGCTACCCTTTTTTTCAGAAAAGGAGGTAACCTTAAAAGGGTCATATACCCTCCGGGTTTTTTCCCCAGTATGGCGATTCCTACTGTGACTCACAGCACGCACATCTATCATAGGGTCTGGGACAAACTCTGGAAAGAATATAACTGGCCAGTATAAGAACTAAACATCTAGTCTGTAATCAGTATAACTCTGATCCAATCAACTGATCTAATCTGCTTGATATAGTTGATACACAAAAATTCAAATCATAAGGTAGTTTTAAAATGCCACCTCTTTTTAAGAAAACTTACCTCATATATTGCAGTAAGATCTCTAAAAAAGCTTTTGGCTCCATTCAACAAAGCTTCATTCTCTGGACATAGTACAACATAGGCTATATCTCTTTGAGATCCATAGGGTTCCAGCATAAGTCTCTCCCAATAAGGGAGAGCAAATGGAGAAAGCACCAGAAAATCGTAATCATAACCCAACAAAAACGTGGGAATTGGCAGTGGTTCCGGGGATTCATCAGTTCCTAAATAAAACGAACATATTTTAAGAAAACACCTAAAAGCAGTTTTCAAAAAAGCAACTTCAAAAGTCAAAAGTTATTGGAGTCATTATTAGTAAAAATATTTGAATAAAGGCAAAAACACCTAATGCCAGTTCCTGAGACTTTTCAAATGGTCTCTATAAAACATATTTGCTTTTACCTTAACTTAAATGTTAAAAAAAAAAAAAAAAAAAATTTAACTTAAAGAGAGAAAAAACTATATACGGATAATAAGAAAACATGGGAGGGGGCTTTGCTTTATTTTTCATAAATTTGGACTGGGGAAGGCCTTTCTAGTCATAACATAAAAACTAACAATTAAAAAAATTATTAATCTGACTATACAAAATTAAAATACAAATGAAAAAACACACCATAAACAAAGTCAAAAGATTAACAAATTGGAAAAAATATCTGAAATGCATAAAACAAAAGGTTAATTTCCTTAACATATTAATGGGACCTATAAATCCATAAAATGACCAACATCTTAATTTTAAAAATGGGAAAAGGATATATATACAAAGTTTCCAGAAATAGAAATATCTCTTATCATAAAAAGATGCTCAATCTCATAAGCAATTTAAAACTAATAACAGAAAAGAATTATAATGTTTACTGTGTGCTATATACTATTTAAAGTTCTTTGCATATATTAACTCATTTAATCCTCACAGAAACTATGTAAGGCAGATACTATTATTAACCTCATTTTAGAAATGAGAAAACAGGAAGGGATAAGTTAAGCAACTTGTTCAGTATTAAACAAGAAGTGGCACACCAAGGCTTTGAACCCAGGAAGTCTAGTATCACAGTCTGTGTTATTCTACCTCTCAAACTATAATGAAATACCATTTTTCACCCATCTACTCAGCACCCCACTGGCAAGGAACTGGGAAACTGAACTGCTGGAAGTTTAATCTGATATTGTAGAGAGTAATTTGGCAATATTAAAAAAATATATATACACTTATGCTTTAACCTAGGGATGTTTATTTACATTATTGAAAAATGGTTGTGATAATAATGATGTAAACAACCTATATATCCATAAACAGGGGACTGGTAAAATAAATTATCATACGTAAAAAATAATGGAATATATCAGCCATTAAAAAAAAAAAGATAGCTCTATATGTACTGATCAAAATGATCTCCAAACTCAGCAAACTGCAGGATAGTGTTGAGCATAATCAAGAAGTTCAAATTGAAGAAACGGAAAATCAGCTCTCATGACCAAGTTAATTTAGCATGAAACTATAATTGATAGTAACAGTATAAAATGTACAAGCACCAGTTAAACCTCTCCTCCAACATTAATAGCTTCCTTGCTTCAGAATCACCATGGAAGAGGGTGTTCTTATTCAATTAAGATGATGTCAAGTTTGGGGCTGGGCAAATGTTTGTGTGGCCTCCTTCAACTAGTTGTTGTGATGTTATTGTTTATTAATTAATTAGAACACAGTGTTTTTCTTCAAAAAACAAATAAAATGAAAACAGAAGTATATATAATATGCTATTTTGGTTTTAAAAAGAATGTAAAAAATTTAAATTAAAAAAACATTATTGTAACCTGCATTTTCCACCAAATGTCAGAGTTGTGTGTGTGTGAGAGAGAGGGAGAGAGACATTTAAATTATTTAGTCATTAATTAAGGGAGAAAAAATATATTTAAGTCTACTACTTCTATACATAATGCATTCTGAAATCATTTACAGAAGTCAGATTTCAATCTTAAGAAGTCTTACAAATATATTTTAAAGATCCAATTAAACACCGTCTTTCAGAGATATTCAACAGATATTAAGCACTCTAATGTTCTTTTCCATCAGTACCAATACCAGCTGTCATCGAGTCAATTCCAATTCATGGTGACCCCGTGTGTGTCAGAGCAGAACTGTGCTCTGTAAGGTTTTCAATGGCTGATTTTTCAGTAGTAGTCTGCCAGGCCTTTCTTCCAAGGTGCCTCTGGGTGGACTCAAACCTCCAACCTTCCAGTTAGCATCTGAGCGTGTTAAATGTTTGCACCTACCAGGGACTTCATCACAACAGACCATAAATCCACTGTGTACCATATGGTCACTATTCATTTGCTAATCCTGTCACAACTAGTAAATTTTTGTCTCTGTCTTAATTACTTTTTTAATAGAGACCCTGGAGGCTTTTATCACTAATACCCCTCTCTTATTCTCACAATTTCCATCCAATTTTGTAAAATAATAATTTAAAACAAAAGTGGTTTTCAGACTTTTTAAAAATGTAGGCCCTTTTTAAAAATGTAGGCAGCAGAACCCTTTCTTCATATACTATCTTACCGGGAAGACCAATATGTAAAAACAGATCTAAGTGAAATTGTTCTTTTTGAAGTGGGGTTGACCACACTGGCTTTAAGTCAAGAATTAGCCAACAAAACACCTAAGGAAGACCAAGGTGGATATTACGGAGCCCTGGTGGTGCAGTGGTTAACAGCTACAGCTGCTAACCAAAAGGTCGGCAGTTCGAATTCACCAGCCACTCCTTGGAAACCCTATGGGGCAGTTTTACGCTGGCCTATAGGGTCACTATGAGTCAGAATCAACTTGATGGAAACGGGTTTTTTCTTTTCATGTGGATATTTGGTTGGGCACAGAAATATCAGGATTGATAAAAAAAAATCAGTCATTTCATATTATTATTAATTTACTTACCGTAAGAGCCTCGGCCAGCCATTTTATGAAATTGTTGCCAAGTGAGAGGACCCTGAACCCCCCAAGGCCTTACTGTTCTTTTTTTCTGAATAGCATCCTGAAGAATTGGCTGAAGAGATAGGAGCATTCGAAGTATATCCTGTGAGCACTGCATACTCACATCTACAACTATTTTTAAAAAAAAAAAGTCAGTAAGAATTGCTAATGCCAAGACAAAGAAAAAATAAAATTTTAAGATAAACCTAGGGAACTTCAGCTCTTCATCATCAAGAAAAATAAGTGTCTGCTTGTGCAGAGAACTGTATTAAGTTCTATATAAAATGATCTGTAGAAATGGTTTTTCTAGATACTTACAACGAAAAAAACACATAATTTAAAAAAAAGTCCTTCCAATTCAACTCCATAATATTAATCATTTATTAGCTGATTACCCCATTTATAAATAAATCAAATAAATTCCTTTCTTGCTGCATTTATTTTTGTTGTTTTTGGTGCTTACAGGTATCTTACCAGAAAGAATTCTGCTTACACTGAAATTAGTTGTAAATTATGTTCCTTAATTACCACCACTATGGTAAAATTATCAGATAGGTAAGGCTGGTCATAACGATTAAAGTTTAATTTTGTAAAAACAGTGAACTGTAACATCTCTAAAATACAGAACTTGCACATTAAACACATAAACTTGTTCAAACTTAAAAAGTGTTATGTTATCTACAGATATTTTATAAACCTACTTTACAGATTACCAAATTATCATGACCTGCATGTCTGACCAACTATCAAAATGAGTATGAAAGATACTGCTCTTAAATATCAAATGGCTAAAGAAACTACTAAATGATACTAGTGTAACTAATCTGTCCCTTAATATGGTTCAGCTGTACCAATAGACTTATTTGCATATACTGTTATATTAAATCATTCAATCTTAATTCATTATTACCTCTGCTAATTAATAATTTCTGGCTTTAAATTTCTTCTAGAGAACTAGAAGTAATTTAATTTCAAATACATTGCTTAATAACTATTATGCTTAAGTAAACTATCATGTTACAGTAATCAAGACAGCCTGTGCAGTATAGTGAATTACTTAATATGGCCCTTCTAGCCATAGTCTTTGTGACTCCCACTGGGTAGGTCTATGCAAATAAGGTTCTTGCGGCCCACAAGGGGAATTTGACAGCACTGCTAATAATGCAAATTAGGTACATGGAACCCCTGTGGGGATATGACCATGCAAATAAGGCACATGGAACCCTAACGAGGGGATTGGTCAGTTCTGCCGTCCTGCTAGGCTAAAAGGAAGTGAATCCCAGAAGCAAAAATGGAGGGACCTTCCTACCACCAAGAAGAAGAAGAGCTGGGGGCAGATCGTGTCCTTGGGACCCAGGGTCCCTGTGCTGAGAACCTCCCACACCAGGAGACAGATAGATAGCTGTAACCCGGAGACTGGGAGGCGTGGCAGCAAGCACGGCAGAATACAGTGGCAGAGAAACAGCAGCAGCAGAACCAGAAGACCAATATGATACAGTGTGATGGGCTTCTTGGCACACCAAACAAGGCGGCTACAGTGGGTGTGCCAACCCACAGAGTGAGACAGCTGAGCACCTTCAGGCCAAGAGGCTTGCTGGTGAAGTAGGGTACCTCTGGTCACTTGTCAGCAGAGATAAAGAGCTTTGTAATACTTGCCTAAGCAGGGAAGAGGCCAGGCCAAAGGCCAAGGAGGAAGCCTGTCCAGAGAGGGCTGAGAGGAGACTGTCCTCAGGGAGCCAAGAGGAAACTTGCATGGCCAAGAGGAGCTGAGAGAGCTGTCCTGCACTGAAGGGAGACTTTGCCTACATGCTTCCTGATCCTGATGCCAAGCTGTATCCTGTTACTTCCCTAATAAACCCCATAACTGTGTGTATGGTCTGTGAGTTCTGTGTGGCCACTGCAACGAATTATTAAACCCAGCAGAGAAGCAGAGTGCCATGGGAGGGACAGCTGGTATCAGAATTGGTAAAAAGGCTTGAGAAGGGAGGTATGCCTGACCTCTACCTCAAAGGAATTCTCAATCTTGGGCTTACGTTGATGATATTGATTCTCTGTCCTCCACCTTGTGAAGTTAGGCAAGGAGGTCTGACACCTCGCCACCATTTTTACAGCCTGGTACTGGTATAGTAATAGACATAGACCAATGGAATAGAATTGAAAGTCCAGAAATAATTTCATAAATCTATGGTCAGCTGGTTTAGGGTCTCTTTAAATAATGGTGCTGGAAAAATTGGATTTCCACATGCAGAAGAATGAATCAGGATCCATGCCTCACACCATACACAAAAATCATTTCAAAATGCATCGAGGACCTAATGTGAAAACTAAGACCATAAAACTAGGCTGTGGGACCTAGTGTTTAGCGACAGACTATCAGATAAAAACTCCAGCAGCAAAAGACAAAATAGATAAATGGGACCTCATAAAAATCAAATAACTTTTGTACATCAAAGGACTTTATCAAAAAAGTGAAAAGACAATGTTTGGATTGGGAGAAAATTTTCAGGAACCATTATCAGATAAAGGCCTAATATCAAAACTATATATAGAGCTTCTACCACTTAACAACAAAAGGACAGGCAACCCAATAAAAAAATAGGCAACGGACTTGAACAGATAGTTCATCAAAGAGGATATTCAAATAGCCAACAGCACATGAAAAGATGCTCAACATCATTACCCATTACTGTTATTATTAGGTGCCCGTCAAGTTTGTTCCAACTCATAGTGACCCCATGGAACAAGACACTACACGTGCCTGGGTCATCCTCACAATTGTTGCTATGTTTGAGTCCACTGTTGCAGCCACTGCCGTGAATCCATCTCACTGAGGGTCTTCCTCTTTTTCGATGACCCTCTACCTTACCAAGCACCATGTCCTCCAGGGACTGGTTCCTCTCGATAATATGCCCAAAGTATGTGAGATGAAGTCTCGTCATCCATTAGTCATTTTGCACCACTGCCGTCGAGTCAATTCCAACTCATAGGGACCCTACAGTACGAACAGAACTGCCCCATAGGGTTTCCAAGGCTATAAATTTTTACAGAAGCAGACTGCCACATCTTTCGCCTGCACCCTTAGTCATTAGGGAGATGCAAATCAAGACCACTACGAGGTATCATCTCACCCCCATTAGAATGGCAATGATTAAAAAAAAACAACATAAAACAACAAGTGCTGACAAGGTTGTAGAGAAACTAGAACCTTCATCCACTGCTGGTGGGTATGCAAAATGGTACAGCCATTTTGGAAAGTAATTTGACCCAGCAATCACAATCCTAGGTATATACTCAGAAGAAGTGAAGGCAGGAATGTAAACAGAAACCTATACACCAATGTTCATTGCAGCATTTTTCACAATGACCAAAAGGTGGAAACAACCATAATGTCCATCAACAGATGAATGGATAAACAAAATGGAATATTATACAGCTGTAAAGAGAAACAAAGTTCTGATGTGTACCACAATATGGATGAACCCTGAAAACATTATGCTAAGCGAAATAAGTCAGTCAGAAGAGGACAGATATCGTATGAAATAAGCAAATATATAGAAACCAAAGATTATTAATGGTTACCAGAGGTGAAAGAGAGAAAGGGGAAGTTTTTGTTTGAGTTTACGTTAATGGTGGTGGAATATTTTGAAAAAGGATAGCAATAATGGTAACACAACATGAAAAATGTAAACAATATCATTGAATTGCAAATGTGGAAGCTGGGCTGGTGAATGTTTTAGTATGTATATTTTCACCACAATAAAAATAAAATAAATTATTGTATACATAATAGAATACTGTAGTCACAAAAGTGATAGCAGAGCTAGCTGACATGGGCTAATGACTAACACACTGGTAAACGAAAAGCTGGCTCTATGGAATGTACTTTAATTTACACAAATAGAACTATGTGTATTCATACATGAATATACACATAAAACAAAGTCCAGAAAAGTAGTTACTAGCTAAGTCTGTTTATCATAATCACATGGGGAGCCTTTTCAAAATACATATGCAGAGCCCTACCCCTAGAAATTCTGATCTGGGTGGGGCTCAGGAATTTGTATTTTGATTTTAATCAAGAGTGATTCTTCCAGCTACCTTCTTTCGTTAAAAAAAAATTACATATATATGTGTGTGTATACATACATATACACATATATACGTATATATACATATATACATATATATATACACACACACACACATAAAACCTACTATGGACCAGGAACTATGCTAGCTGCTGGAAATATCAAAACCAAATCCGCTGCCATCAAGTTCAATTTGACTCATTGCGACCCTACAGGACACAGGACAGAGTAGAACTGCCCTATAGGGTTTCCAAGGCTGTAATCTTTACGGAACCAGACTGCCACATCTTTCCCCCACGGAGCAGCTGGTGGGTTTGAACCACCGACCTTTCGGTTAGCAGCTCAGCACTTAACCACTGTGCCACCAGGGCTCTTTCCTGGGAATATGGCAGTGAATAAATTCCTATTCACCTCTTCAGGAACCTTAAAATCTTGCTGATGAAGACCAACATGAAGCAAAATATAATTACATGTTGTAACAAGTGCTAAAGGAGAAAAACAAAAATCCATTTAAGCTGAGACCTGGTTGAAAAGCAATGGTTAAAAAGCATATAAAATAATTTTTAAGAGTGATCATGAGGGACAGACACAGAGATCAACACAGTCAAACTTGCAGTCCACAAATAAACCCTCATATTTATGGTCAACTGCTTTCTGACAAAGGTACCAAGACAATTCAATGCAGAATAATAATCTTTTCAACAAATGATGCTAGGACAACTGGTTATCCATGTGCACTTAGAATGAAGATGAGCCCCTTTCTTACACTACAGGTAGTCCCTGACTTACGATATATTCAAGTTATGACGAACTGGACTTACGACCATCTGGGGATTTTTTGTACATTTTATCATTAGTAATATGTACTACATACAATATTGCAACGCATAATTTGCTGATATTATCATTCTCAGATGTTCATTCACAGATGTTCAATATTATGATTTACTGTTCAAAACACTGCTGTATAACTCAAAACCGAAAAATCCATTGCTGTCGAGTCGATTCGGACTCTCAGCGACCCTACAGGACAGAGGAGAACTGCCCCCTACAGTTTCCAAAGAGCACATGGTGGATTCAAACTGCCAACCTTTTGGTTAGCAGCCATAGCACCTAACCACTACACCACCAGGGTTTCCCGATACCTTTTTTTTTAAAAGAGCCTGCTATACACTACTGTATAGCAGGCTCTTAAAAAAAAAAAAGGGCGTTATTTGACTTATGTCAGAACCAACTTAATGATGGGAGTCATCAGAACAGAACCCCATCATAAACTGGGGACTACCTGTACACAAAAATTAACTCAGAATGGATCAAAGACCTAAATGTAAAGCTAAACTGTAAAACTCATAAAAGAAAACAAAGGAGTAAAACTTCATGATCTTGGGGTTGTGGTGGTTGTTAGCTGCTGTGGAGTCAGTCCCCAACTCATGGAGATTACCAGGCCTTTTTTTCTTCCTAGTCTGTCTTAGTGTAGAAGCTCTGCTGAAACCTGTTCAGCATAACAGCAACACACAAGCTTCCACTGATAGAAAACTCTTTTTATGTAAGACACCAAAAGCACAAGCAACAACAAAAAAACAAATAAATTAGACTTCATCAAACGTAAAAAGACAACCCACGGAATGGGAGAAAATATTTGCAAATCATGTATTTGTAAGGGAATTATATCTGAAATACATAAGGAACTCTTAACAACTGAATAATAAAAATTTTTGGACATCTCTCAATTAAAAAATGGGTAAAGGATCTGAAAAAACATTTCTCCAAAAAAGATATACAAAGGAACAATGTTGTTGTAAGTTGCCATCAAGCCAATTCCAACTCATGGTGACCCCATGTTGTCAGAGTAGAACTGTACTGCACAGGGTTGCAAGGCTGTGATCTCTCGGAATCAGATCAGCAGGACTGTCTTCTAAGGAAGCCCTTTTGGCTAGAAGTCGAGCACTTAACCATATGCACTACCCAGGGTTTCCTAAAGGGACAATAAACTCAACATCATCAGATGCCAGGGAAACGCAAATCTAAACTACAATGAGACACCACTTCACACCTACTGGTATGGAAATAATCAAAAAGACATATAAAGGTAAGTGTTGGGGAAGGTGTGGAGAAATTGAAATCCTTTCACATTGCTGATGGGAATGTAAAATGGTGGAGCTGCTGAAGAATAGTCTGGCAGTTCCTCAAAAGATTAAAAGAGAAGTTACCACATGACCCAGCAAGTCCACCCGAAAGAAATGTAAATGTGTGTCTATATAAAAACCTGTACACAAATATTCATAGCAGCATTATTCATAATAGCCAAAAAGTGGAAACAACCCAAATGTCCATCAACTGATAAATGGATAAACAAAATGTAGTATATTCATACAATGAATATTACTCAGCAGGTAAAAAAGAATGAAATGCTAATACATGCTACAACCTGGATGACTCCTGAAAACATTATGCTAGTGAAAGAAAGTGGTTATAAAAGTTCCCATATTGTATGATTCAGATTATATGAAATACCCAAAATAGGCAAATCTATTAAAACAAACAAACAAAAAACACCCTGCTGCCACCGAGTCAATTCTGACTCATGGCAACCCATTAGAACAGAGTAGAACTGCCCCACAGGGCTTCTAAGGAGCAGCTGGTGGATTTAAACCGCTAACCTTTTGGTTAGCAGCCAAGCTCTTAACCACTGTGCCACCAGGGCTCCAGGCAAATCTACAGAAACAGAAAACAGACTAGTGGTTGCCCAAAGCTGGGGGAGTTGGAGGAAAATGGAGAGCAAAAGCAGATGGGTATGGGAGTTTCTTTTCTAGGGTGATGAAAATGTTCCAAAAATGATTATGGTGATGGCTGCACAACTCTGAAAATACTAATAACTATTCAACTGTACACTTTAAATGAGTAAATGGTATCTCAGAAAAGCTGTTTAAAAAAGGTGATCATGGGGTGTTATGATCATAGGAATGGGCAAAAAATATGGTTAGTTTTTACTTCTACTTTTTCTGTATTGGCTAGGTTCTTACTTTTACTAACAGCAAGTATGTATTATTTTCTAATCAGAACAAAGCATTTTCTATTTTCAAAAAATAAACATTGTCATTTAAATATACAAACTATGCAGACTTTCAAATTCAAACAAACATTTCAACATCTTGAACACGTGCTATACACAAGGCACTGTTCTATGTGCTTAGAATATGTCAACAAACAAAACAGACAAAGACCTTTGCCCTTACGTAGAACTTGCATTTTAATGGGGCAAGAGACAATAATTAATCAATCAATAAATTATATAGTATATTACAAGGTAATAAAAAACACTATGAAAAAAAGGAAAAAAGCAGGATGGAGAATGTAAAGAGGGGTTTGCATTTCGTAGAGGGTGGTCAATCATTCCTCACTGACAAGATGACATATGACAAAGATGTAAAGGAAGCAAGAGAGCTACCCATGCAAGTATCTTTGGGAGGAGTGTCCAGGCAGAGGAAACTATCAGGGCAAAAGCTCTAATGTAGGAGCTTGCTACTACTATTTCAAGATGTAGCTATAATTAAAGTACTGACTTTTTACACAAATAACAAGTATAACACACTTGTTATGCTTTTTTTTTTCCAACCGTGACCCCCAAGTATTTTCGTGTCTAATTTTTTTACAGCTACATACTGAAAAAATTAGCGTAGCGCAATTATGAAAATACCTGGTTGGGGGGGGCGGTTTGGGAAAAAAAAGTGTAACAAGTATATTATTTGCATAAAAATATGGTATTCCAATATTGCACATTTAGATTTTATAGCATTATTTGTTTTTATATTCAATATGGCAATTGAAATTTAATTTAAAGGCACTTCTGTCTCTTTTTAAGATTATTTTTTTAGAACAACTTCTCAGAACGAAATTCCTAAGTCATCTTTATGGCTGCAAAGCTTTCTTTTTTACATCAATGTTTACTATTACAAAGAAAAAAAATGTGCACCAGGTAAAGCCCAATATTTTCTATTATTTGGTACATAATTTGGTTCTTAAAAACAAATAATGATACATAGAGTACTGCTAATGCTACTGCTGCCATTATTCTTATGATTACTACTGCTAACATTTATGTTCTTACTATGTGCCAGACAGTAGCTTTCTGTTTTATATGTATTAACTCATTTGATCCTCTTAACACCCTATAAGATAAACACTATTAACTGACGCAATTTTAAGAAACTGAGGCACAGAGAGATTAATGTGCCCAAGGTTATGGTTAGTATATAGTGGTCAAGGCAGGCTTCAAACCCAAGCACTCTGACTCTACAGCCTATGTTCTTAACTACTACCTATGGCTGAAAATAATTTTGTCCTTTTTTGAACACCTATAGCATTTATGTATACTTTTTTCTTTTGGGCCTTGAGTATAATGAATTCGATTAATCATGACCCTATGTCATAAACAAAACATTTTAAACTGATTTCCACGCATTGCCCTCTTAATTTATTTTACATACTTCCTTTCATAATAATAATTTAATGAACATCTGTGATAATCTCACTGCCTGTTGTAGGCTGGGTTCTCTCGAGAGGCAAAACCAGTAAAGTGTATAAATATACACAGAGACATTTATATCAAGGAAATGGCTCATGCGGTTGTAAAGGCTGGAACATCCCAAGTCCATGGGTCAGGCTTCTCCTGATACATGTAGCCACAGGGGCTGGCAAACCCAAGACCAGTAGGTCAGAGAGCAGGACTCTTGCTCATAGGCTGCAAAGACTGACGAATCCTAAGATCGGCAGGCAAGCCTGCAGGTAAGCAGCAACCTCAAGTCCCAAGAACCGGAGGTCAGATGAACAGGAGCCAGCTACAGAATCCTGAGTGAGCAAAAGCCCCCAAGCCTTGCCAGAATGTCCATTTATATTCAATGCAGGCCACACACCCAAGGAAACGCTCTTTCAACTGACTGGCTACTCACAGCAGATTCCAACATGGAGGTGATCACATTATATCAAATCTCATCATGGAAGTGATCACAACATCATACGACTGCCAAACTACACTGTAACTGCCAAACTATTGAGTTTGGCCCAGCCAAGCTGACACACTGCTCAAGAACTAGAACACTACCAAAAACAATCCTCTTACGTGCTTCTACCTATCCTACCGCTTGACTGTCAACAATTACCCAATATTCTGAATTTTATGTGCACCTAAACAATATATTGGAGGAAGACTCATTAACAACCTGGGTTATGCAGATGACACAACCCTGCTTGCTGAAAGTGAAGAGGACTTGAAACACTTACTGATGAAGATCAAAGACTACAGCCTTCAGTATGGATTACAAGACAAAAATCCTCACAACTGGACCAATAAGCAACATCATGATAAACGGAGAAAATACTGTAGTTGTCAAGAACTTCATTTTACTTGGATCCACAATCAACATCCCTGGAAGCAGCAGTCAAGAATCAGATGACACACTGCACTGGGCAAAACTGCTGCAGAAGACCGCTTCAAAGTGTTAAAAAGCAAAGATGTCACTTTAAGGACTAAAGTGGGTCTGACCCAAGCTACGGTGTTCTCAGTTGCCTCATATGCATGCGAAAGCTGGACACTGAATAATGAAGACTGAAAAAGAACTGACGCATTTGCATTATCGTGTTGGCGAAGAATACTGAATATACCATGGACTGCCAAAAGAATAAACATATCTGTCTTGGAAGAAGTAAAGCAGAATGCTCCTTAGAAGCAAAGATGGTGAGACTTCATCTCACATACTTTGGACATGTTATCAGCAGGGATCAGTTCCTAGAAAAGGACATTATGCTTGGTAAAGTAGAGAGTCAGTGAAAAAGAAGATGATCCTCAACAAGATAGACTGACACAGTGGCTGCAACAATGGGCTCAAGCATAACAATGAGGATGGTGCGGAACCAGGCAATGTTTCGTTCTGTTGTACATAGGGTCACTATGAGTCGGAACCAACCTGACGGCACATAACAACAACAACAAACAGTACATTTAGTTTTATGTCTTTCAGAACTTCATAAAAAGGTATCTTACTATATGTAATATTCTGGGACTTGTTTCCTTCCTCTCCTATTAATACTATTATGAAGATTCACAGATTTGTTGTATGTCACTTCATTCATTTTCAAAGCTTATATAAATTCTATGTGTACTATACCATAATTACTTATCTACTCTCTTGTACATGAGTATGTGGGTTATTTTTATGTTTTCCAATCTTGCATTATAGTTTTAGTTCTCCTAGTAATCTGTAAGCAATTTAAAGGCAGGGTATCTTCATATCTCCCAGAACAATAAGCACATTGTTTTGAATATGTCCAAAACTGACTGAATTAACAAATGACACAAGGGCCAAACATAAGCTGCGATATAGCACATACCACCTAAGAACATAGATTTTCTTACCAAGAACCACATCTTGAAAGAGTCTAACTTTCTGTATAATTTAGTTTGTAACCAAAAGTTAGAAAAGTTAATCAGTGACATACTGACAGCTTTTTAAAGGCAGGTTAGCTGTGCCTGAAAGAAAATATCTAGTTGATGATAGCAGCTTACATTAATTCACCACCTACTATGTGCCACTTAATATGGATTAACTCATTACATCTTTATGACCTCACAAAGGTAAATACTATTTTCACTTCATTATTACAGATAAAGAAACTGAGATGTTAAAAAATTTGTCCAAGATCATACTGACAGTAAGTGGCAGACCTGAGTCCCATCCCAAGAAGGTCTGGGACAGGGCATTAAAACTTGCATTTCTATCAAGCTCCCACGTGATGTTTGAAGAGCTCATCTGGGGAACCAGGCTTTGAAAATCACTATCCTAGTCAACTGATTTTTCAATTTTCCAACAATTCCTCCCCTCATCCTCAGCTATAAAAACAATCAGAGGAAATTTTTCACTTGCCCTCTTCAGTAAGTTTACCAAGTTTCCTTCATCTGCACCCAAAAGCCATGCCTTTCCTTCTTGTTACAATGGACATGTTCCTACCTAAGGCTCTACCCATCCCTTTACTTGTACACTGGATTTCATCACCTCTCACTTATTCAAGGACTTTGCTCCTACAATTGTAACTTCTCTCCTGAATCAGTATGCCCTCTCTACATGATCATTCCCAATGTCCAGTTATGTCATAATAGCACCTACCTTAAAAAAAATTAAACACACACACACAAACAAAAACAAGAAAAACCTCTTTCAATCCTACCACCCACTTTCTCTGCTCCTATTTACCGCACAACTCTCCAGAAGAGTCGTCTAAATTTGCTTCTCATCCCACTCTCTCCTGGACCCACTCTAATCAGGTTGGCTGACTGCTTGTCAAGGTCACCACTAACCTCCATGTGGCCAAATCCAATGTTTTATCTCAGTTTCACCTTGATCTATCACAGCATTTGACATAGTTGATCATTCTCTCCTTCAAATACTTCCTATTCTTGGCTTCCAGGAGACCACATCCTCTTGGTTTTCCTTCTATCTCAAATGGTCCTTCCTTCTCCATTTCCTTTCCTGGATCTGCTGCTCCTCTTCTTCCCCATCTCTAAATGTTAGCTCCATCCTTGGATTTCTCTACAATCACTCTCTAAGTAGGATATGTCAACAAACAAAACAAAGACCCTTGCCCTTACACAGAACTTGCATTTTAATGCAGCTAGTTCCATAGCTTTTAATACTGACAGCTCACCAAAACAAACCAAGTTTTTAACCCCTAGCGACAGCCCATTCCTCTGAATTTAAAATGCATATCTCCAAATGTGTATCTGACCTCCTGTCCCCCAATGTTTCCCTCATCTGTAATTAGTACCACCATTCATCCAATTGCTCGGGCTATCCCTGATCCTTCATCTTTTCTTATATGTATCAGCAAACTAAAGGTTGAATGTCCCAAATATACTGGCAACATACTACTCATACCTCCATCACTTCCAAACTTGTCTAAGCTACCATCGTTCACTTGGTCTAGCGCAAATGCCTCATAACTGATCTATCTGCTTCTACATCCCACTAGAACTTGTCACTACCGCCTACCCCCAGGCTGTTCTTTGTATAATAGCCAGAGTGATCTTTTAAAAAATAAACAGAAAAAGGATTATATTAGTTCCCTGTTCGAAACCATCCAACAGCTACCCATTACACTTCAAACAAACTACAAAGCCCTTACGTAGACATTAAGACCCTACATGATTTTGGTACTTGACCACCCCTTAGACTTCATCTCCTACCAGTCTCCCCATTATCTAATGCTTTCCAGCCATATTAGCCTCCTTGCTGTTCCTCAAACATATCAAGCACACTGCTCCCTCAGGATTTTTGTACTTTGCATTGTCTGAAAAATTATTCCCTCAGTCGCATAGCTAACATTCCAGCACTTTTATCTAGGTCTTTGCTCAAATGCTACCTCCTCAGTAATACCTTCTCTGACCTTATATCTAAAATAGCACAGTTTTGTCTTTTTCCACTCCCTTATTCTGCTTTGGTTTCCTTCAAAATGCTTGTCACTAACTGATATTATATAATTACTTTTTTGTTTGTTTATGGTCTGTCTTCCCCCACTAGATTATAAGCTCAAAAACAGCAGCGAATATATCTGCTTCGTTCAGTGTCGCACCTAAGATGGTGCCGGACTAGGTGTGCAATAAGTATTTAATGAGTAAACGAATGTCGAATAAGCAGACACCCAGCAATTTTCTAGTAACTAACTAGAGTGTCTTTTATACTTCTCCATAAGTGCGTAATTAGACCCACAGTAACCATATTTTAATTGATGAAATTAAACTAAACTGTTAGGAAATTCTCCCTTTAAAAAATGTCAGCCTTTAAATGGGTTTTAAATCCAAGTTTAAGTGTCTCCATTAGCCACATAGGGAATTGCCTTTAATACTTTTTCCTACAAAAGAAAAACTAATAAAATTATACAACTAGAAGAAAACAGACAAACAAAAAAGTTATTTTGTTAGCATAATTACCATTTCTTTTGGACCAGGGATGTAAGCATGAACTTTTCACAAGTGCTTCATCAACTTTTCCTCCTGACATATTATCCATGAACTGACGCCCATGTTCTAACGCAAGGTAGCAGTCATTGCAACAGTCCCGTTCTTCAACTCGTACCCAATTGCTAATGACACCAATTTTGGGAAAAGGATCTTGGTCTGCTGCTCCAAAGGGTGAAAATAAATTAGTGCACTGATCTTGTAGCAATAATATCAACTCATCAGGCAATTTTTCAGATTCCTTTAGTCCTCCATTAACATGTTCAGCAGAGGTTGCCCTGAGAGCTTCAAAACGTTTTTCTGCTTCTTTGCCACATTCTGTATTGCGTCCTATGATATCTAGTTCATCTTCAAGAAATAATCCTGAATTGTTTCCAAATTTTCTGTTCATGACAGCACTGAAGCCGCAGGTACACCTATACTGGGCTTCCTGCGTTGGATCTGGAATGTAAACTCCAACATCGGCACCCTTGATATTCATATTGCAGACACAGATACAGCAACTATCAAAGTTACAATCTTTAAACAAATTCATAACTGATTCTGAAAGGATGAGGTTTACATAAAGACTGTGTGCTTCAGGGATGGAAGGGACAGTTGCAGGTTCAACAGAATTAAGGGGTCTGCATGTGGATGGGGTAGAAGCTGGTGAATACAAGTCTGAATTTTCATATTTGACTGAACCTTGAGCACTAGCAGGTCCACCAGCTCCACGAGGAGTCCGAGGAGTCCTTGGAGTCCTTGGAGTTGGAAACCTAGGGGTGGATGGAGAAGGAAGAATTCCTGCTCCACCGTTACTAGGAGGTGCACTGCTAGGAGGCATCCCAAAAGAAGTATGAGTTTGAGGTGTATAAGCAGGGCCATATTCTTGATCCATAGTACTTCCATCACTAGTGTCACCAGGGTAAAAGAAAACCAAACACATATACAAAGGAACAACACATTAGTAATGTGAAATACAACCAAAAATGTTCCAAATGTTTTTCAGTACCATTGAAAATTATGAAAGAAAAATTAGTGCGAAAATTATAACTACAATTAAGACTTAATTCTGGTTTATATAACCCATTGCTGTTGAGTCGATTCTAACTCATAGCAATCCTACAGGGCAGAGTAGAACTGTCCCATCGGGTTTCCAAGGAGCAGCTGGTGAATTCGAACTGCCGACCTTTTGGTTAGCAGCCAAGCACTTAACCACTGCACCACCAGGGCTCCAATTCATATCCACCCTAAGTTACTGTTGAGGGCTGAGAACCAACCAACTAGTTCCAAAATTAAAAAGAAAATCTGTATATTTATCTGCACATGGATATCTACATTTACTATCTATAAATTTCTTATACTACAAATATACATATTTCATCAATTTTAAGATGCCACTGATAATAAAACACATCCAGATTTCAGAAATGGGACAGTGACAATTTTAAGATGCTACCAATTATGAGATACTGTAATTTCAGAGATGTTAAAAGTAAAAAGCATGTGAAATACAGCAAATATACAAATGAAAGTAATTTAAAATTTTAGACTAAAACAAAAGGTGCTTCTAAAGACAGAAAGCATAACGGTCTTAAGTTTGCCAACAGTTTATCCATATCCAACTACTGCCACTATAATCTATTAACTACAAAACAACTTTTAGAATTTTCAAAAATCAGTATCCTTTTTCCAGCATACCAAGTATATTTATGAAAAAAATAAATCGTACCCCTCTTTGATGAATGGCATTGCAGGCCCTGAATGAAGCAATTCCAATTTTCCAACAGTCCAACTCTGACGGTAAATACACTCTTCTGGTAACTTGATAGGAGGCAGGCATTGGCTTGGTAGACTTTTTAGAGGTGCAAACATGGAACATCCCACTAAAACTTGACAATTTTCAGGCTTATAGACATAAGAAAAATCCTACAATAATAAAGACCGTGATTTTCAGCATATTATCTTTGGCAAGGGAGCAGACACTGGCCCGTTTTTCCCACTTTAAACAAATAATAAAACTGTAAATATAAAACTTCTATTCTATTCTTAAACACATACTTAACAGTGTCCCCATTACAATTCAGTACTCAAATCTGTTAACTATAAAACTAGAATCACCATAAAAGTATTTCTGAACAGAGCAAATTAATTCAATAATGTAAGAAGTGAATTATCTGTCTAGAAAAATAAAATATTTACCTTAATTTCAGAAGGTTTTGGGCTACAGAATCCCTCATCAACCTCAATTTTGAACTGTGCTCCTATATTAGAATTATTTCCTTCTAGAACAGTTCCTCCAGGTGTTGTATCCATACTACCATATTCCTTATTATTCATATTCATTGGAGAAAATCCCATAATGTGCTGTTCCAATGATGGTGGTGTAGGATACATCTTATGAAGATCTGCAGTGCCTATATTTAATAAAACACTTATTTTAACATAAGACAAAAAAGGGGGTAAATCTGTGTTTAAGTAATGGGGGGGAGCTTTATTGAGATTATAAATCTGCACATTTATCTGCAATACAGATTTGGGAAGCTTACTTATGCAAGATAATGGGTCCAGATTTCCTGCCTTTGATTCCTTGCAGCTGGATTTATCATCTGATCCATTCACTGATTTTTTAGATCCAGGCTATCAAAAAAAAACACACACATACATTTTATCTGAAATTTACATCTGAAACAATCTCAAAACCGTCATCACTTAGATGTAACTTAAAAGTAAAGTCCATTCATCAAAAGGAACATTTTGAATCTGTGCTAGAAGCGAGAAGATACTAGATATACTTTAAAGACATAAAGCACATCTTAGGCAATCACTGACCCCAAATTAGTTTCTCTGAATATTTATTTGATGAGACTTCAGACAATACTCCAAATTAACAGAGGGAAAAGTCCCTCCAAAGAAAATGATTAGTACTTTCAAAATACACAGAAGCAAGAATAACCTATAAGTTAAAACCTATTAAAATAAGAAAACCTGCAGTAAGAAGGGTTTGTAATTAACAAAGAAATTGATTCTTAGTAAAGGAAGATACTTCTAAAGCATTTGTGCCCTTAAGTACAGGATTTAATCATCCACCTGAGTTCTTGTTTGTACTTTTACCTGGTTTTAATAATCTCCTTACCCCTGCAATAATATTAAAAAACGTTTAAAACTAAAGCACAAACTTCAGAAAGATCCGATATGACATAGCAATAGGATCCCTACCTAAAAATAAGTTCTAATACACTGAACAAACAAGTTGAGCATTTCCAATCGGTCATCAATGTTTTTAGAGTTGACAACATTGGTTCCATGTCTCCTGTTAGCAGCTTTGTGATAAATATGTAGTCTGAGCTCTGACTGCAACCTTTTCACCTCTGAGGGGCCACAGATGATACATGAATGGGTAGGCAGAGAGAAAGTATAAATGTACCAAAGTATTCATGCATATATTTGCCTAGTAAGCAGTACCCTAAAATACACCATATTATGGGATATAGAGTAAAAGTCTGCATATAGGCATTATCTGCTTCATATTACTTAACTGAAGAAACCAAATGCCTATATATATATATATATATATATATGTGTGTCTGTGTGTTTGTGTATATATACACACACACCCCCATATATGTGTATATGATATATATATGCTAAGAAAGGATTAAAAGCATATATTATATAGGACAGGAAATACCAAATGTACCATAGAAGTCTCCAAGCTACCTTTAAGTAGATGAAGAAGGAATTCCTTTTTATGATAATGTAGCACCCAATTCATTAATTTGCCAGAGACTTGACATTCTAGAGAATCTCATTTCAAGCTTAAATTTCTTTTATTTCACCTTTCTCTGCAAATGGGTGTTAAAGATTAAATATTACTTTTTCTTCTTCTTTCATAAATATTACTTTTTCTTCTTCTTTCATTGTTATAAATACATATCTGTCTTATAATAATAGCTGTGATGTCAAGCAAATGAAGTGGTATTCCTTAACAAATTGACAAGACACATAATTACTTATATATTCTCTAAATGAGTCAATCCCAGGGTCATTTCTCAAACTAGAGGACCAGAGAATGGGAAAAATACTTCTGCTTCTAATTCTGCTTCCTGAGGACTGCAGAAAAAGAACATATGGCGGAGCTCAATTTAAACTTAATCATATGTGTCCTTCAAGCACATAAACAAAAGAAAAATGAAGCACCTCAAAGTTTATGGGTGATACTACCTCAAGAATGCTCAAAAACAAGGTTAAAAAAAAAACAAACAAACACAGAAACCCTAATAATTAATGGGATTTTATTTTAAATATTTTATAGCTCATGTTTCTAGACATTTCCTATTGTTCAGGGTTAAAACACTAGTATCCAATCACAGATAACGTTTGAAAAATAAAAAACTTATATAAACAAATTATAGTCCTAATGATTAACAGAATACTCACTGTTAGCTCATCTTCATCAGAATTGAAGAGATTATCAAGGTCAGTGTAAGAGACAGCCAGGTCTGAATCATAAATCAAACTGGTTGATGGAGGACGGGCATGACTAGTAGGGCGTGGAGCATCTATATATGTCAATCAGAAAAACAAAAACTCTACTACTGACCCGGTAAATATTATTGTTAGTTTAAACTAGATATGCAACCTTAAGCTTATAAGAGGGATATACAACAAGAAATTGCTTGTAATTTGTTTTTCAAATCTAGAAATTTTTTTCACAGAAATAAAGTTATAAATAAATGGTAGTATCTTCCTTGAAGCTACCAAAGGTCATGTAATCCATAACATAGCTAAAATACTCTACATAAATGAATATATCAAATAAAAACACAAACACTGTTAGAACAATAGATTTAAACATGCAATAACATTTTTATTTTTCTAACTTACTGAAACAAAAAGGAAGCATAGTACAATGATTAAGAGCTCTGGCAGACTACTAATTTGACAGGCTATTAACTTGAATCCCAGCTCCAACACTAACAGTATGACCCTGGGCAAATTATTTAACCTCTCTATGCCTCAGTAATGGTACCTACCAAGAATTAAATGTGATAGAATGTTGGTAAAGCACTTTGTCCAGTGCCATGCACTTAAGCACTCAATAAATATTACCTCTTAGTTCAGCTTTATTTCAGTTCTAGAATTTTATTTTGCTTTTCTTTTCCAAAATGGGGGAGAAAACCACATGATTGTTTAAAAAAAATTACAAATACAAATGAAAGTTAGAGTCCCCTTGTAACTTCACACGAGAAAAAAACACAGCTGCAGTTTGGTGTATAACTTTCTAAATCATCCTCTGGCTCTCAACTAACTTGAGACAGCTCTCTCTTTCAGAAGATAAAATCACTTTCCCAGTGACTGTGCACAAGTTCTAAAGACTGACTAGAACAGTAGCTCTGCCAGAATCATCTACAGTACTTATTAAAACCTAGATTCCCAACCTTCACCTCAAAAGATGTTCCAGAATGTGGTCCAAAATGTGGTCTATGGTCTATTTTGAGAAAGCCATACCACAGGCACAACAAGGGGAGTACATACTCCTTATAACCCAGAGTCCACCACCTGTCTGTCAGTTTGTCATACTGTGGTGACTTGTATGTTGTTATGATCCTGGAAGCTATGCCACTGGTATTTCAAATACCAGCAGGGTCACTATTGGTGGACAGGTTTCAGAGGAGCTTTCAAGACTAAGACAAGGAAGAAAGGCTTGATCTACTTCCAAAAATTAGCCAATGAAAACCCTATCAATCACAACAGAATACTGTCCAATACAATGCTGAAAGATGAGTCCATTATGTTGGAAGGCACTCAAAATACACAGTGGGCGCAACAATGGACTGGAGTACTCCAACAATTGTGAAGATTTTGCAAGACTGAGAAACGCTTCCTTCTGTTGTACACAGGGTTCCTATGAGTTGGAGCCAACTCCATGGCAGCTAGTAAAGCTGCTAACAACAACATATCCTAGGGTATGTAAATAGGCCAAAGAACCCAAACCTACCCTCTATTTATTCCAAATATTAAAACAAAACTTCGTCCCAAAAAACACATACCAAAGGATGACTTCCTTTGCCCCCATCAAAAGTTAAATGCATTTTGTAAAAGAACTAATATATTGTTCCACAAGCAGCACAAGTCAGACACAAACCCAGTCCTGACCACCATTCCACTTTTTAAGAGCTCAGGTGCTAACCAAAACCTCAGCCGTTAGAATCCACCAGCCACTCCTTGGAAACCCTATGGAGGCAGTTCTACTCTGTTCTATAGGGTCACTATGAGTCAGAATTGACTCCACGGCAACAGGTTTGGTTTTGGTTTTATTTACTAAACAAGTATTCAATAAATATTTAAGCAATAACTTCAACAGTTCTCCTAACCTGCATGTGTGTGTGGAAAGAACAGGACAACAAAACTACAGTAAAGTCTCATTTATAAATTAATTTTTTAGATCTGAGAGGGACCTTACACAATGATCTAATCAAATCTCTTAATTTTACAGATGAGAACATTTTTTATTTGTAAAGAAGGAAATACGTTCCGACAGTTCAAAATAGAATTTCTATCACCTGAACTTACTTCTCCCAATAAAAGATAAACAGTAAAGCCACTGTTTCTAGAGAAGTCCCTTTCTATGAAACATGAATTATGCAAAAAGGAATTTTAAAAGTCACACAATATCAGATTACGTGTTGCCGTCAAGTTAATTCCAATTCATAGCGACCCTACAGGACACAGTAGAACTGCCCCATAGGGTTTCCAAGGAGCAGCTGGTGGATTCGAACTGTCGACCTTTTTGGTTAGCAGCCAAACTCTCAACCACTGCACCACCAGGGCTCCAATATCAGATTAGTTTGTAGTAATATTCCCAGGATGCAATATTTTGATTAGGAAATAAATGTTTACCTTGCTTGATAGAGGGACTAAACAATGACATTGCATCTTCTTCATGTGATAACACCGTTACACTAGATGTTCCATCATCTACCTGCAAACAATACTACATATTAGGCTGAAATATGTAATTTAACAATAACAATCTACCAATTATTGAGTAGCTATTATGTGTCAAGCATCCTGTTCTACATACATTATCATTTGTTCTATTAACCTATGAGGTAAAATAGGTAGTAGTACTCTTATCTTACACACAAAATAGACGTTCTAAAGATAATCTGCCCTAAGAAATATAGCTGAGAAGTATTGGGAGCTGGGACTTCAACCTAAATCTATCAAATTCCAAAGCCTATATTCTTTCTACTAAACCCGCTGCCTTCCTAGCCACTCCTAGCCACTTCTGCTTTCATATTTACAAAAGGACAAAATTTCAAGTACCTGGCACATAGTAGGGCTAAGTAAAATTTTGTGAAATGAATTCATTCTATTAAGCATTATTACTGGATCCTCTTTACAATTTTACAGCTTTCAATTTTTTATTTTGTATTTAAAGCAGAATTCTTATCTAGCACAGTTTTCTAGTTAATAGATCATCAAATATTTGATTTTTAAAATTTTAATCAAATAAACATTTCTACTAAGTCCCACACTTCATTAATATAACTTTTTAATTACAAGGGCACAATAAATTCTGGAACTATATATTCAAAAATTGTTTTATAAACTAATATGTGTATTTTATCTTTGGAAACTGATAATTCACTTACAGCATATTTTAACTCACCATCAAAATAGTCTACCTAAATGTCCTGATTCAATTATGACAGAAGTTAATGTGCTCTTTTTCAACCCAGAAACTTTTAAACAGAGATCCTTCCATTACCAGAACCAGCTATAATTTAAACTACATATAAAGGCTAGAATTTTGTACCATGTGCCTGATTAACATAGTAAAAAAAAAAACGTTTTCTAAACTAAATTAAATCTATTTTTTTTTTTAAATGAGATTAACGTGGTACTATATGCAGTGTTACAATATCATCAGTGACCCTTTGGTGTACTCTGATTTCTCTTACCTTGTGTTTTTTTCCAGCTTCTCTCTCACTATTTTGTCTATCTTTCTTATCAGGAAAAAGGAACTCCTCATCTCCTTCAACAAATGCATATGGGTCAATTTTAGATTCTTGTTCTGCATCAGATGCTATTGCTGAAAGATACTGATTTTTAATTTGATATTGCTGCACCAGTTCATCAGAAACTTTCAAAGGTTTCTTACATTGCACCATTAACCTGCACAAAAAATAAAATTAGAAAATTAATTATCTTTATTTTGCATAAAAGCATTAAAAAATTCCAAAATGACTTGAGAATCATGAGGCTTTTAGAATTATTTAGGTTATATAATCTGAAACCTCTCACTTTACAAATGAAGAAACTGAGGCATAGAGAGGTTATGTGATTTACTGAATTCTCACTTTTAGCAACAGAGAAATGGAACTAAAATCCAAGTCCACTGTCTACATGCTCTTCCCACCAAAATATGACATCTTTTGGTAATCAGTTCACTGTGTTCTCAAGTTCTCAAGCATACTAATTTGTCCAAAGCCATTCAATGGAAGGGGCTCTTAAATCTAAACTGCTGCAGGATAGTGATTCTCAAAGTGTGAACTGTATAGTGAGACGAGTACTTTTAAAGTATTGGTGTTAATATTCATATAATGAAAGCGATTATCCTTTTCTTGCAGTTACGACTGGACATATGTTAAGTTTATAATTTTTAAAGGCCTGGTATGTGTTTCATGAAAATAAGATTATTAGTATTAATTCTGGCAAGATGTTTTACAATGGCAAAGTGAAGAATAAGTGAAAGTACCCAAAAGTTTTTTTCTAATCACATTAGAAAATCAATTTTTATATTATCTGCTTTCTAGTTAATACGGCAACTAAACATGTTTCTACTCTCTCCCAAAATAATCAATAAAATGATGAAAGAGGACAGAACAATAGAGAAGACAACAGTGAAACTGGAAAGATGAACTAGCAGAAACTGAGTTGGACCAGAGAAAACTGAAATGCAATGCTGAGGAAGGGACACCAACAAGAAGCAAGCCGATTTGGACCATGTAACAAAACAAAAAAAACCCACACAAACAAACCCATTGCCATCAAGTCAAATTTTGACTCATAGTGACCCCTGTAGGACAGGGTAGAACTGCCGTATTGCGTTTCCAAGGCTGTAAATCTTTACAGAAGCAGACTGCCACATCTTTCTCCCACAGAGTGGCTGGTGGGTTCGAATCGCTGACCTTTCGGTTAGCAGCCAAGCGCTTAAGCACTGAACCACCAGGGTTCCTCTAATTTTCATCATAGAACCCTGGAAAGGATCAGAACCTTCATACCTCTGAAGACCAGGGTGTTCAGTGAGTGTGAATACAGAAAAGATTAGTTTTTCATTTGTATATGATACTTTTAGATTTCCAAAATTCCTTTTCTCTGAGGTTTGTAAAGTACCCATGCTGCCAGAACAGTGGCAATCAGCCTTCTAGTCAAATTATGTTCAAAATCCTGCAATGGTTATTTCACTGAGTAAAAACCAAAGTCCTTATAATATCCTGGGTCTTACATGACCTGGCTTCTCTTTTCCTCTCCAACTTCATCATCTACTATTCCACTTCTCTCTCTCACTTACTCTGCTTCCAAGGGCTTCCTGATGTTCCTCAAGTAGGCTGACACACTTCTGGCTGTTCCTTTCTTTGGAACATTCTTCCTCCAAGTATCTGCATGGCCAATTCCCTCACTTCCTTCAAGTCTTTGCTTAAATGTCACTTTCTCTATGAGACCTTATCCTGACAACCTTATTTAAAATTGCAACATGCCCACCTCAGCACTGATCCTCCTTACCGTGCTATTATTTTTCTCCATAGCACTTATCTTTTAACATATATAATTTGCTTACATTCAATACTTGACTGTCACTCTCACTAGAATATAAGCCCCTCAAGGGCAAGGATTTTGTCTTTATTCATTGAACTATTTCAAATGCTAGAACAGTGCCTGGCACAAAATAGGTGCTCAATATATATTTTGCTAAATGAATAAATGACCTTTAAAAGCCACATAGGGTTGATTTCTTTTTTTTTCATTAATAATCCTAAAATACATTATCTCATACTTTGAAATAAACCGTTTTTACATTAGAAAGTAAAACTGCTGCCACTGCTTTTGTGACATGGGTATTGGGACAAAAATAAAAGAGATGTTAAGATTTGAAAACAATGACGGTATATGCCAGATTGTAAATTCTACTGAGGACAGGGATTATCATTTTTATTAATCTATTCATCACTGCCTGGCACTAGAAGGCACTCTATAAACTTAACGCACTCTATAAACTAACAGTGAAACAGAGGGCTTCCAAAATAAAACTGGTATTTTCTAAACATAATATCAAATGCTCAAAAATGTCATTATAATTCCCGATAATGTCTAATCCCCAAAACTACAATCCCAATTCTACAAAAACTTTGTTCTATGGGAACACAGTGCTAATACAATTGTCAATGAGGTATGCTTTACTATGAATTACTAGAAATGTTCTGTTTCGTAAAGAGAGGAACATTTACTTCTAAGAGTAGCATTAGACCCTGAACAGTCTATCAAATATTCACTAACATAAAAATCTTTTCAAAATAGTATTTGTGCCTACTTTGACATGTATTTTCTTATTTAATACTTACAATAACCTCATAATGCAGGAAATACAGGATATTCTGAGTTGATGTGGAAATTATGTAGAAAAAAGTGGTTTGTTAAGGTCACATAGTGGCAGAGTTAGAGCTGTAAAGAGTTTAAGTATGCATGTTCACATAACTAAACATGGAGGGGGAAAGTAAAAACATCTCCTTTACCCCCACCCTGAAAGAAACTACTACTCTGTGTAGAGATGAATAAAACAGCTGTTTTTCATATTAAGTTGTCTTTTCTGGGAAAAGCATAAAGACTGCCACACTGTTTGTATAGGTAGTTGCTAATAACTATTGTGCAGTAATATTATTAATAGGACCAATCCTACTGCACAGGGCTCTACTAGGAATAAGAATGAGTAAACCAAATGCATTGCCTAAAGATCAACTTTTTGTTATTTTATTGAATTGTTCTCACAGACAGCGGGATATGCAAAGAATTTAAATGTAGTCAATAATATCAAGAGTATCAAGTCACAATAAATAAAAAATATAAATTATTTACATTACACATCTTTCTATATTTAAAGCTGATAAAAAATATAGTGATCTTTAGAGATGCCAGATTAAAAACTTATCATTTCATCACTATCCAATTATATAGTGTACATATAACTTTGTGAATAGGAACAACATCTCTCCTTTCCTAAAAGGAACTTTCACATATAGCCAAACAGTTAACTACAGAGACAGTTTCAATCAGATATAAAACTAATCACAGTACAGACAAACTGGGAGAAGAATAAGTACAGCTATGAACAGGGAGCTCTACAAAGTCCAAGGTAAATTTAAATTACTTTTTTATTATTATTTGTATCTCCTTCTTTTCACTATGACTACAATAACATACTATCCTAAAACGCACTTGGAGAGAATTTAACATGGCTTATGGTAGCAAATGCATTGCCTTTATTCAACAAAATTCTTCTAGGCAAGGTATAACAATATTTTGGGATTGACAATTATAGAAGGAGATAAGCTATAAAAGGAAATGTTAAGGAACAAATAAACTCAAAGATGCTCTATTTTTTTAACGGTACCTTTTCCAGCACCATATCCAACATTCAAAATCAATCCTTAAACTGAGTCAAGCTATCTGTCAAAAGTGTTGCATTAAAATAACGAGAAATATGGAAGACTGTTATTTTAAGATTGAGTACAGTCAAATCAATAACAATTTTACTTCATCATAGACTTCCTTCTATGAAACAAAGTAATTAGAAATTACCTTTTAGAGATCAAATAATGCATTCTATTAACTATATACATACAATAAGAGTCTGTAGATTCTGTAATAGAATATAGGAGCTAGTTCCATTTATCAACATCATGGTTAAGATACCCTCATACAGTATACCCTGACTATAGAACAGAAAATGTGAAAAAATTTGCTCAAGTACAGTTCTTTTTTAGCTCCAGGTTTAGAATGTTTCCTTCTGAATCAAAATAGCAGAGTATTTTAAGCAATCACAAATTCTACTAAAATTGATTGCTAAATCCTTGAAAAAAATTAAAAAGCAACGGCAATGTTTCTTGAAAGAATTTTTCTTGCTATCTTTAAAACTTTTAAGGTCCTAAGTATTCTAAAATAGATGCTATCATTAACTACGAGAAACTAAAATTAGAAAGGAGAAAGATATTTGCCACAGATGTGTACATATCTGTATACAGAATATGCTCTACTCCACCTCTAACTCTTCCCTCCCCCAACTAAATTCTTACACATTAGAAAAAAAAATTTGCTTTAAAGTAGTCAAGGAAAAATTAGGCATAAATTGCTACACAGGAAAGTCTAAGAATAAGGGAGGCACTTAGAAATGATGAATTCTATCACTTTATCCTAGTTAGGTCTTGGAGCCCTCGTGGTGCAGTGGTCAAAAGCTCAGCTGCTAACCAAAAGGTTCAGAGTTCAAATCCAAATCCACCAGCCACTCCTTGGAAGCCCTATGGGGCAGTTCGACTCTGTCCTATAGGGTTGCTAGGAGTCGGGATCGACTGGGTAGACCAAAAAAACAAAAACTTGTTGCAATCAAGTCGATTCCAATTTATAGCAACCCTGTGCGACAGAATACAATTGTCCCACAGGATTTCTAAAGAGCAGCTGGTGGATGTGAACTGCCAACCTTTGGGTTAGCAGCCGAGCTCTCAACCACTATGCCACCAGGGCTCTGTTAGGTAGACATCACCGTCTAATTAGGAATATTACTTCTTTTCATTTATCCACTTATTGTTAAAGAAGCACGGTGCTACCCTTCAACAGTAATACAGAATCTCATTTTTTATACTAAACAGAAACCGGACTTTCACTTAACATAAACGAATGAATTTCTCCTACCATAATTTTCTATAAAGGCACACACCTATAAAAGTCAACAATTTTAATGAAACTATTTATTTCCAGTGATATATTCTTGTTCTTCTTTGTATTCTATGTCTACAGTAACTAGAGTATTAATAGTTTCCTCTCCTAAGCATCAGATACATGATCCCAACTGCCTGATGGAATCTAAGGAGGGGCCTCAAACTGAGTTCGCATCTGTACAATGAACATATATTACATGCACACAGTTTAAAAAGAAGTCATATAGTATAGAAAGGCATAACTGAAAAGTGTAAGTTTTCCAGTCTTTCTCATTCCAGACAATACAGATTAAGTATTTATATTACCTATGTGTGCTGTTATTAGATGCCATTGAGTTGGCTCTGATTCATAACAACCCTACGTACAACAGGACAAAACACTACCTGGTCCTGCGCCATTCTCACATATACGTATACATATACCATATACCTTATTCCTAAACTGGTATAATGTATCTAGAGATCTTCCATATTAGCCTATACAGATGTCCTTCATTTTTTTAAGTGGATATATCATCATTAATTAGCCAGACCTTACTTAGTAAGACGTTACCTTCCATAAAGTACACTAACAGCTACTTCCAAGGTACTTTTATTTCAAAAAACTACTTTAAAAAAATCATAAAAACTAAGCTTGGTAAGACTTAGCCTAAAGAGGCTGGTAGAGAAGCCTTCAAACCTGTTCTTCCTCATCTTTCCTTCTCATGAAATAAACACACTGGTTTTAACTCTCCTATTGACTCCCCTACTTTACTATTCAACTGGCTGTGAAGTTCTTTAACATTCATACACCTCTTCTGTTTCTAATACCCTAGTGAGGGCTCTTGCATCAACTTTTGCCTGAGCTGTTCAAAAGTTCAAACTAGTCTCGTTTTATAGATAGATATCTCTTTACTTCAACCAATCTTTCCATAATGCTACTTGGTTAATTTTTCCAAAATCCTTACTTTCCAGAATCCTTTTATTTCGTTTGTCTCAGAAAACTTAGAATAGTCTCCCCATCATTTCAAGAACAAAATTAACTTGTAATAGTATTTTGCAGTTCCATTATAGAGCCCTACACTAGTTTTCAGGTCTCATTTCTCATCATGACACACCAAACTAATAAGCAGCATTCCTATAATCTATCCATACCAAATTCCATAACTTCTGGATCTCCCTAAATGGAATTAAATTATTCCCAACTCTATGGCTGTGTCCCTACTGTATTTTATACGTACCTATACCAATTAATTTACTATATTTTTTTCCATTAGACTACAATTTCGTTCAGGGCCAGTGCCAAATTTTAACGGAACTTCAGTTTTATTCAAACTGATAAAGAAAATGTATTTTTGAAAAATACGAATTAAAAAAGATAATCTTCTTTAAAAAGGAGAGAAAATGTAAAGAACTTGCAACAGCCCTCTAATTAATTTCATTAAAACCAGTGGCTACACATTTAAACACACTTTCAAAAATCAAAACATAGAAAAGAGGAATTTACAATGACTGGTAGTATGTATTCACGAATTTATTTATATAAAATAAACTAGATTTCTGAAAGGATTACTCTATGACTAAAAAGGTGTTTGATCACATTACATCTTTAAAACTACAGAGTACTTCTATAAAGAACTTTAGGTTGTTTAAATGTCATCAAGAGAGCACAGAATTCCTAGAATTTATTGATGGAGACCCCATCTGACTTTGTCCATCTGCTTTGCCACTTTCCTTAAGGAGATGGCTGTTCTTTTAATCCTCATGATATCCTATTTCAAGCAATATTAATAGCAGGTACAAAAGGCTGAAGTTTTAGTCTACCCAGTGGTGCCTTGGAAGAAAGGCCTGGCTTTCTGAAAAATCAGTCATTGAAAACCCTATGGAGAACAGTTCTACTCTGACACACAAGGGGTTGCCATGAGTTGGAATCTTGAAGGCAACTGGTACTGGAAATGGAACCTGAATTATCAAGTTACTTCTACAAGATTCTTTTTACTACGTAAAGAAAAAACAAAAACCAAACTTTTGTTTTAGCATAGTACAAACACTGAATACCATGCCAAGTATTTTACTGTGGTACGAGGGGACTAAACTAACATGGGTAATCTCCTCAATAAAACTAATCAGGAAACATGTTGGTCTATCCTATATAATAACCATTATTCTACAGTTCAAATTTCTGTTATAAGCTATTCATAACATTAGAGCACCTAGGAACTATTAACATACTGGGCCAGATTAATTCTTTGATGTAGGGGATGTCCTGTACACTGTAGGATATTTAGCAGCATCTCTGGCATATACCCACCAGATACCAGTAGCACACTCCCAGTTGTCACAACCAAAAATGTCTGCAGACACTGCCAAATGTCACCTGGAGGGTGGAAGGATGGGACATCACCCCCAGTAGAGAACTACCTTAGAACAATAACTCCAGGAAAAGGACAAAAACCTGTAGATGATTAAAACATAAACAACAAAACTAACCTACCAAGTATAGAACAATTATATTCCATAAATGCTATGGTTGGCTTTTTGTGATTTTTACCATATTCTAATCTACCACTACACTATAAAAACAAGGCTTAAGCTTTATATCTAAAACTGAATTGTGACACACTATGCATTTTAGTAACCAGTATAACCAAAACAATATTCACATGAGACACAGAATTAAAAACCCTTTTATTCAGTCTTTTCTTTTTCTTTTCTATGAGGCAGAAGAAATGGTGACCAGGAAAAGGCAGAAGCATGTTATTTCCTTAACTTATATACTCATGACCCAATACCACTCTTCTGCATGCTACCTTTCTACATTATGCTTCCTCCTTCTCATTCTATTCTGTTAGAAAAATGTCAAATCATTTTAGAATAGATTCTAAGGTTAAGCTGCATTAACTTCTAAGAGACCTTTGTTTCACTTAAAGATGCTCATGATACAGACTGAAAGTATGGCTAGAATTTTTGGATCTTATGACTATAATGTTCCCCTAAAAACTCACTTCTGAAGTTTTTAAAATCGAAGGGTCATATCACCACATTTTTACCTACATTAAATAACATAACCAGGAAAGAAAATAAGTTTTAGAATCATAAAGTAATCTGGGGCCAAATCATTTCATTCACCCAAACATTTGCTGAATGTCTACTATGTGCTTGAGACTGTTCTAAGTGTGAGTGTGGGTGTGGGTGTGGGTGGTGGGGCGTTGAGGGAATACCGCTGTAACAAGACAGAGTCCTCACCCTCACAGAGCTTACATTCTAACAGGAAAAAGACCATTGACAAATACACAGCATAATTTCAGATGATATATGCTAGGGAGAAAATAAAAACAGTGCATGGGATAGGTAGTGATTTGGGGAGTGAGGAGAGGCAATAGTCTAGATAGGATAGTCAGCGAAGTACCCTCCTCCCCAAGAAAGTAACTTTTGAGCAGGACTAAATGATAAGAAGGGATGAGCTGTTCCCCCTCCTGTGTAATGCAATTCTAATAGCCACAAGGAATGACCTTGGCTTTTTCAAGGAATAGCACAAAAGCTGGTGTAGCTAATCAGGAAGCAAAAAGGAGAGTAGTAGTAAGGGTGGACAGCTACGGAGGCAGGAGACTGTGTAGTCTTACAGATCAGGAAAACAAATTTGGATTTTATTCTGAATATAAAAGGAAACCACTGGAGGATTTAAGCAAATGAGTAACATTATTTACCTTACCGTGATATGAGTCTGACTACTGTGTAGAAAATAAATATAAACGAGTGGTACAGAACCAAGGAAACTAACAGTAATTTAAAGCTAAGCTGAGGCTAGCTTAGACTTTATATTATACTCAGCACAGATACAATTAAGATCTTTTAACACTTGTTTCCAAGACATTATTTGCTTTCAAGAGACCTGCTGACTATTATATAATCATCTTCCATAATGATAATGGTGTCTTGAAATCTCTAAATTTCAAATGCAGATTAATTTTAATTACCAAAAAAAAAAACACACACAAGAACGTACTAGACACAAAACAATATGTGTATAAATTTTTGAAAGAGAAATTAACTTGAGCTGCAAAGTTTCAACTAAAGCACAATTAAAAAAAAAAATACAAGAATACTTTTAGATTTAAGGTGCTAGATGAAGCACACAGTAATAAAATGATGATAAACGAATTTTAAAAGAATAAATCGCTAGCAGCAGAGAAAAATAAGAGAGTGGCTATAAACGGATCAGACATTTCATTAAGTCTCAGGGAAGTTCAAAATTAGATGAAACACAGCAGAGAAAGTTCACAGCCTACAATATGCAAGAGGGGGCTATGGACAAACTACAGAAATAACAGGAGAGCAAAACTACCCAGAAAACCAGAGACAATCTGAACCTAAACTTCTGAACAGAAATGAAAAAAAGGGCTTAAAATAGGAGAACAGGAAGAGTCTTTTTCTAAGGAAAATGAATACACCTAGTGAAAACAGAGACCTGTCATCCTCTTCATTCTGGCATTTGAGGGAACCCCCTCCCTCAATTCCCTACCCAGTTATCATAAAGTGAAGGGACTGGCACTGATACACAGTATATACTAAAATATTTGTTGAACAAATGAATAAAGCCTGTTTGTTAGCTCTGTCTATATACACAAAATTTCCAACCAGTCTGTCTATTCCCTGAATCTAAAATGTGTATGGACAAATAATTACTATAAATATGATGAAAAAGCAGCACAGTAAAGAGAAAGACCAAAATAACGCAAGGAAGTAATTACAGAGGTGGGGGGGGGGGGACTCACAAAACATTAAACAAGAAGGGATGCTATTAAAAGAAATCAGAGTTTAGAAATTAAAAAAAAGAAACAACAAAAATTAAGAATTTAAGAAAGGGTTGGAAGTTGAGAAATTCAGAAATAGAGCAAAAGAGATAGGTAGAAAAGGAGAGAAAATATAAAACTCAACATCTGAATGACAGAAGTTCCAAAGAGAATGGAATAATGGAGAAGATATTATTCAAGAAAAAGATAATTTCCCAGGGACAAGACACAGAAGACATCACATTAAATGAGACCTTCAAGTGCCCAACACAAGAACTAAAAAAAAAAAAAGAAAAAAAATCACTATACCTATACATATTCTTGTGAAATTTCACAATTCTAAGACTAAAGCAAAAATCCAAAAAGCTTCATGAGGTTGTAACAGATCACATTAAAAAAAAAAAAAAAGCAAGAGAGAATGAGACTGGTGTCACATATTTCATTTGAAGCACTGGATACTAGAAGACAGTAAAGCAATTTCAAGAGAAAATGATTTTCAAAACAAAGTCAATACATAGCTAAATTATCAATCCAAGTATGAGGGCAAAAAACTCAAGTCATTTTCAGACACACAAGGATATCAAAGTTTATCTCCCATGCACTCTTTCTGAGGATGTTAATTAAAGATGCACTCGAACAAAATGAGGGTAAAATAAAAATGAAAACACTAGTTATAAGAAATGGTACTATTAACTAAGGAGTCTATTAAAATGAAGTCATAGATAAAGAGCTGGAAAACAAGGCTAGGAAGAAATTGGGCCACATTAGAACAGAATGCCTTGAGAAGAAAGTAATAAATTCCATGTAAGAGTCAGAATGACCCGTCTGGTCTCGTATATTTGATTAAACTAAGAAGCATGTTCAAAAAAAAGAGTTAGAATGAGCTAGAAGCTATTACTATTAAAAAAAAAAAAAAAACCAAAAACATAAAACAGTAATGGAAAATGTGACATTTTAAGCAAAAAAAAACGGTCTAAGGTAGCATTTCACCTCTGATTGACAATTTAGGCAATACTGAACTAATTCAATGACAATAAACTGTCAGAAGGAAATGTAATCTTTGCACACTACTTGGCTGTACACTGATAGTTAGACAGTTCCAATAAATATAATGGTGCTCTGTGGGTTAATTTTCACCTTTTAGGAAAAACTACAGATAAAAAATGCAAAAAACTTATGAGACGGACTATAAACGTAATCAGAACAGAGTAAAAAGGAGATCTGAAAAAAGCCTACCTCTAGCCATAGTATTTCATAAATAAAGTGGACAAAGAAATCAAACCACAGGATGGAGGAAGGTATCTTGTAGTACATATAACTAATGCAGGATTTATACCCAGAATATGCAAAGAATAAATCAGAAAGAAAAAAAAAAGAGGAAAAGAAAAATCGACTGAAAAAATATGACGAACAGACAGTTCACAAAAGGAGAAATCTGAATGTGCAATAAACATTTTTAAAGATGCTTAACCTCACTAGGAATCTGGAAAACACATTAAAATAATGAGATACTGTTTTGCACGCAGCAGATTAGCCAAATTTAAGTCTCATAACATGAAGTACTGAGGAAAATGTAGAGGAACAGGCATTTTCAAACTCTGCTGCCTGGTGAGGGTGTAAACTAGCAGAGCTTAAAGAGTAATTTGGCAACACCCTTTAATACTGAAAATGGACATACTCATGGTCCAACAGTTCCACTTTCAGATGTATTCCCAAGAGAAATCTTTACACAAGTGCATAAGGGAATCTATACAAAAAAGTTCACAGCTCCATCGCTTTAACTGCAACCAACCAACATATCCATCTTCAAGAGAATGGGTAAATTATGGTATATTCATAACAAAGAAACACCATAAAGCAATTAAAATGAAATAACTAGAGCTGGATAAAAACATGTATAGGAATGATAAATACTAAATTTGGGACAGTAACAGGAAGAATGGAGGAAGAAAAACAGTACAGAGGAGTTCTAACTGAATGCGTAAGTTTTTCCCCTTAAGTTGGCTGACGGACATACAAGTGTTTTTATATATTATTTTCTCTACTTTTTTATGGCTAAGATATTTTATTATAAAGAAAGTCCCTGAGTAAAAAAGACAGTGAAGAAAATTATGCAAAATTAATACTCAAAGGATTTATTATTGTAAATCCTACCCTGAAACCGATTCTGGAGTCCTACTATTAACAGCTTACATTATTTCCACCCTTAAATTATAATAGTGACTATTAAAAAAAATACATACTCTGTAACTGATGTTACACTTTCCTGTCCAAAAGGTCCAACTGGATCATCCTTGAATTTATCACTTGGAAGTTGAGGTGGTAAAAACTCTACATCTTTTTTCTTTGGGACCTTGTAATACTTCCAGGCTATATTAGCTTCATCTTCTTCCAAGTTTACTGCTGTACCAACATATACTGTAGGTTCTACAGCTTCCTGGAATTGAGCTGGGAAAGACTGAGATAAACTGTCTATCCTATCTTCCATTGGTTTAGAAGGAACCAAGGGATCTGGTGTTGGCATTTGATAAAAATGCTGACTCTGAGGAGTTGAAGGTGTTTTAGTCACTCCTTCATCAACCACATCACATGGATGAGGACTGAGTGGGGGTGGTTGAGGTGAATTTGCTATTTCAGTGCCATGCATCTGAGGAGTCTTTGCTACATCATTAGTTCGGATGTTTGAAAATCTCACTTGACTGTCAGGAGCAGACATCACAAGTCTTTGACTAGCTGAATCTGTGTCCATGCTAACATCGTCACTAACAGACACACGATGGTGAAAAGGAGTCAAGGGGCGTTTCTGTGGTTTTTCACTCTTTTCTTGCTTCTCATTGGTCTTGTGCTTAGGAAGTACTTGCTGTTGCTGACCTAAAGATGGTGCCTGTCCTTGCTGTCCAGGATTTCTTGGTTTGAGATTTTTGTGCCTGAGAAATTAAAAGAAAGGTTTAAGATTTACAGTATCACAATTATACCAAAGTACAGAGTTAACACTATTAAATATTTCAGAACTCATTTGTTTTTCACATATCATCCTAAAAGTAAAATGATTTGAATTAACACAGGGAAAAAAATACTCTGTTCAGTGACCTAAAATATAAAAGCATGCAGAAAAGTTCATAAAAGCCAATTGTCTCATGCTCATTGAACAGCTCTGTGATAAGATAGCCAAAGAGTATTTGCCTTATATAAGTATCTCGGTATCTGAATGAATACTCTCAGACATAAGGTTCTAGTTATTTTAAGATGAAAAGTATAAAAAAGTATGATATTGATTCATTTATAAGTCAACCTGATATTTCAGAGTTAGTAATTGTTATAAATCAATGGCTTGGCTAAGCTCAGCCATCACCTACAATCCTGTGGCAACTGGCTAGAAAACTTATTCTACTCTACTGGAATGAAGTTAGATCAAGTCTCAAAAGCGCTGGGACTGACTAACTGATTGGTTATGGAGTCCTACACCACCAACTACCTCCCAAGAACTAGCTGAGTGGAAATGGAAAAGAAAATGTCTAAAATAATTCTTTTCTCATAATCTGAAGCAATTATAAACTGAAGAACTTAATTAAGTCTAATAATTCTGTCCAGATTTCTCTAGTGTAGTAAAAACACTGTACACTCTGAGATGTCCAAACTCACTGATATTGAGGTAAAACATACATTTTAAACAAAGACTTTAGAAAAATAATGTGGTGAGATAGGGAGTTCAAGCATTTAATATTCATTAGGTTTTGTTAGAAGTTTTCTTTTAAAATTTTTAAATTTTGTTAAATCAGAGCTACAGAGATAAAGAGTATTAAAAAGCAGTGGCAAGCACTTCTTCAAAAAACTCTTGGTTGAGGGAACATGCTAAGATGCCACTTTGTACAGAGTCTGGAGCATCTTATTGGGCTAGAAAGCATGTAAGTTATCAAAGAAAAATGGACTCATGTCAAAAGGACACAGAAGAAAGCCACCATTGCTCTAATACCAAAATCGAAGACATTTTAAGAAGAGAAAATTACAGACTAATATCCCTCAAGAACACAGATATAAAAATCATTAACAAAGGATTAGTTAACCAATCCAGCAATATACAAAAAGATCATGACACAAAAGCCTCATCACCAAACGGGATTTGTCCCAGGAATGCAAGGTTTAACATTCAAAAGAAAAAAAAAACCCAGTATTATTTCTCAAATGAACAGAATAAATGAGAAAACCATTTGATTATCTTAATAGATACAGAAAAATATATGACAAAATTCAGTATCTACTCAAATAAGAAGAGTTAGCAAACAAAGAATGTTGTTGTTAGGTGCCACTGAGTCAGTTCTGACTCATAGTGACCCTACAGTACAACAGAATGAAATACTGCCCAGTCCTGCACCATCCTCACAGTCACTGCTATGTTTGAGCCCATTGTTGCAGCCACTGACATACACCTTTTCTGATTTTAAACCAACACAAGGAATAGAAGGTAACTTATTCAATCTGATAAAGGACATCTATGAAAAAACTACAACTAATACCCAACTAAGGCACCCTGGTGGTGCAAACGGTTAAACACTTGGCTGCTAATCTAAAGGTTAGAGGTTCAAACCTATCCAGAGGGCCCCACAGGTGAAAGACCTGGAAATCTGCTTCCATAAAGATTATAGTCAAGAAAACCCTACGAGGCAGTTCTACTCTGTCACATGGGGTTGCTATGAGTCAAAATTGACTCAACAGCACCCAACAAAAACATCATACTTAATAATGAAAGACTGACACCATGAGCTAGGGGCTGACTCAAGAGCAGCTAAAAACAAAGATTGAGAGCAAGCAAGAATATTAAGTCCCAATACTTCTATTCAACATTTTATTGAAAGTTTTAGCCAATGCAATAGGCAAGAAAAAGAAAAGATACAGAGATTTCAAAGGATGAAGAAAAACTGTCTATTCCCAGTCAACATGATTAGAAAATTTACAATGGAAGAAATCAGGCTGATCACCACTTGACTAATTGTAACATTACAACTGGGAAAACCAAACATTGTGTCCCTTCTAATAGGACACAATACAAAGCAACACAGCTCCACCTATGAAATATTGTAAAAAGCAGCAAATCTGAAGCTAACCAAACCTCTAGAGCAGCACTGTCTAAAAGAACTTCCTGTGATGATGGTAATGTTCTACGTAAGGCTACTGAGCACTTGAAATGTGGCTAGTGCAACTGAGGAGCTACATTTTTTATTTTATTTAAATCTAACTAGTTATGAGTGGCGACTAGTGCAGAGAATAGCACAGCTCTAGAACTACCTACCATTTACAGAAATACAATAAAGGAAAAAAACGACACGTCAAGAACAAGCTAAATTATATGACAAGTTAAAAGACAAATCTAGAATGTGTGTCTAGAGGGCAACTGATCTAGTTTCTCTAATGAAGTCAATGTCATAAAAGGGGGTAAGGGAACTACAGGAGAGGAGACATAACAACCAAATGTAATGTATACTCCTTGTTTGGATCCCAGTAGAACAACCACAAAAAGACATTTTTGAGACAAATCAGGACGGTGTCAGATGATACCAAGGAGTTACTGTTCATTTTATTAGGTGTGATGAAACTGTAGTTATGTAAGAAAATATCCACATTTTTTAGAACTGCGTACTAACATACTATAGGAGTAAAATGATATTTAAGATTTGCCTTAAAATTCTTCAACAAGAGAAAAGGTCTAGATGAAGTATATGTGGTAAGTGATTATGGACTGTTGGTAACAGAAATTCATTATCCAATTCTTTTGTGTTTGCTTGAAATTTTTCATAACAGAATAAGGTGGGACTAAGTCAATAAAGGAGCCCTGGTGGCGCAGTGGTTAAGAGTTCAGCTGCTACCCAAAAAGACCAGCAGTTCAAACCCACCAGCTGCTCCCTGGAAATATGGGGCAGTTCTACTCTGTCCTATAGGGTCACTATGACTTGGAATGCACTTGACAGCAATGGGTTTGGCTTCTTTGGAAGTTAATAAAAACAACATGGAAGATAAGAAGAGAAAGATTGAACTGTTCCAAGGTCCTTGTATGTTCCATAAAGAGAAAAGATTCACTGGTTAACTTCAGACTTTAAGGACTGCAAGCCCAATGAATGTTTAATTCAATTAATAAAAAAATAAAAATAGAATACCTAACTTCTAAGCCAGCAGAAGAAAGGAAAAAATACACACAACGAGCAATAAGAGTAAGAAAGAAGGAAAGCAAAAATAACAATCAAAATAAAGCACAAAATAAGAAGGTTAAGAATAACTGTTATCATTCATTAATTATTCAGGTATCTGTCCACTATAGCAGTTCTCAAACTATAGTCTATGAACCCTTTCAGAGGTTTTATGGGGCCAAAACTATTTTTATAGTAGCACTATGACGTTATTTGCATTTTTTATATTGACATTTGCATTGATGGCACAAAAGCAATGGTAGATAAAACTGCTGGCAACTTAACATGAATCAAGACGTGATACCAACTGTGCTAGTAGTAATCATTGTTTATTTTCACTGCCACATACTCAGTTTAAAAAAAAAGTTTTAAAAATATCCTTCATGAAGCAGTAAAAATGATTTTTATTATATCTCAAACATTGAGTACACAGCTTTTTATATTCCATGTGAAGAAACAAAAAGTACACATAAAGCATTTCTGCTGCATATTGAAGTGTAATGGTTGCTTTGAGAAAAAACGCCTGTACAACTCTTTTGAGTTACAAGCTGAACTAGCCATTTTTTCATGGAACATCATTTTTATTTGAAAAAACTGGCTGACAGATAGGCGCTCATTTGTTGTTGTTGTTGTTAGCTACCATCAAGTCAGCACCTGTCACGGTGGCTCCAGGCAAACGGAACGAGACGCTGCTGAGTCCTGTGCCATTCCATGACTGGTCACAGATCAGACTTTTGTGCTCCATCGGATTTTCACTGGCTGATTTTCAGAATAGATGACCAGGACCTTCTTCCTAGTACGTCTCATTCTGGAAGCTCCACTGAAACCTGTTCAGCATCACAGCAACAAACAAGCCTCCACTGATAGATGAGTGGTGGCTCTGCATGAGGTGTACTGCCCAGAAATCAAACCCAGGTCTCCCACATGGAAGGCAAGAATTCTACCACTGAACCACCAATGCAAACCATGGTTAGATTTGGTTATCTGGTAGAATGTCATCTGGTTCTCAAAAGAGAACAAAATAAATATGTCATTTTAAGGAAAAACAGTGATAAAATTTGAGCTTTGAAGTGAAAATTAATATTTTAGAAAATTGCACCTGCTATTGTGAGTTTAATAGCTTTCTAATACTCAAGAGACTTTCCGGATAAGATTGTTGGTGATATTGAGGGCAATTTTTGATAATATATAATGAAATGTGCCCAACATGCAGAAGATCGGCATAACTCAGTGAACTACTATTTTCCAAATGACTAAGGCATGATGTTACAAAATCATGCATAAGTAAAAGATCCAGTTATTAGCAGAGTACAAGGATTTCATTAATGTGGCTTCAGATTCTACACTGTAACTAATCTTTAGGAAACTAACACTTGTCAAATTTTGGCAAAGTACATAAAAGAATTATATGAAAAAGCTACTAAAATACTCCTTCCTTTTCCAACTACACAGCTATGCAAGGCTGGATTTTCTTCATATACTTCAACTAAAACAAGATACTGCAACAGACTGAATGCAGAAGCAGACAGGAGAATTCAGCTGTCTTCTATTAGGCTCAACATTAGATATTTGCAAAACTGTAAAACAATGCCACCCCTCATATTTTCTTATTTTAAAATACACAGTTGATTTTCATAAAAAATGTTATTTGTTACTTTGTATTAGGTTTATTATTTCTCAAAAATTAAGAAAAGCTTTAAAAATCTCTCTAAAATAGATATAAACAGATATAACTCACATAAACAAAAGCACTCTGGGGGACTCATTATTATTTTTAAGAGTGAAAATGAGTTCCAAGAGCAATTAAGTTTGAAAATTGGTCTACTATACACAAGTATAGATGGCAAGACTTCGTCTCATGTACTCTGAACATGTTATCAGGAGAGGCCAGTCCCCGAAGAAGGACATCATGGTGGTAAAGTAGAAGGTCAGTGAAAAAGAGTAAGACCCTTTATGAGACGGACTGACACAGTGGCTGCAACAATGGGCTCAAACATAGCAACGATTTTAAGGATGGTGCAGGACCAGACAGTGTTTCATTCTGTCGTACACAGGGTCACTACGAGTCGGAATCAACTCAATGACAGCTAACAACAACATATGCAAGTCACTAAGGAAGAGACAGGATGTCCATTATTCCAAGGTGAAGTATTTGGTTATATTCAAAGTACATAAGAGATGTGTAAAAGTAAATAGCCGTACATTCACTTACCCAGCTATATGGGTAAGAAACTATTCATTGGAGCTATATACTAATAGCAGTGGCTCTCTAAATTTTTGATAACTTTTTATTTTTTCCCATACAAAAATTTATACATACATTGTTATGTGACTCTAATTGCTCTCCCCATACTGTGACAGCACACTCCTCCTTTCCGCCCGATTCCCCATGTCCATTCAACCAGCTCCTAACCCTCTCT